>NW_024541281.1:0-482827 GCF_016758755.1 Suillus discolor
AGAATCGTCTCGAAGAAGAAAAAGGTCCCCTAAACATGGATACCGAGGGAAGGGAAAGAAAAGAGCCTCGAGCGATGATGAAGCATTCAGTCACCGTCCTGCTCCCCCCGTCATACGCCCTTCATCCTCGAACCCAGACGAAAACCGCGTTTGCAGATACTGCAAAACCCTTGGCCATCGCCAAACCAACTGTCCCGATTATTACTGCAGAATATGCAGGGAACTCTCCCCTGGACACCTATCTTTATATTGCCACAAATTCACTGGAAGCTCCCCCACCACGCTCACTTGGAAGGACGAAGGATTCTACCAAGAACTCTCTCATTGGGAGAAAAGTTTAGACGACGCGTACATCAGCCAGTGCCAGGAAGAAGAAGCTCTCCGACAGGCGGAGTACCTTACTGGAGGAGGTGATCAGTTTGACTACTCCGACGACCCTATATATTGGGCGAACCAGGACGACTCTAACCATTGTGAATACCAGGATTATGAGTAAAGTCGGTGACTTCACGCTTAGTAAGGGGGTAATGTTACAACCGTTATCTTATACTTCTTACATTCTCTCGATATGCCTTCCTTTCTTGGACTTGTACTTACTATCTCACGATGACTTGGTCTGTGCGCACATATGGATCTATTTAAGCACATGTATTACGCCTATATTCTTTACTTGAATCTTACTAGGTTTTACCTGGAACATCCTTCGCTTAAGACCTCCAATCTTAAGTCGTCTTGAGACCTGATTCTTAGTTGAAGCACTCCTTTAACTAAGTCCACCGAACTCTCTCTTGTCTGAGAGACTGAGAATCTCAACGACCGAAAACTCTGTCGAGTTGTCGTTGTTAGAACTATCCTAGTTCGTAACAGTGACCAAAACTCACAATCCACCGCCCCGCAGAATTCTACGAGTCTTATTGACGCTGCGTGATTCTCTTCAAACAGCATTCAACGTTATCAGACTTTGTCGACAGTATCCTAGGCGCCCCTCATTCGAACCCAATAATTACGTCCCATCTATGCTGCTAGCTGATTCCTGTCCAATGACTATTGGCACAGATATTCAAGGGTCCGATTCATCTTCTAGAGTCTCTGTACCGCCTCATCCTTTTTCCAATATGACTGTCTATCGTCTGATGACATGGATGAATTCCGGGAGTCATCAAAAATCCGAGGCCGAAATCATGCGTCTTGTTAAAGATGTGATTCAAGCGAGAGACTTCAACCCCAAGGACCTGGATGGATTTTCGGTAAAGAGAAGTCTGCGTGCATTGGATAATAATGGAGAAAAGGGGCCTGTTATTTTTCCAGATGACTGGTTAGAGAAGGATGTCGTGCTTGACATACCTTCCAAATCAAAAGATGACCAGGCCAGATCATTATACATTTCGGGATTTCACTACCAGCCACTTATATCAGTGATCCATTCCACATTCGCCGACATTCAAGCCAGCGTGTTCCATCTTTTCCCCTTCAAGCGTCTATGGAGGGATCCGCTGGACGGTCATCAAGAACGTGTATTTGATGAGCTATATACCTCTGACTCCTGGTTAGAAGCTCAGGAAGACCTGTATAGACAGCCAAAAGAACCTGGCTGCTCACTCGAACACGTTATCGCTAAACTGATGTTTTTTTCGGATGCAACTCATTTAGCCACCTTCGGAACAGCCAAGGCTTGGCCTCTTTATCTGTATTTCGGAAATTTAACTAAGTATGCACGCTCAGCACCCAAATCTGGCGCATGCCATCTTGTGGGATTTTTACCTTCTGTAGGTCATCTGCCTTCCATACTGTATCTCTCTCTCACAGTAGATTTTTTAGCTTCCGGATAATATAAAGGACATCTTCAGCAGCTTGCCGCGTATATCAAAAAGTGGCATGGCAGCCCTTCATGTGCATTGTCGGCAAGATCTATTCCATGCGTGTTGGAAACATCTGTTAGATGCGGAATTCCTTCATGCATACCATCACGGAATTGTGCTCCGGTGTCCAGATGGGATATTTAGAAGAGTATTTCCGCGCATATTTACTTACTCGGCTGATTATCCGGAAAAGTGCACATTTTCGTCTTGTTTTTGTTGAAGTACTGATCAATATCTTAGGGTTCTTATAGCAACAATCAAGGATATGGGTGCTTGCCCGTGTCTGCGCTGTCTCATGCCGAAAGTCTCGTTCGATTTCCTTGGTTTGTGGAAAGACATGCAAGATCACGTCACTACCCTCAGGACCTACTGTTTGGAAAGGATAATCCAGGCCCGCGGATTCATCTATGGAGGAAATACTGTGAATGGGTCTAAGGTGCAGGCGACTGTTGGAGGAGGCTCATGGGTGCCGACTGTAGTGAGTGCCTTGCAAATCATTCCCCTTATGATCAGTACCTACTTTTAAACTAGAACGCATTTGTAGAAAGGCTTGCACTACTCGGATTCGATGCTTTCCATATGCTTGTGGTCGATTTTATGCATGAATGCAAGTTAGGTACATGGAAGGCGCTGTTTACGCACCTCATCCGTCTACTTTACGCGCTCCCCGGCGGTGATCGCCTAGTTGCAAGTCTTGACTATAGGTTTGTCACACCATTCTCTTTACCGAATTGAAAATAATCGCTTTCAACACAGATTTCGCCACGTTCCGTCATATGGTAACGGTGTCATCAGGAAATTTTCGAATAACACCTCAGAAATGAAGCGCCTCGCAGCACAGGACTTTGAGGACATTCTGCAGGTACATATTGGTGGCTCAGTCGACGTTGTGTGTTAGTGACATTTGATCTCAGTGTGCGATGCTGGTCTTCGAGGGGCTTTTTCCAGCAGAGCACGATGCTATTGTACAATTACTTTTATACAGGTTTGCTCAATGGCACGCTCTCGCCAAACTAAGGATGCATTCCAACACCACTCTGTCAGTACTCGAGAGGACATTCCAGAGGCTGTCTCGTCAGTTGCATAAGTTCCGGGATTTCACATGTGCTGCCTTCTCTACTGTGGAGCTACCAAAAGAAAGGGCTGCGCGCGAAGGCTCAAGTTCCGACAATGCAGGTGCTGGAAGTGGCAGCAGAAAGGTCAAAAAATTTAATCTGAACACTTACAAATTTCATGCCATGGGGGATTATCTGCGATCGATCTGGCTCTTTGGAACGATCGACTCCTTTACATCGCAAATTGTATGTGCATTTCCGAGTCTGACACAATGTCCCATCTCATTTTGATGTCTGTCCAGGGAGAGTTAGCGCATCGAGCACTGAAAGCATTCTATCCCTTGACTAATAAATTAGACACCCCGGCTCAACTCGCTAAGCATGAGCGCCATCGACGAATCCTTCGGCGAGTGGCAGAAGCAGAACGTAGTTCATGTGCTTTGGAACAGCCACCAGTCAACTTGCCTGCAGGGATCAACATGAAGGATCATCACTATATACTGACGCTAAGCCGCAACAATCCCATAGATATATTTCATTTTCTTTGAGATCATGACAATGATCCAGCTGTAGCGGTATGTGTTACTTTCCTCACTGTTCTCCTAACTCACAATATTGTACAGGCGTTCATACCAAAACTCAAAGACCACACACTATACCGACTTCGAAACTTAGACGTCACCTATTGTGACCATACCTTCTCCGACGATGAACGTAATTCAGTTATCATCTCAGACAATAGGCTATACTCCATCCAAACGATGCAGGTATGTCACACAGATCTCAAGTTTTGCTAGCATTGTAACACTTCAAATTGATAGGTTCATTACACGACTTATGATCTTCGGTGAGAGTATGATACCGTCAATATTCGGACACACCCCGATATTATGGTTTTATCTGGGGAAACAAGGCCCTGACATCCATACTGGTATGCCCGTGTTCTAGGCATCTACCACATGGATGTGTGGCTCAATAACAAAGGTCTGATCAAAAGGCGTCAAATTGAGCTTCTTTATGTCAGATGGTTAGCACCCTTGACCAACCACCCGTCAGGGATGAGCTGTGCTCGACTTCCGAAGATCGCTTTCGTTGAAGAGTCTGACCACGACGCATTTGGGTTTCTCGACCCCGGTCAAGTCATCCGAAGTGCCCATTTGATTCCAGCTTTTTCTTCTAATTGCGGAACTACATCCCTTCGCTATGGAAAGTCCTTCGGACGTCAATTTGGTGAATTGGACGACTGGGAGGGATACTATGTTGGCATGTAAGTGTAACAATTCATCTCGTTGTCCTTACTCGACTGTTGATGATCACTCAGATTCGTCGACCGAGATATGTTCATGTGATACATGCACTATGGAATTGGACATTCTACCGTCCTATGGGGGATCACAAGAGACTGTGCCGAAGTGGAGCTCGCGGATACCCTGGAATCAGAGGAGGATAATGACAATGATGACTTGGAGAGTGAAATTCAACCCGAGGGCGATGATGGAGGGGAGGAAGAAGGCTATGACAGCGAAGAAGAAGACGAAGACATGGACACACAGGAGAATGACGACGACGACGAGAATGTTAATGACCTGAATGACGGTGAGATAGAAGACGGTGAAGACGAGAATGAGCATGAGTATGAGCAAGACTGTGACCTATCTTTCTGACTCAATCAGCCTGTAGCTTAGCCTTACTAGCAGTACTTGAATGTTTATTTTCAGCCTGCACACCATTTTTTGACTGGGCTTCGAATACACCAGGCTTGAATCTTAATTTACTTTCCAGGACTTTCTCTGAGTGAATCATGAGATTAGAGCTTGTCCTACTGTGACAGAATCCGAGTTTGTTGAAGTTTGTCCGACAGTCAGTGACATTACAGTGACCATCATGCATCCGCTCACGAAGTTCGTTCTAACTTTTGCTTACGCCTCTCCAGGTCTTAACATTGTCCGTGCTGACCCTGCCACTATCGGCGACCGTGACTATGCCGCCAGATCTCCAATGAAGCTGTAGGAGTGACACCTTGCCATAGTACCGTGACCCAATTCTTCTGGCGGTTTCAATGGGTGTCTAGTAATGTGTGAGTGATTCATCGATGACCCTAGTTTGTTGCTGACAGGCAATACATACATAGCGATCTATTGAAGCACACCCTCAATTATTACCGCATCTATGCATAGTGTGACGTCTACGACTCGGAGTTGCCTTTATAACGAAACCCATCATTTTTCCCTAGTCAACTCCCTTTTTATCTTGAACCAGCAGCATGAACGATTTCGCCAGTCATCAACTCAAGAATGACGACGAGGAACAGATATCAGATCCAAAATTCAAGGCAAACGATAATACTGGTACTTCTACTAGTATCATGATACTAGACCCAACTTATGCCCCTCGTCAACTACTACCACCTTCAATATCGACAGACAAAGCCGCACGTGCTGTATGGCCATCAGGACCCAATTCTCCCATCCCAACACTCACAGAGACGAGAGCTAACAAGAGTCGATACTCGCAATCTACAATCTTTCAAATCTCATAGGTGTTCAGCTATTAAGACTCTTTCATCACCCCTTGGCGAACTTCTTTCAAGAAAAAACAGAATCACGCCCTAATCATCTAGACCCTCATTATACTGCTATTGATTGTTCTCCTCTACCCACACACCCTCAGGCTCCAGCCGACCTATCATCTCATGTCCCCACAATGCACCTCCTCATCAACAGACAGACACTCAAAGGCCTTGATCTTGACTCTATCATCCGTAATCCCTAACTTTGTCAGTTTTTATTACAAATTTAACTTATCATATATCTAATATATTCAATAGGACGTAATCTTCTCTTTGACGCTGGTCTCCAGTTTCGTCCTACATCTGGTCGACATAAACACGATCTATCCGATAAATATTGGTCCGGTATTGCACAAGAACTCCAAACAGGCTGCACCTACGTTTCCTTTTATCTTCAATGGAAACCCCATGACCTCCTCCGTTTGCGCCCAAGGCCTTATACCACGAGTACCCAGCCTCACCTAATGCTCCCCTCTCCGAGCACCCACACTTCGCATGCCCTCCCACATCCGTCACCTTCTCACAGAATTTTTCTCGAAGTATTACTCTTTGTCACACAACCCCTTACAAGTATACTACTATGCGGCACCTATGCCAATCCTGCAACCCTCCAGATGCAAATTGAGCAACACACAGCTCCGGCTGCTCATCTCAGATCCCTCTTTGATCTGGAGCTTATTCAGCAAGAGCTTCACCACCAACTCTTCGATCCATAAGGACTTTTCATCGTCATTGGCCCGACTCTTAAAAGCCACTGCCCCCATGCGCGATCGTCTCGTGGACGCTATAGTTGAAGCAGCCAAAGCTTGCACCCACGATGCGGTGGCAGTAAGGCGGACACGGTCAAGGCGGTTCGCATGTGCCTCGATATATTGAAACTCATGAAACTAGCAAGTTTCTCCCAATCATCTTTCTTCCCTATGCTGAACGCCTTCTGCTTTAGGATATTGCGAACCATCAACTACGAACCCTCCACCCATTCCTCATAGAAACCGCTGGACAGACCCTCTTCCTACTTGAAGCCTTTTTCAACCTGCTGTTCCTCAGACATCCAGAACACTGACGCCCTCAGGCTCTTTCAAACTGAGCACGACACTGAATCCTCGGTTGGTAGTCGTAGCAAACGTCTTCCAAGTTTTGAGGCGCAACAACATCGCTACATCGATCGGATCCGAGAAAGTTTGTGATAAAAACGGAGAGGCTTTAGTGCAGGTAGCATGTAATGCAGTGAGTAAGTCACATGTCAAATGTCAAATGTTATCAAACTGTATCACTCGTGTCACTTCGAGACATTCAGGAAGCAAAAAACCGTCTAAGTTAACTCTCAAACATTGATGAGTCATAGTAGCTTAATGGTCCTTCCCTTTCAAGTTGCACTTTGATATTTAAGTCTATTGACCGATTTTGCCCATATGATCGAGTCGCAACTTCGAGTCGAATGTATATCGTGGCCTGAGTGTAACTAACCAATCATCATATTGTCTCAAGTGCATCATGATGCTGCTAACTTGCGAGATTAATTCAACACCTGATAATGGAGGAAAATAACAATCAACACTGCCGAGAGTACAATACATACTGCGATGGTGACAGGTCGCAATTTTGTTAGGAATTGTAGTGCTATTCTAGATTAGTTGACAAACACAAAAGGCTCTTCCTATGGGAAGATGTTAAATAGTAGTTTGATCCAATGTATAGATGGCAGAAAAGGAGAGTCACGAAACAGGTTGAGAGGTGTGCACTGTCATCAGTGAATTGATGAGTCCTTGATATTGTAGCCATGGGAAGTATAACATGATTTAATTTTGCTACCGCCAGATATTAGCTTGTATATTGCAAGCAATTTGAGTTGCACATACAATGTCATACATACCCATGTATGCTTATAAATCCAGCTTAACATTAATGATTTATGACAATGCTGGGACATTCCGCCTCTGCAGCCAATGAGTAGTGGTAGTATACCTGAGCTAATTGTTTTGAGCTTTGACATCTTACCTGATCTCGTTTTTTAATTACAATGTTATTCAAGGCCTTTTCGTGGAAAGAGCCTCGGGCATTTGTCGACAAATCTAGAATACCATTAGATTTAGTCACAAAGCTATGACATTCCTCCTTTTCAGATGATGAGGGGTGGTAGTAGACTTATCCCAATTATTTCGTGCATTGTCGTTTGGCCCTATTTATTTGTCCCATTACAATGCTATTCAAGCCCTTCTCATGAGAAGATACCTTTAGCAGACAACTTTTGAAACTAGCTGTACCGCTTCCAGCGGCCTCCGCTTTCAACAAGACTACATTAGATATTTTCATCCCCTCAAACAATGCTTTACATGTTTCTGATTGCTGCTTATTGCAAATGTAAAAGTACAGCGGCGCTCTACAAGGCATCAGCGGGATCAATTGTGCTACAGAGCACTCTGTAGCAGCCGCTGGAAATATCTAAAGTCCAACATTTGTATATGTTTGTTCACGTGATGGTGCACTCACAAAAGTTCAACTTGAACTTTTCTTCCCTCACTGCTCTCCCTTGCTCATCTCTCACTCGCTCTCACTCATCGCTACTCTCACTTGCTGCTTTTGGCCGACGATGATGGTGCAATGACGACAATGACAACCCGATGACAACGATAGGATAACAACAACAACAACACAACGACGACGGACGATACAACGACAAACACAACGATGACACAATGACAATGACAATGACACAATGACGACGACGACGACAATACAACGATGACGATGACACAACAATGACGATACTACACAACAACGATGATGTGATGCGACGACGACACGATGACGACGATACAATGCGACGACAACACAACAACAACGATGTGACGATGACACAACAACAACGATGTGACGATGACACAACAACAACGATGATACAACGATGCAATGACAACGACGTATCTCTCGCTTGCTCTCATCATCTGAACCTACCGAGACTCGTGTTCCTTGATATATCAAGGGTATGGTAGATTTGAATGATAGATATATAGATGTTCGCCATTTATGTCAGATTTAAAATTTAATGGAATTTGCTTGATATCATTTAATTGAATTGGAAAAGCTACCTGAAAATATTGTGATAGTATTGTCGTGAATTGAGATCCTATTTACGAAAATTTGGAAGGAATTAAAATAATTGGACAGATTGCCAAATCATCAAATTCTTGCAGATTTGTGCAAGTTGGATCGCATTTCATCCAATTTGAGAAGGAGGTTTTTCCTGAGTAGCTTTGACATCGAAAGCAGATATAAGAAAATGAAGAACGCTTCTTTCCTCTACAAGGTCAAACATGATAATGTAATGATCGATGGCAGAATTATGCTGATGTGTGCAATTGTGTACTATATATTGTGATATATGGCCTTCTACTTTCTTCACTGGTTCATTGATGGTCGTCCCTTGTTAATCTTCAGGGCCACAAGTCAGGACATTGTTACAAAATCTAGTGCTATTCTAGATTAGTTAACAAGCGCCAAAGGCTCTTCCTATGGGAAGATGTTAAATAGTAGTTTGATCCAATGCATAGACGACGGAAAAGGAGAGTCACAAAACAGGTTGAGAGGTGTGCGCTGTCATCACTTCTTAATCTTCACGGCCACAAGTCAGGATATTGTTACAAAATCTAGTGCTATTCTAGATTAGTTGACAAGTGCCAAGGGTACCTCCCACAAGAATGTCATGGATGAAGTTGTAGTGCAAAGCGTAAGTCATGCAAAATGACAATGGCCAAAATATTTGGCATAAGTAGGCTTACCACCCTGGTCAGCTGCAATGGAGAAACATCATAACCTTGTTGTGCACTGCTCATCTTACTCTAGATCTCCAGGCTATGTAGTGGCAAATAAGATTTCTTATGGTATACATGAAAATATTTAGCAGCGGCAGAGTTCTACCCCTCTACAATTCGCACAGCTACAATATCAAGGAATCATCGGTTTACTGATGATAAAGCTGAATGTCGAGTTCTGGAGATGAAGACGAGACATCATCCAAGGAAATGTGGTGAACATGTGGTGCAGTATGCAGAGTGTTGTGAATGTCTTCAAGTGGATGGGAAATGAGGAGAATGCGGAAGTTGACTGGAAGTTCAACTAGTTGTGAGGTTGAATTGTTCAGTTTTCCAGCGAGTAGACTTCCCGAGAATCAGTTTCACCGCTCTCATCCAACGCATCGATGACAATGAGCATGGGTGCAGCAATGGCTTTTGAGGCTATGCTCATTGGCCCTATGATGAGTTCCTGCCACTGTTTTGTGATATCTGGAGTGCACTTGAGTCCGTCGTGGTCACGAACTGCTTGCGCCAAGGCTCGTCGCACGATAGGTTTGCAGTCCGCTAATTCTCTTGCGATGGTCGTGAATATTTTGTCTCGACGGCGATCCGCTTGCCAAGTGCGATCGAAGCAGAAACATGAGCCAAGACCACTGTTTTCGATATACCAGTTGGCTATTGTATGGGCAACGGCCGATTTACCCTTGCCTGCTGTGCCAGACAACCATAAGATGCATGGAGCGCCCTCCTCGGTGCTGCTGATCCAATTCTGAATATCCTTCAAAAGGTCTCGCCGAGTATTTGGCAAACAGCATTTAGACGTATTCAATCCAGCACCTGTTGTGTACTCCATGCCTACAAGGTCCAGGCTCTCAGCTATGCCAGAGGTCGTGGAATGTCAGATAAGGCTCAACAAAATTTAAGAGCATCTCTTACCCATATGGTGAACAATCACAACAGTGTCACGAGCCACTCAGTCTCGGAATTGTTGCATGAGACCGTCAAGAACATTGCTGTAGCTCTTAATCATTGTATCTGTTTCGTCGAAAATGTGCTTGCCAAGCCTTGTCCCTATACAAACAGGCACCATTGAGTCCCAGAAGGCGAAGCAGTGGGATCAACTCACAGGCACTCTTTGTCTCGGAGTAATGGCTGATGAAATCAGCGCACTCCAGAGTCTGCTGCACTATCTTCCCATATATCGCTAGCATTGATTGAATCTTGGCCAATTCCTCCTCTTCCGTGATGAAAACATAGACTTCAGATATTTTTGAGAGTAAACTGGAAACAGCGACATCACAGTTTGCCTGATCAAGAATCATCTGTCATGTAAAATCTCGTCGCCCTGCGATGGTGATGATTGAGAAAGATGCCTACCTTGGACGCGCAAGTGAAGATACTCAATGCCACCTTCACATAGGGATGGACCTGTGTGTGAATGTTAGTCGTGTATAACAAAGAGATACATGACTGTACATTTGCGATCTCGTTGACAATGAAATTGAATGCCTTCAAAGGTCAAAGCAACACGGAGAACGTGTCAATTGCATCAGAAACAGACGGTAAGTTGTTGATTGCAGAAGAAGTATCTTGGACTATTGTTGGGACCTGGCCAATGCCTGCGACACCTTCAGTAGCTTCGGCGATCCTTTTGTTAACAAACTTCGGGTTGAGATCTTTGGCCTGGTTATAAACGTTAGCATATCATCAAAAGAGATGGATCACAATATTGTGAACTACATTGATCGAATTTACTTCTGCAATCCACGAATTGAAAGATTGTTCAGGATTCGGTTCAAGTGTGGGAGCAGTGATGTCCTGCAGAAGTGATGAGTAGCAATCATGGTAGACAGAGCATACTCAGAGATGAGATCGTGGATACCTTGTTTGACTGAATGAATTGAATGTCTTGTGGGCTGGAACTTGCAGTCGTGGTTTCAGGGTTGAGAGACTGTCGAGCGCTTCGAGCGAAGCACTTGGTCACCTTGTCGAGTAACTTGGGAACCAACCCTAAAAATTGTCCACGAGACCCATTCCTGGAATCCGGGAGAGAGGACAGCTGTGATCATTACAAATAATGCATAGTTCGAAAGACAGAGGTCCATACATCTTGGCTGGCTGCCCTCCTGCCTCTCTCCTGTACCAAAGGATGGTCTGGATGACTTGGCTTCAACCATCCCCAATGGGTCTTACGATGAAAACTGTTTTCATCCATCGAGAAAGTGTGAGGGACAGATGAGTGTGCATGTTAAAAGATTCCTTGGTAAAAAAGGAGCGAGGGTGGGTGGAGCCAAAGATAGACATGCACTGAGCCACTGCATGTCTGCCGCAATGAGGATTATTATTTGCATAAATCAATGATGGACATATGTTTGGAAGCGTCCGTTATGGTCGGTCATGCAGGAACATTACATAATGATTGATTCAGGCTGGAGAAGACTTGTACCGGAAACTCTCTGGTTCCGAGGACATCTCAATCCTGGGATATCCGACCGTCCGACCTCATCCGACTGTCCGACCGCATCCGCGCCAGTATAATAATAATCGTTCCCACGCATACATAATATACTACATTCAATGTTAAAATATAATTATGTATTAAGCTCACTGTTTCCCACACATCCTCACCTCTGCGCACGTCGGGGATATTACTACATTTGGCCAAGCCGCTACTCAACAGCGCCGCCACATGCTTACCTCCCTGCACCGCACTCAATGACTATGCCAATACCATCAGCCCTTGAGGCCTTGAGGTGCTGCAGTTACTGCATCATCAGCGCATCAGCTCCCTACTGGCTCATCTTCAACATTGACCATGACACAGAGGGCGCCGGTGAGGGCGGGGAAAGAGACACAAAGGGCGGGGGGTGGGGAAAGGGTGATGTAAAGTTCAAGGTGGCGTGCTTGGTGTTGTTTGTTTGTAGATGATGGTGGCTGGCACGCTGAGTCATATCTGGGGCGGATGTTGGAAAGGGTCGGACGGTCGGATATCCTAGGATCGAAATATTCTGCCGGTTCCGGCATTTTGCTAATGTAAGGGATTTTGGTTTATGTGCAAATTGGAGCTGCATAGCCGATCGAGATGATGACACGCCTAAGTCGCCCAAACCCGACAATATATTGATTAGCTGTCCATTCGAATTTCTAAGCACCCCGCCCTCATCTCCCTTCCCGCCAGGTTCCTCACTGTCCACAGACCTCCACACATCGCCGACCGTGACGAGCGCCTGCTATCTGGGATCAGCGCCAAGCCTACGACAGCGAGGCATGGATAAGTATCTCAATAAGCTCTCCGCGCGGTTTTTCGTGCAGTTAAAAACTCAATGCCAGTCTGTCGCGTCTTGTATACCTACACACTGCTCTAACCATGTTTCCTTTAGTTGATCCTCGCCTTGCTATCCTCGCCGTCTTACCTGCTTTCTTTTTTCTTATCACATGCCTCAAGCGGTTCATTAGGAACAGACAAAACAAGCTTCCCCCTGGCCCAGTGCCGCTCCCACTGTTAGGAAATGTCTTATCGATCGACACCAAGGAGCCTTGGTTGACTTATACCAAATGGGCTGCTGCTTATGGTACGTGATCACATAGTACCACGGTGCATATGTTGTGCAGATCATCATATCAGGAGACTTGTTTTTCGTGCGACTTCTAGGCCAGAAAGTTGTGGTGATCAATTCTGAGCACGTTGCGAAAGCCTTGCTGGACAAACGTTCTCGCATTTACTCCGATAGACCATCCATAGCCACACTTGAGCCGTGCGTTCTTCTGACATTCTTCCATTTAATCATTATGAAGTACAGACAGGTTTGGTTGGTCGGTCGTCTTTGGATTCACAGGCTATGGCGACGAATGGCGTCTTTGCCGACGACTCTTCCACCAAACTTTCCATGCTAACTCTGCACTCAAGTTTCGTCCAATGCAGATCAAGCGGGCCCATGAGATGATCGTTAATCTAATCGATGACCCTGAACATTATCATTCTCACTTCGCGACGTCAGTCGACGTGTTTGTAAACATCGAATGACTGTTAACCTGTTCATAGATTCTCGTCATCAGTTGCGATGTCGGCGATATACGGCTACCAAACCAGTCCTCGTGATGATCCTCTGGTCCGAATCGTAGAAAATTCACTGGCTATTGGCAGTCAGGTGGCAACCCCAGAGAGAGCAATCTTACTTAAAACCTTCCCCTTCTGTGAGCTCATCTCTTTTTCTCATGAACATAGTTGACATTCTGTACTCTGATGCAGTACTGAAGTTACCTGACTGGTGTTGGGGATCCTCGATCAAACGCGAGGCCCAAGCCTCGACCAATCTCATGACTGAAATGACAGAGGTGCCGTTTCGATATACGCAGCAGCATATGGTAGCCATCTTTCGTTTTAAAAAATATCAGTGTTGTCTCAGCTATTACTTACATGATCGTCAAGGCAGAAGACTTGGCCCTTGGCCAGCTTTCGATGGTGGCAGAAAATCTTCAACGAATGGAGAAGCAGGATCAGACATCTAGACCATTGTTTGAGAGTGCCTTGAAGAAAGCAGCTACTTCTGCTATTGCAGGTTCGTCATCTGTTTACAAGGGACAGTATACTGCTCTTTGATGCATATCTACGCAGGTTCATGCGAGACGGTTAGCGGATGTCCGAACCATATTGTCAACCGCTGAATGTCTTCGCAGAGTACTTCGTTCTTGATGGCTTTTGCTCTCGCCATGGTGTCTTACCCAGATGTTCAAAAACGCGCACAAGCGGAGATTGACTCAGTGGTTGGGCGGGATCGCTTGCCTATATTTGAAGACAGAGCGTCACTACCATATATCGAATCAGTTCTGCGGGAGACTTTGCGATGGCAGCCTGTCTCACCCTTTGGTAATCTTCCTCGCTGAGGAATCAAGCCTGCACTGAAGATGATATTATAGTGCCACGTGCTACTTTGAGTGATGATATATATGACGGTTACTTTATTCCAAAAGGTCTGCCATTTTCGTCTAATGAGCAGATCATCGGTAACATCATACATCAGGAGCGACTGTCATATGCAACATATGGTCAGATACATTCTGTCAAGGTTTCGAGATGCTGACGTTATATTGCAGGGGAATTACACGGGATGAAAAGCAGGTACCCCAATGCATCTGTGTTTATGCCAGAGAGGTTCATGAACGCCGATGGTGCGCTGACGGACGACGACCCAGCTGAATATTGTTTTGGCTTAGGCCGACGTAGATGTCCAGGTAGGTTGCGTTATTTCATTGCCGTATTGCATATGATGAGCCAATACATTCTTTGATCAGGCCGGTATGCTGCTGATGCCTCAGCGTGGTCTGCTATCGTTACTATGTTGGCCACGGTGGAGTTTTCTTTTGCCAAAAATGACCAGGGCAAAGTGATTGAATTCACCCCCGAATTCACGACGGGACTATTTCAGTACCTGTTTTCTTGTGTTATTTCATCCCGTTACTAATACCGATTTAGTTGCGTTACGGTCTTTCCCTGCAGTATTTCGCCACGTTCTCATGTTCATTCAGGACTCGTGGGTGCTGCTTTACGAACGGGAGAGTAATATGTATGTGACAGTGAAAGACTTGTCATCGTCCTTTTGTATGTTCTGACTTGGGCCAACTGCCAATCAGTCTCCTAGGCGTTCTTTTCGTGCCGCAGTACTCTCAGTGCATCTATATTTGATGCGTCCTTTTTCCAGTTCGAGTTGTGTTGGCACATAGTACCTTGTTCCAGTAGTTTCGATGTTTGCCTTGTCTATTGTTAGTTTCATATTTCCCAACTCATTTGATGATTCAAATTGATTGCGGGGGTGAATTCGAAGCGAATGCGTTCTGTTGTGAATGGCGTAAACCTCAATCCGTTACATCTTGGAATTTGTGCCAAACGTTCTCTGTAGTCGGCGTAGACCCCGCTATAAATAGTATTAGGTATGTCTTCCCCTTCTATGATCATGTGACAATTTGAAATAGCCCAGCGTGAATCTAATAATAAACTCACTCTCGATCACGCCGTATACCTCAGGCTAGTACCCGCAGCAGCTCGTTTCACTTTCTCTCCTCCGCAGGCGGCATTACATAATCTCTGTTCAGCCACTGCAGAAAAAAATAACCAACTCGTCTGACTTTCCACATATAACCCGACGTAGATTATGTCCCTCACAAATTCTTTATGGTCCTTGAGAGCCAGTTCGACATATGGCATTTCCTTTCGTGCGGGTTGACAGTGAGCTTCTTGGAATGCTTTATCTTCTTAAGTCAGTTACCGCCATTGAAACTTGCTCTGCTAGGTTGGCTAGCCCTCAGTAAGCAGGAGCATTGAGAGGAGAGACACTCATTAACTCAAATGCGCTGTGGTGAACAGTGATCAAGTATCTCTATCAGTCTGCGATTGTCTGCCTCGTTGTAGACTCGATATGCGGGTCTCCTTGCTCACCGCCTCAGTTCACTGGCATGGTTATCTCAGGCTAGTTTGCTTACTCTATCCTCCGAGGAAGCGAGGTTTTCTGCATCTCTGATACTTTCGTGAATTTGACTCGAGTTTTTCCTCCCCATTGCGAGTCCTTAACAGGGAAAATATCGGAATCGCGGTGTGTTTTGCTTTCGGCGATCAATGCTAAGCGCTGTTATATTAGACTGTCACGATCAGTGTCAGTTCTTCACTGTTCTTGAGTGCAATCCTTCTAGACGCCTTATCGGCCATCTCCTGATCGACACCATGGACTAGTTTCTTGTCAACGAGGTAGCCTGGTGTGCATCTGGAACGACTCGACTCATCTTGACGTTTGTGTCTTCATGCACTTTCCTCAATCACTTGACGTCTACACATAGTCTGAGCGGGGACTACTAAATGCTTCATTTTCTCCGCTTTTGAATCTTTAACTGCAGAGGTCTCCACACGCGTAGCAAAGAAATCAAATGCTCAGTACTCAGTCATGGTCTTGTGGATCGAATGGAGTGCACCTCATCCGAGACCAACCGTATCGAAAACTCTGTGCTCGTTAGATGAGTCAGTGTGAGTCTGGGCCCCATGACCACCAGAACGGGTACTACTTATTTCACCTTCGAAGTTCGATCCGCGTTCCGTTCGATGCTCAGGCTTATAATACCTCCGGCGCACGTCTACGCTCGTTCTGTGACAGCAAGTTATGGGAAGTTATATATTATACCCCGTCGATAATGTAGGCAATCTGTGTCAAGCAACATTATACATGCCATTCATATCTCACTCGAAGATCGAAAACCAATAAACCGAACAAGCTGGGGTGTCGTGACATCATGATATTGCTCGCTGACATCCTATCAAGGCAATTCCCTGTTACAAAGTACATAAAGAGCAGACACCGAGAGTTGGTCGCATTACAAGACACTCGAGGACGTAGAAAAATTAGCTGCGCTATACAGAATACAGATTATCGACGGATTACACATATTTTACGGGCTCAATCGGGGAGTCCATTTGTCCGAGGAAAGATCAAAGTGGAGTACAATCCAGAAGCTTATACCATCGGTCACCTTCAGCGATCCAACTCCTGACGGTGAAACGCATTTTCGGGGAAACGACTGGCAGGACCTTCGACTCTGCATACGTGTCATGCACTTGCCCGAGGTTGCCGATAACGGGTTGTAGGCGAGCTACAAGTCGATTGAGAGCATCTTTATCCGCTTCCAAGTCGGTAGCGGGCAGTCCAGACAGAAGTTTACACTTTGCAGCCCCTCAGAGCCTGACAGAATGTGCAAAATGAAATAAGAAACTTACAGATTCGTTGCAGGGAGAAACCGTAATTGTGTTTTTTTCATCATCTTCCAATTCGAAAAGCAGGTTGTAAAGCCATTTGCAATGAGTGTCGAGCATGTCATCGCAGTCGATACAGCGTTTCCAGGTCCGCCGTATCCTATAGAACACGTTAGCGTCGCCTAGGGAAAGAATCGGCTTAAGCTGACTTGGTGTTGCACTTCATGCACCGCAGGTACGTGGCTTGATCCAGATCGAAGGGATAAAAATCGGCTACCCGCGCAACGACTGTGAATGTGTTAAGACAGACGCTGCTGGCGATAACTTGTTTCAGAGTGAGATCCTGGAATGTCTCGGGAGTACGAGGGCGTGATGTTGTGACGGAATTGGTCGCCGGTTCGACGGACACCCCGTCTCGTTTCATTTCTAACTTCCACTTCTTCTTGCGTCTGTTGTAGGAGTATCAGCGACAAGTGAAATGTCAACAGTCCCGCTAAAACGTACTGAAGAAGAGCTTGTACGTCCTCCTTTTCGCGGTCGTCGGCTGCAATGATGAGTCGTTCGTCGCCCCCTAGACGCCCGAAGGCACCCTTAACACCTATCCTGGTGATCAAGCGCAGATTCTTGATTCTATACATCGCGCCCGGCTGAAGGTCGCGTGCTCTCCCTTTCTGCCCATCCTCCAGGACGATCTTGACGATCCGGCGGATCGAGACCAAGGACCCAGGGTGCTGGCTCTGTTGGGTTGAAGAGTTCGGGATTGAATGTGTAATCTGTCACATAAACAACTGACTCTTCCCCAGGGGCAAGATCAACATGAAGAAGCTGTGGAACGTGTCATGAAGTGAGAGACGAAATTTTTATCTGACCCACCTCAACAGTGCAGTGGAAGAATGCGACGGCTCCGTCAACATCTTCAATCAACTTAGTGTCAAAACGTGCAGAAGAGCTGGACACCCCTCCCCCTTGCTCAAACTTCTTTTTTCGCCTGGAGAACACGCGCTAAATGATATGATTGACCAGCCAACAGCACCACTCACTCTAGCAATGCGCGAAAATGCAAGTTCTTGCCATGTTCGGCCTCATCAAGCTTTTTTGACTTGTGTGTTTCCACCAATTTACCGTGGAGATGATTATCGGGGTCTGTCCTCACGCGTGCGTTTGGGAGGCTCCAGAATTCCCCGGGCTGCATTGTATTTGCGAGGAGCCTCGCGTCATCCCACATCTCTATCTTGAAAACGTATGCTGACAGTTCCGAAGAGCACCAGTTTGCTTGTGGTGGTTTGGCGTGAGGGTTTACGGTGTAGTCAGTCACATACAAAGTGTTGGGTCCACTGGTGTTTTCGTAGCTGTGCAAAATCTAGACTTTTGTCAGCTCCACATTTACGGAAAGTTGTCTGTAAACTCACTTCGACGGTGCAATCGAAATAACCTTGAGGAGAAGTCTCCGGAGTGACCTCAGAGATGAGATGATGCTCTCGCGAAGGGCATGAGACACACTGCACAGTTGTGATGCCTTGTTCTTTTGCATGTATCGCCTGCCACCAGTCGGCAAGCTGAGCGCAGTACTGCGCTTCTTTGCCTTGCTCACTCGGCTCGTAGTAAGGTGAGTACATATATCCAGATCCTTCGTCTGGTGTCTCGGAACGCGGGGCGTCAATTCTGTCAGGAACGCGGAAACACCGAGCTTGGGTATCATAGGTGGCCCAGCGCAACTTATCATGATACCCTACGCCATTGAAGCCGCCATTATACAAGGAGGTCTGACCAAATATCGTGAGCGAGTGTAAATTAGTACAGGAAATCGGTCGATACCTTAAGCCTCCGAAAGAGGACTATATCGCCAACTTCAGCCTGAGGGAGCCGCGCCGTGTGCTTCTTCTGGAAGCAATTGACCCTGAAGTTATAATTCACGAATTCTGTATCGTCTTCCATGCAGGACGGGTCGACAATGGTGAAATTACGGCACCACTCTGGTACTACGATGAGCAAAGAACCAACAATAAATGCTGAGGAATCCTACCTTGTGAGCGCGTGAATGTCACGGGCTTGATTGACGTAACTACACCAATGATGTTGAAGAATTCCGGTCCCGGCTCAATCTTCTTGATTGGTATGAACACATCTCCCTACAGACAGATTTCGAATGAGCTCGTGCTGAACTTGTCTAAAGATACGAAACTCACCCCTTGCGTAGTCATTCCAGCCTTCATAGCCAGCGGTCCATTATTGCGTGCAGGATCGTTTGCAGGAGGCGGTGAGGGCATGGTCACCGGCACTGGTGCTACCCTCTTGGACGACGAACTGGTCTGTCCAGAACCCGAGCTTGTGCGCTCGTTAGAGGATACTTGTGGTGGTGACCGTACATTGGTGGGGGGCGATGATGGTGGTCGCAGAGCGACCGCCTCTGCTTGTGGTATCGGTATCTCATGCCCGTCCGATTTACGTCTGTCCTTGAGAGCGGATAACTTATGTGCTTGCTTTTTCCGCCTGCGCCTCTGCGCCTTTGTAAAATCCATTTCTGGTGACTGCTCGCCAGGTTGAGGAAGACTATCAGCTCGCGAATCGAGATGCTGGCGGGACGCAAGAACAGGCATGGGTTCTTCTCGCGCTTTCTGACTAGTAACGATTTCCGACTGCGGGCTTTTAGATGGAGGATTTGTGTTTGACATTTCCACGTCTTCTGTGGAATGTTGCGGGACAACGTCCCCGACACGCGGAATGTCGCCGGTATCGCTATACCAGTCCACTAAGAATGCGTCAGCACAAATTACTTCTGTAAACATAAAACAGCACAAAAAATCACCTTCCCAAGTACTGTATACCTTCCCAATTTCGGGTCCTGACATGAGCATGGCTGCGATCCCATCTTTGAATACGAGCCCGACGGGCAGATAGAAAGGTGCAGAAGACTGTGCCCTTGGCTGAATCTGTGCACCCTTAAGAGAAAGGCAGATTCTGTCATTGACAGCGAATGGGAAGGGCATTAATTCGTCGACTTTGGACGAAATGAGAACGAGAAAGCGGTAGGTGTCGCCGTGTTCACGCATCTCGACATTCACCTGGCGTTTGTTGCCGATACAGGGAAAAACCATGTGAATTTTGGCTTCGATATTGTTGGTTTCATCTGTCGCGGGGTCGAGAAGGTCAGTTGCATTCTTTCGACGTGTTTCATCGAATAGCGCAAGGTTGTCCTCCAGGCGAGATCTTTTTGGAGGGGATCCTTCTTCCACAGATGTTCTTTTCATGACTGCGTTTGAATGTGAACAACGCGTGCACAGAGAAGAACTGTTAAGTTGATAAAGCTAAGAGATGAAGAAATTGTAACTGACTTCGGGAATGTCCACGACGCGATGTAACGCGGGTTGACCCCCAGGCACTTTTAATATATAGAGTTAGATCGATCCTGGCAGGACCCCAGGAAACCCTCACCATGACCAGCACACTTCCCTTACCAACTCTATTCTCCAGGGCGCTTGCAACAGCCTCAAAGGCCGCAAATCTACCCACTATCGAAGATGAAACACAGGTGTGTTTTCATCTTGGACCACATATTGTATATCGTTATCTGACAATACTACAAAGGAACTAATCCAATCAGCCGTAACTGATCTCAAGGAGCTGGACCGGCGTGTCGCAGCCCTTTCACTGTTCAGTTCAAATGATGTTCTTGAGGACATATCCACCAGGAATTTGGTGTACTTGTTTGCACGATATGTTCTGGCTGAGGTGCAGAATCGCATGAAGACGACAGATAGGGACGAGCGCATAACTGTTCTCAAGAAGACACAGGTGAATTCTTTATTTCATTTGATCGATCAAAACGTCTTAAGCTGTGATCAGGTCCATCTGAGATCATTCATCCATGATTTGGATATTTATTGCTTAGTACCTGAGGTGGATCGTGCGCTGTACGCACAGAGTGCATCTTCCATCAAGGACGCGGCTAAACGGCGAGAAGTCAAGATCAAGCAGTTCAAGGGAGAGAAGGACTTGCGTGCGCGAATCGAAGCTGTACGAAAACGACGGAAGCAGATACCCATCGGAGACCTGTCCCAAAGTGATTTTGATCTTATTCGGTCATTACTCCCGTCAACCATCACTCCGCAAGCGAGCGACGAGGATGAGGAGGATGATTCAGAGACAGATGAGATCCTTCGGGAAGCAGTATTACTACTACTACGATTAAACTATTCCCAAGCATACTCTCAACTCGAGAGTATGGATCAGGAGCTTGAACTCCTGCGTATCGCCCCACCTTCTCCCAGGCCAGGTCCACCCTCAGACGACAGAAAAAATAAACTGAAGGACCAAGATGACATGTGGAAACTGGACACAAAATCTTCCGTCGGCGAGAGCGGACCATTACTTGACTCTAGCGGGAAGGTACCAAAGCATTACATTCCCACCACCAAATGAAGTTGATCGTCATGATAGCCCCTGAGGCCATTTACCATCCTTCCTGCAGGCGGATCAGATCGCATACGTCTGCAATCGCAGGTCTTTGGACCTGATCACCGACTACCAACGATGAGTATTGACGAGTACCTCAAAATTGAACAAGAACGCGGCAACATACTCACAGGAGGAGGGTAAGTTCTCACCATTTCAGTTACTTAGACACTAATTAATCGGCGCAGCCCACAATCCGAGGGACAGCCAACGTCGTCAGAACAGCTGACGATGGACTCCGAAACGGACGGTACAATCTTTGGTGAGATGAAATTGGAAGAGAAACGGCAGAAAGACGAACAGTGGGCACAGTTCAAGGATGCAAATCCGCGCGGAGCGGGAAACACGATGAATCGTGGTTGAGGGGGGTTAACGGTGAGAAAAGAGAGTTCGTTGCATTGTGTCACAAATGATCTGTAATGGACGAAGAGCGGCAGTAGAACATACTCGTTGCAACACGGGCAAGTAAAACAGGTATCACGAGGGGGTAGTACGTATCATTACATGGAAAACACTGAATCAGCAATTGCACTGTGATGCCTCTGGTACGGCGGCAGCCTGCTGTGTCGTAACATCGATTTCTACAATGAAAGGTCAATTCCTTAATCAGCGATACGGCATGAAAAACATACTTGTATTCTGAGCATCTGCTTGGCCTTCTTTCTCCATCCCAGGTAATGATAGAGCAATCTTCTTGAACAAGCTCTTTACATTATGTCCAGCTTTTGCTGACGTTTCCATGAACATGATGTTCATTTGTGTCGATTTTGCAGTTGCCTCTTCTACAGTGACTTGGCTGATTGCTGTGTCAGACGACTTCGTATTACAGACGAGAGGACAAACCGTTTCTCCGACAGATCGGCCTTGTTACCGACGAGTACAATAATGACATCGTTCCCCCGTTCTGACCGAACGTCGTCTATCCATTTTGACGTTGAAAGGAAGGATTGTCGATCTTTCCACCATTGAGTACCTGTCACACTTTGTAAACGGAACTCACTCACTAGTGATATCATACACAACTATAGCTACGGACGAATCTCGGATGTACGATGGTATTAATGAACGGAAGCGCTCCTGAAGCGATACAGATCAGCCAACAACTACCAACACAACCAACTACCGCACGTCACACGCACCTGTCCGGCAGTGTCCCACAATTGTAACCGCACCGTCCGGTCCTCCAGGTACATAGTCTTGCTCAGGAAGTCAATACCGATGGTGGCCTGGTAGGTGTTGTCAAACGTATCGTACATGAATCTACGCCTATGTCAAGACATGCAACTGGCGCAGAATCCACCCCAACTGACCTGGTGATGAGACTGGTCTTCCCGACACTCTGGTCGCCAAGAAGGACGATCTTGGTGCGTTTCGGGGGCGTCGAGGAGAAGTCGGCGGTTGCGGGTGTTGATGGAGCGTCCATTTGCGGAGTACAATCTTGGCCTTATGCCTAAACCGTGTACAACAGTGATAAAACAAGGCGATTGACTTGCCAAGTGCCTGCTAAAGACCTCTGAATGTGAAAGTCGGTCCAGTTGAGCTCTGTCATGGCAGTGTGTTTATCCGTGTTTGCTCGGTTATTACTGCCAGCTGTATGTAATCCACGTGATATTCTACACAGAAATCTTCTGAATCACTGCCATCAACCTCGAGACCCTGCAACCAACCTGACCTGATCTTGAATAGGACATGCAATGAAACTTTCAGACAAGATCGCGGCATACGACTCGTCGCGTCCTTTCTACACCTTTGAGTTCTTTCCTCCTCGGACTGACCAGGTTCGTGTGTGATGTTTCCTTATTATTCTCATCCTTCAAAATCTATATCAGGGGTTCGAGAATTTAATTCCACGTATATCACGCCTGTCAACTCTAAATCCCCTTGCAATAAGTGTAACATGGGGAGCTGGGGGTTCGACGAGAGAACGAAGCATTGATCTTGCAGGTCTAACCCAATCAGATTATGGAATCGACACCGTTTTGCACTTGACATGCACAAATATGCTCCCAGGGATGGTGGATGATGCTCTCAGGGTGAGCTCCTTCCCACGAATCTCCGGGCTACGGTGAACACCGCCTTAACAGGCTGCAAAAGCGCGGGGTATACAGAATGTGCTCGCGCTACGTGGTGGTGAGCACCGTGATTCTCGTTAGAGACGTTGTTCGTGTTACTGATATTTTTACGTAAGATTCATCTCGAGGAACCGAACATTGGACACCCGTCGACTCCCAATTTACTCGCGGAATTGATCTTGTGAAGTACATCCGTTCATCTCCGGAGTTTTCCGCCCACTTTTGTATTGGCGTTGCAGGTAGGGGCCCTTAGCTTTGAACTCCTTATGTGACTGACATACGTGTAATAATAGCCTACCCAGAAGGTCACCCAGACCGCGAGACTGATGAAGACGGTAGCTTAAATGTCCTGAAAGAGAAGGTTGATGCTGGAGCAGATTTCATCGTCACGCAACTATTCTATGACGCAGACCCGTTTCTTGAATGGGTTGACAAAGTTAGAGCAAAAGGTTAGTAGCAACTCATGGTATCGGCCATGTCCTTCTGATTGGATTGCAGGCATCACTGTACCCATCATACCCGGTGTCATGCCCATCCAAACGTATTCTTCCTTTTTGCGCTTGATCAAGCTATGCGGAGTGAAAGTTCCCCCATCAGTCATGGCTGCTTTGGAGCCTATATGTGTAAGTAATCCAATTATATGACATTGCCCTTCTAATGAGAGGGCAGCATGATGACCAGCTTGTCAAGGACTATGGTGTAGGCCTTGCTGTTGACATCATTCGGAAGATTACTTGCACGGGAACAATCAAGGGAATTCATTTTTGCACTCTAAACCTGGAGAAGAGCGTCCAACTTGTGATAGAGAAACTGCAGTGGGCAGGCAGCAGCCCAACAATAAAGAATAGATTGATCGCTGCAAGTCTCGTTAATCTATGGTTGAGGTCAAGTCGCTGATTGTAACTCAGGATGCTCCAGGACCGATGATTCATGTGCAGCTCACTAACTCTTCCGATTTGGTCATCGATCCCACCACAGCAACAAACACAGCAACAAGTGCGCTGACGTTTAAGCAAACCTTGGACCCAGATCCCGGCCGAGGGGAGCTGAATAATGCAGCAACATGGGACGATTTCCCGAACGGTCGTTTTGGTGACTACAAGAGTCCTGCGTTCGGTGCTCAAGATCAGTGGGGTGGTAGTGGCCTGTCTGTGCGAATCGTCTTTCTGCCCTGCCTAACCACCATGCTGACAGATCTTTGCAGCAGTATGAAGGTCTTAGTGAATGGGGCCATCCCAAAAGTACTGATGACCTTACTTCGCTCGTTCTGCGCTACCTTCATTCTGAGGTGTCCTCGTCCCCATTTTCTTCCTTACCACTTTCTCCAGAGTCGCTGACTATCCTGCCGCACCTCGAGCAGCTCACGAAGCGCGGGTGGTGGACGATTTCTTCGCAACCCGCAGTAGACGGAGCGTGCTCTACTGATGAAGTTTTCGGGTGGGGTCCGAGAGGTGGGTATGTTTATCAAAAAGGGTTTGTGGAGTTTTTCGTGGAAGAGCAAGATCTAGAGAAGATCGAGAAAAAGATTAAGGAAAAGGGGCAAGGTTGGGTGCACTATTTCGCCGGGAATCTGCAAGTGAGTATTCCCTTACATATTGCACCATTTTTGTGACTAAAGCGAGTACAGGGAGAATGTAGAAGTAATGTACCCGACGACGGCAGGAATGCAGTCACTTGGGGTATGTTTCCCGGGCAAGAAATCACTCAGACGACCATAATCGAGCGCGAATCTTTCCTGACGTGGAAGGTATGCGTTGTCTTCAGAGTCATTCTGCCCATATTTGTACTGACAATATTAATGTAGGATGAAGCATTCTCTATCTGGGCTGAGTGGGCCTCTTTCTACCCACCAGGGTCCGAGGAAAGAGAGCTATTGAATTCTGTTCGCAGGGAGCGGTGGCTAGTGAGCGTTGTACATCATGACTACAAGCGACCAGACGCGCTATGGACGTTCCTACTAGATGGAGAACTATGATGCGTGTGCTAGCATGTTCTAATTTGTCGGAATAGTTTTGTTTCTGCTAAGTCTGTTTACATAACTGGGGAAATTTACGATTAGCTAATGAAAATTCTGTACATGAACCCGGCGAACCAGGTCTGAGCAGGGTCGGCGTGCCCACGCAGAAGTCCAGAGTGTAACTGGGGTTCAAAAGCTCAGTGCTTGGAAAATGCCTGGGCGTTCATCGTTCTACTTTGAGTTCCACTATAATGCCTCGTTTGATCTCGATGTGTTTCCCCGGTCCAGCTCCAGGTGCCAGTTCAAGGTTGAAACAACAGGTCTTCAAGTGCTGGAGATCAAATTGGAAGCAAATACGTCCAACGCCACCATTATCGTTGCGTAGCATGGTGTTCGACTCTCTGGAACGCTCGTACTTCCAGATTGGAATCGCCATCAATTCCCTGGCCTTCTGGCAGCGGCGCCCTGGCAACCTTGCAGGTGCAGGATGAGTTCGCGTTTCCAACGATAGTTCTCCGAGATCTGGAGTTCAGCACAAAAAGCATCTGTCGCCTGAAACATATCAGTAACTTCCTTGCCCTGAGGGTGCGAATAGGCTGCTTAAAATCTTTCTAACCCTCTCTGCATCGGAGTCACTATTGTCGGTTTTGGTCTCTGGGTTCACTGAGTCCTTTGGCTGGTGCAGCTAGGGTGAACGACGATAGCCGACACCATTTTCCGACTTAACTGTTTTCTACCTGGAGTTCAGAACGACAAATGGAACGAAATGTTCACCAAAACATACGAATAGTGGAGTGCTGCCCCCGTCGTTACTTGTTACGGCGTGGGTAGCCTGCTGGCAAATCTCTGAAATCCTCTCTGCATCGTAGTCGCCATATCAGCGGGTCCTACTTGCGAGGTTGCAGCTGTCACGGCTCAATGGCAGGAATCTTACGCTATGCGTCTACCAGCAACGATTATTACTTCCGTCATACATCCCCTTCCTCATCGATTGGTTTATAGACGGAAAGTAACAGACTTAACAGGGATCACCACTCCGTATTTTCAGAGGCAGCGCTGAATCAGGTATCCCCTCTAGGCCCGCAGAAGATGGAACGTCAGCGCCTGCAATGAGAACATGCTTGCATCGGCGACACTCGAATGGACATGGTGTCGGGCTATTCTCTGGATGAAATGGGACCTTGGGCAGGTTATTCAACCGATGCTGCCTTGGTCCTACCATGCAGTTAAATCTTTGAATCTGGTGCAAAACTTTCAAATTAATATTGCAAGTTGCGGACCGGTTCCGGTGCTGTGACGAATCGGCGATTTTCTACTGTGCGTTGTGGCGCATACCGTTGAAATAACTCTTTGGGGCAAGACGCTTCGACTGCTGATCGGGCTCTTTATCCAAAAACACACACTCTATCTCGACTATTCAATGGCGGACTTATTCAATGGACGCCAGCGCATTGCCAGCACGGCCCTCTTCGCAATGCATTGTTTAAATCCTCGGTAACTGCACGCTTGACATTCCTACTGAGCCTGTGTCGTTCTGCATATCTGCCCAGAAATCACCATGTCCGTCTCCATAGGCTACTACCTAGAGGATGAGGAGAAATCTGTCGCCAGGCTCGAAGATGCTCAAGATGTGTATGCGATCGAGGCAGCGCCAGATCGCGTGATCGTAAAGCGTTTTGGTAGATTAGGACCTCTTCTATCGAGACTCTTTGCAAGCGGTGTCGAGGCTCGTGGAGTAGAGCGTGTGCCAGAAAACCAGCGAGAATCAAAAAATGCCTGGAATAAGTACGTATTCGAATTCCACTCGTATACTTGATCTGAGCCCCATGTAGCATCCTAATGTGGTGGTCAGTCTGCGTCCCACGACCGATATTCGTACTTTTACTTGACCTTTTTGTAGGTCCGTTAACACAGTGTATGATATCATTCCCGTCGGCGTGCTGGCACAGTCAACTTTTACTTTGAGTTTCGGGTAGGTCACTCAGGCGAGCACGGTGTCGCAACCACACTTATTCTCCTGAGTAATGCTGTAGCTACTATCCTCTGCTTTGGCGCTGTCGGGGCCGTCGCGACAGCGTTTGTTGCTACCCTCGGCCCCATAACGGGCCTCCGTACCATGGTCATCACCCGGTTCAGCTCGGGATATCTCGGTTGTACCATCTACTCAGTCCTCAACATCCTCACGCAGTGCGTTTATTCTCCCTCATTTTGTCATATTTTGCTGAGCATTGTCCAGGCTTGGCTTTGCCACAACGACTGTCATCCTCGGAGGTCAAACGCTGTCCAACATCAACCCTGGTACTCTTCCTTCCGTCGTTGGAATCATCATCATTGGTGTGTGCTCCCTCATCCCGTGCGTTATTGGGTACAATATGGTGCACTTCTACGAGCGCTATGCATGGATAATTACCCTGGCCGGCATGCTCTTCCTCTGGGGTCTTGGCGGAAAAGCCGGATATAACATCAACGCGCAAAAGCCGCTTCAAGAGGAAATGGGGCACGCCCTCACAGCAGACATTCTCGGCTTTGGTGGGATTGTATTCGGCTTATTCACTGGGGTGGGTTAAATCATCATTTATATTTATTCGACGACTGTTAAATTGTCATGTAAACGGTTACCAGTGGGCGCCAGTTGCAGCGGACTTCAACTGTCGGCTGCCTGCCGATACATCACCCATGCGCGTGTTTCTACTCACGTTCCTCGGCTTGTTCATCCCTATCTGCTTTGTCGGGATTCTCGGCGCCGCCCTCATGACCCTCACAGACCCTGCATATGTCGCATCATTCAGAAGCGGCTCGACAGGCGGCCTTGTTGCGCAGGTCCTGTCGCCATTGGGTCACTTTGGCCAGTTCATCCTCGTTCTGCTCTCGCTTTCTGTCATGTAAGAATTAGTGAACGCCTTTGCCTGTTCGCACTAAACCAGTTATAGTGCCAACAACATCCCAAATACTTACTCCGCTGGCTTGTCCATGCAGGCACTTGGACGCCCGTTCGCCATTATTCCGCGCTTCTTTTGGGTACTTCTAGCCTTTGTGGCGTATACTGTAGCTGGCGTTGCCGGCCGCGAGCATTTTAGTACTATACTTTCCAATTTCCTCAGAATTCTCAGCGACTGGACAGCATTCTTCGTCGTGATCGTAGCTGAGGAACACTTCATCTTCCGGCGGAAAAATGGGCCGCTTGGTGGGTACAACCTGGATGATTACGATACGCTGTCGAAGTGAGTTCAGCTGCTAGTGGTTCTTTTTGATGAAGGTCGTGACCTCACAGTCCTCTCTTCACTTCTTAAGACTACCGGTAGGCGTAGCGGGTATACTTGCGGGGTGCTTTGGTGTCGCAGGTGCTGTCATTGGGATGTCTCAGGCGGGTCATCGGCACCGCATTGGTCCATCCATGTGTACTGACTCATCATTTTGTTCATAGGAGTTGTATACAGGCCCACTTGGAGAGATGGTAGGAGCAGAGATCGGGTTTGAGGTGTGCATTATCTTTGGTTGTTTGGACATTGACTCGCTTACAAGATTCAAGCTCGCAGCAGTATTTTCAGCTGTAACTTACTTTCCGTTACGTGCGCTTGAAATTAGGCTCACTGGTCGATGAATGGAAGGTCTTCTGGTGCTGGTACCAAGGTCATGACATATCCATGTGTGTAGTTTAAGTATTATAAGATAGACGGCCAGATTATCAGGTACAACAAATAGAGGTGTTTCGAAACGTTGAGTGTAGGACCCTTCCTAGCGTTGTTGGCAGAACCTGGTAGCTGGAGAGAAGTTGGTAGAAGCCGAAAAGTGCTACAGGAGCACGCGTGAGAATGAAATGAATATATGATAAATTGTATAGTTGTCGAAGCAAATCCTAGCTATATCTAGTACTCGATTGATTTAGAACTACGCGTTCAAATTCACGGCCAAGCTAGCCAGTAATTAAGCTTTTAAGTCTCAGGCTCCCCGAAGCTGGTTGAATTTTGGCCGCCTCGAAGATGTCTCCAACTCATGCAACAACTATAGATCATATTTCAAGTGTGCATTTTGTCCGCTTAATTTCCTCGACGCTCACATCGAGAACCACGACAACAATCTTCCGAAACAGCCGGGCCTAGCCCTTACTGATGTCACTGATGCGGCCACACCGGCACACGGTCGACGCTTAACGAGTCACGTGTCAACATTGAGCGTGACAAGAATGTCACGTTCTGACCTGATTGTGACAGACGCGCCTTTGAGACGCGACTAGTACATACCAACAACACACAATGTCTCTCCCGGTACTCAACATACCCATTGATTACGATGATGAGCTAGGTATGTTTGCTCGATAAATTGATGACAAGGCTATTAATATGTTCACAGATAAAATACAGAACTTTTTATCCACATATGTGGGCACAAACAAGCAATGGGACGAGGGTTTTGCAGATATGGCGCTCAGCGATGACGAGGATGATCAGCAAGATGCTAGTAGGAAAAGTCTCAAATACATGCAGCAGCTTGTACGTGCGATACAGTAATCGGGACGCGTCTTTACTCAACATTTAATTCATCAGCAACGCATAGCAAATCGTGAGCAGCAGATGCTCACCATTGACATGGAAGACATCCACCAGGTACGAGATCTTCACATATTTCTGATGTCTTATATGTGAATGATATTTTGTAAAGCACGAGAAAACGGTCTCTGAACTGGTATCTCGGATACGAAACAACACTCGGCGCTACGTCGCGCTTTTCAGCGAAGCCGTGGACAAACTCATGCCGCCTCCAACCAAGGACATCAGTGAACATGATGAAGTAATCGATGTCATTCTGCACCAAAGGCGAGAGCGGAATGAGCAGACTGAAGGCAGTCAAGAGGGCTTCCCCGACCATCTCTTGCGGCGATAGTATGTGGTGACATTGCCAATGTTCGTTTGAGAGCTGACTTTATTTAAGCAACCTTTATTTCCAGCCTCTTCGGTCCGATGTTGCTCTGGCCGTCCGAGAGGTCAAGGGAACCTATCTTGGCAGGTTGATCACTGTTCGGGGCATCGTTACCCGCGTGTCAGAAGTCAAGCCACTGCTCCTTGTGAACGCCTACACCTGCGATGTTTGCGGTTCCGAAACATTCCAGCAGATATCCAGCAAAACCTTCTCTCCCATTGCGGACTGTCCGAACGAACAGGAATGCAAGAAGAACGGCATACGTGGCTCCCTTCACATGCAGACTCGAGCATGTCGATTTAGTCCTTTCCAAGAAGTCAAAATTCAAGAGATGGTGAGTCATGGATACCTGCTTTTGTGTTGACATTAACAACTTCCAGGCCGACCAAGTGCCAGTAGGACACATACCTCGATCCATGACTATACATGTGCACGGCAACCTGACGCGCCAAATGAACCCGGGTGATGTTGTTCATCTTGGGGGTATCTTCCTCCCAATTCCCTACACAGGATTCCAGGCCATCCGAGCTGGACTACTCACAGATACCTACCTCGAAGGACACCACATCCACCAACTCAAGAAGCAATATGGTGACATGGAAATGACGCCACAAATACAGGCACAGATCGCGGAGATGCAGGCAGACCCGTCACTGTACAACAAGCTTGCCCAGAACATCGCGCCCGAAATATATGGACATACGGATGTGAAGAAAGCCTTGTTGCTGTTGCTTGTGGGGGGTGTAACAAAGACGATGGGTGACGGGATGAAGATTCGTGGCGACCTCAATATATGCCTTATGGGTGATCCTGGTGTGGCCAAGTCGCAGCTACTGAAGTACATCTCGAAAATCGCTCCTCGAGGAGTCTACACTACGGGTAAAGGTTCATCAGGAGTTGGTCTTACAGCTGCGGTCATGAGAGACCCGGTTACCGATGAGATGGTTCTTGGTGAGTTTATTTCGGTCTTACTTCAACACTTGGTCTGACAGTACTGAAGAGGGCGGTGCCCTGGTTCTTGCCGACAACGGCATTTGCTGCATCGACGAATTTGACAAGATGGAGGAAACAGACAGAACTGCGATTCACGAAGTCATGGAACAGCAAACAATCTCCATCTCAAAAGCTGGAATATCGACGACTCTGAATGCTCGCACATCCATACTTGCGGCCGCGAATCCTCTGTATGGCCGGTATAACCCGAAAGTGTCGCCTGTCGAAAACATCAATCTGCCCGCTGCGCTCCTATCTCGTTTTGACCTTTTATTCCTCATCCTGGACAAACCGACTAGAGAAGACGATGAGCGACTGGCGCAACATGTAACCCATGTGCACATGTTCAACTGCCATCCTGAGCTTGAGTACGATGTTGTTGACCCTGTCCTTATGAGGTAAGCATGGGTGTTGAAGACATTTATTCCAATTAAACGAGCCTCCTGGCAGACACTACATCGCCCAAGCTCGCCAACGCCGTCCTACCGTTCCCTCAGACGTCTCTAGCTACATCGTCGACTCTTATGTCCGCCTTCGCAAGCTCTCGAAAGACGAGGCCGCACAAAAGAAATCCCATACTTACACTTCCGCACGTACGCTCCTCGGTGTGCTTCGTCTCGCACAATCTCTCGCACGCCTGCGCTTCGCAGACATCGTGCAGCGGGCTGATGTTGACGAGGCACTCAGGCTTATGGAATGCAGCAAAGAGAGCCTGCACGATGATGATGACAAGGAGTATGAGCCTGATCGGTCAGTCGTCAGTCAAATCTTCAGGCTCATCAAAAGCATGTCGAACGAGGGCGGGAGGAAACGGAGAAAGAGACAGAAAAGGTTTGGTCGAGGCCCCGGCGGGGAACGCGAGATGGACGTCGACTCGGACGAAGAGGAGGATGATGGGGAAGAACTCGCTCTCATTGACGTTCGGTCCCGTGTGTTGGGTGCTGGATATACTGAGGCGCAGCTTAATGATACCATTGCGGAGGTGAGTATATACACGTATCTGATGACAAGGCTTTTCTGACACCTGTTTCCAGTATGAAGCTATCGATGTCTGGACACGTGTAGCAAATGGCGCAAAACTGCGCTTCATTCTTGATTAAGGCATCTTGTATAGGGCACTTACGCTGTGACTTTTCTATCGATCGATCCTTTTGTGGATGTAACATCTATTGTGCAAGTTTCCATGAAGTCTTTTGCATCTCAAAGCTTCCGTGCTTGTCAACAATATGGGTCATCCCCTAATGCGATTAATGGAATTAAATCAAAAAAAATCAAAAATCAAAGGGTTGGTGAGAAGAATGTTGGTGGAAGCCCCCCCTCGAAGAACAACATATGATAACCACAGTACAATACATCGTGGACTGTGTCTTTGACTACAAGATAGACCTTAGTATCAATCTGCAAACCTAACTGTTCGAGGTCGTTTCAAAGCCCGGTCTGCTGTATTATCTGGCTGATTACTAGTATTGATAACATCGAAATTTGGGGCTGATGATGCGACCAAATCTTCTGAGATGTGGGTAGATGTGAGCTCTTGTCTTTGAGGGTCTACATGCATTAGCAAGGATATCTGTATTGATGAAGAAAAACACTCTGGTTCTGTTGGAACAGCCAAAAAGTGAGGGTTCTAAGAGGAAAGGCCCTTATGAGTGATCCAACCAATTATAACTAAGTTGCACGTACCTCCAGGAATTGACGCATCCCCACGTCAGTAGTCATCCTTGGAATTTTGCTGGATCCCTTCAGAAAATGTCGTCTGGAGACCATTGCTTCTTCTGCAGTGTGTCTGATTACAAGAGTTTTCACTAAGTATATTGATGCGATGAACAAAACCATTAACCATCATTCAGAAATAATTGACCTACCAGTAATTGGTTTTGTCTGTCCGATACGGTGCGCTCGCTGACAACTCTTTGAGTAACGATTGTCTAATCTGAGACAAGATCTTACCTTTATGGCTTGTGCTTCAACATCAGGATGCCAGACAGGCTCGCAGAAGATCACTCGAGAGGCAGATATCAAGTTCCTGTCAGATATATATTGGAACCACAAAAATGAATGCAAATAAGATATACTCACAGACCACGAGCACCAAGCTTCAACTCCATCAGGAAAACACGGAATGTCTCAGAGGACTCAAAAGTCATGACACATTGCTCTCGCAGTGGCGGAGACATATCCGTTGCATATCGGAGGTACTTGATTTCGATCAAAGAGAGTGCCTCTGCGATGTGGGCGAGAGTGAGTGGCGAATTAGAGAATATGAGGAATTTTTCCTTCTCTGAATGCTCCAGAACCTAGAAAGAAGGGTAGGAGGTGGGTGATACATGATAGTACTGTGTACTAACCTCGGATAAGATGAAGTTCAGCTTGGTGGATAGAGATGGCCCGACATATGTTTCTGACAATGGCGACGAGCGGAGTAGATCAGATAGCGAAGGAGCAGAATGATGCCCCAACTTGTGGCGAACGAAGACATCGATGTCTGTTTCAGGTACATCCTCTGTTTGATAAACTTTCTCTTTCTCCTTTATGACCTCCAATTCGTCTTTAACCTCAGACACCATCTTTTTCATCTGCGCGGCGTTTGTGACATCATGCATTTGTGTCAATTTCCTCTCGCATCGTGCTCGTTCATTTGAATCCAGTTCTCTTCCTTCCTCAGCCAATCGACCGAGACTCATCAAAGGTCGACTGCGAACGAGAGCTCGTAGATCACACAGCCGGTTCGCGTGCATGAGATCGTGAACACGAGATCTGTCCTTCAACCTTCCCCGTGTCCAAGCTTCGAAGACAGCTGCATCCATCCCCATCACGCGGAAAGGTACATCTTCATGTAGTTGCATAGCGCGCCACAGAGGATCTTTCGCTGTCGCCTCTCTGTGAGACGTCATTAAGTATCAAGTATACAACGACAAGGAGAATAGACTAACGCATGTGTTAGTGCTTCTTCTAATAGCGCCATATCATGATCGGGCACTTTGGCTTCGATGGCACGAGCCAGAAATTTAGGGGCCTCGCGTCGTATTTGGTCGACATTAAACAAAATGTCGGACACCGACCAGAACATTCCTCTAAGTTTGATCTTGATTTCAGTTATTAGTTTCTCTAAGCCCAAGAACTTACTGTGACAAGTTGTCTATGGCAATCTGAAGACTTTTCGCGTTCTAGTGTAAAATCAGAGTCAATATTCAAATCGTGCGGAAAATTTGAAAGTTTTTCACCCTGGGGTGGAAGATGTAATCCTTCAAGCGATATGAGTGAAAAATCAGATAGTACATGACCAGACACGCACCTGACCCTCGCGTTCAGAGTCAATAGCGTTAATTGCAATACTGGCTTGCATTGCATTGTAGGACTTCGCAGCATAGGCATCGAGATCCATGTAAATGGGTGTATGCCGCATGGGAGGTAGAACTACTTCTTCCTCAACATCTTCGATCCTGGGTAAGATAAGCCTTACAGTCTCTAGCAGTATACAACGCGGCTAACCTGTGACGAACCATGACCATCTCCATGACCTGACTCAGTACTTTGACTGCGCCCACGCGAGGCCCGTGACGATCACAAAGAGGTGCAGAGATATGACTACCGAACAATTTGAGATCAGAATGGAACTGGGGAACGGCGAGGAAGTCACTGATCATTGCCCCGAGTTTTCGCAAGTTGACGTAGTCATACGTCCCCCATACCCTGGCTATGTTCTCCGCGCCGCTATCAGAAATTGAAGAGGTATCGGATGCAGAGCAATCCGTCATGGTAGGTAATGAGTAAGTCTTGTCAACGCCAATATCATTTTCTATGTCCTCATCCTGCTTGCGCCCCAAGTTCAACCCTAGTATATTCGATGTCGGTGTTCCAGTTACAATCCATTTACGCTCGATGCTTAGCTCACGAACGAAGTAATTTAGTGTGGCGGCCGAGTTTCCTGAGGTATGGCCTTCGTCGATCACCAGCCTCTTCCAGCGGATTTGAAGAAAAGGTGATACAGCTGGATCGCTGGGACAACAACAGTTTGGTACGCGGCTGCCAGTAAACGGAGCACAAGTGCAGGGTTTAAGTTTATGCAATTGAGCAACTTTGTTGTTCACCGACTCCCTGCGAAAACCTGAATGTAATAAATAAGCACTGAAAAAACATATGGAGTATCGAAACGCACGACTGTCCGTCATAATGATCAACTTGAACATTTACAAATTAGCAATGCAGTGTCGGTGCAGATACAATACTACGTACGTCATAATCAGACGCCAAAGCCTTCGCACTTGGAATTTTCGTTGTTTGTTGGACGACAAGATATCTCAACGTGCTATGACAATGTTTCAAAATTTCCCTGTCCCATTGTCCAAGTAAATTAACGGGCACAACAACAAGTGTCGCTGTCGTAAGGTGCATTAGTCGGGGGGATTCTGAGACTCGACGTCTTGTGCGGGAAGGACCAAGACCATGCATGGGTGATTTAACAGTGTAGTGGTGATAAAATGGTGTGTTGGCTTGAAGGAGCTGCCAGAGGTTGGACGCCTCTAATTGTTCTTCGTGTGATCGCATGTCCACCTTGTCACCCCACGTCCTTATGCGGTGAAGAAGAATTTCAACGAGAGATGGAACACGTGTTACATCGAGCGCCGAACTTTTATGCATGCCAGCCCTTCTTCGAGCATTATGGTACTCATCTGCAGGGAAAGTGCGATAGGCCAAGGGAGACATGACGGGGCGGTAGTCCAATAGCGATTCTTCTGGCTGAGATAGTTGATTGATAGTGACAAGGATCAAGCCCAAGACCATCACCGTCTTGCCCGTGCCTGTGGGCGGTCATATATAAGTCGAGGAGTTGAGGATAATCTGACACCTACCTAGTTCTTCGCATAAAATGCCACCCTTACACCGAGCAACTGTTGGGCATTCCCGCGCAGCGGTGAGGGTTGAAGGCTGGAAATAAAAGCGTTCGCCATGCATATTTGAGATCGGGATGTATAAAGGGTCTTGAACAGGCTGGTTGCTCGACTCCTTCTCGATCATCATGGCTACGGACTGTCTCTGGTACTCATACAAAGTACTGCGAAGACCCCTGATTTCGTGTCTCACAGTAATTGTTGAAGAGACCAACGACGGCAGGTCATTGTAGATCTCCGCCATTGTGCGATTATCCTGTGTGATGGAATATGCAGCTACTAGAGACCGATTATAGTGTAGGAAGTGCTTACAACATCCCTTGGCAAAAAATACTTTTGAGGTTGACTGATTGAGGAGAGTTCATCTGCATTCCAGGAACGTTGGTCCTGTACAATCGAAGGTAGTAAGGCCTGAAGGTGACGGTGACCCTCTTTCAAAATAACTTCGGTACGATATCGTAGGCTTTCTTTGACAATTGGAGAATCGGTAGGTACGAGGTATATTCGAATGTATAACACTCGTTGACTCGTTCCAAGACGACAGGTAGCACGCAGAAATTGATGTTCAGTTAGAAAAGAGATCTTACAAAATACATCATCCTCTACACAAACAGGCAGCTGTTGCGATGGTACTGGATGCCAGGTGTCACTTTCGTGACTATGAGCGCAGTGCAGATGGCGGCCTTGAACATCTACACTGATGGTTCCCGCAGATAACAGATTATCGAGGGCAAAGGGGTTCGATTTGTCGTGCTCGTTGTCCACGCCATCTCCTACGCAAGCCTGACAGCACAGTAGACAGGATCTCACTCCGTCCATGCATGCAGGCTGTCCTCAGACAGAGGTGATGGTGATGACGGTCAGTGGAACGATTGCTGAGACAGACTTGCTGTAGTACCACTTGAAGTTTTGAAGTCGCTAGCCGTAACGCCGGAGATAACAATTCGTAACGTAGGTGTGGGAATGACATTCCTTTCTTGGTATTTTGTTGCTGGCTTGGCTTGGTTGAAATGAGGAAAACAGGACAACTCCGTCTTTCTCATAATGTCAGTGTCTCTTGCAAGGGTAAGCTGTCATGAAGTGCGCCTCGCGCCATCATGGATATGCCGCCGGGCAGTCTTGAACATCAGACATAACTCAAACACAGCGGTCTCCGAGGCAGAACAACAGAACTTGTCCTGGTCAAAATATCTAGAGATTCGCAAAAGTAAACGAAAATGGGAAACTGTGAGATATTCTAGCTGGAATTCATGTTTGCGTTTTCTCATAGGCTATGAACGCATGACAGGCCGTTACCATTCCGGCATGTATTCTCGGGTTGGTGGGAGGACTTGCATACTTTGGTTCTCTGGAGTCAGACGCGACGAAGCCTATCATGGTGTGTAATACATTGTTATATGCTTGTACTTCTTTCTCATAGAACCAGGGGATAGATCCGTTGTTTTTCTACAGCGGTTGCACGGTCTCATGCATGGGTAAGACATGTTGTTTATGCCAAGGTGACCTTAATTAATTCAGCCTAGGACTCGGATATCTCATTGGCCCTACTATCGGGGCTGCAGGCTGGAGAATGACCCACCGCCGCACAATGAACCTCATAGAAGCTAAAGACCGGGAATTTCACCGACACATAGTGAAGAATCGCGTAGATCCCACAGCTCAAAGTGCCACGAACCCTGTGCCAGATTTCTATGGTAAGTACTGATGCTCGGATTGTGGATGTGAAACGTGTTTTATGCCCGCGGTACCACAGGTGAAAAGATTGGATCTCTCCACCAATATCGACAAGTGCGTATGCTTCTTAGCCTCCCCTACAGTAAATTTACTATTTCGTACAGTGGTTGCGTGACCAAGCTAGGTTTAGACGGAAAGCACGATTTGCGGAGGAATGAGATGTTTATGTCCTAAGATTGCTGAGTAACTTTGCACCTTACCCTCCATAATTGACATTGTATTTGGCAAATCGTGTTTCAATAGTAACCGACAGATTTACCAGTCTCAACGGGTTTTGTTGCTCCGTAAACGAATTACTGACCATAGAATAAATTAAGGGTTACGTGAAGAGTGGAATACGCATTAAACCTATGCAGTGAGACTTCAAATGTCTCCGGAGATTTCAAAAAAAGGGGAATACCTAGAACCGAACCGAAGCCAAATGTAGCTAATGGACTGTAGTGGGATTCCGCTGAGTTTGCAGTTGACATCATAAGTAGTCGTCCTGAATCATCATGGTTATGCTTAAAAAGTTGCAGTAATTCAAACATCCCAATCCCGTGTTCCCTTTTCCTTCGTCCACAGACCTCTAACCTGATATCCACTTACAGAGAGAGCATAGGGCTGAGGGGACGACGGAGAGGAGATGTTGATGTTGCGATCTACCTCACGAGTCCCGGGTGACCTTGGAGGAGCAGACTTAGGTCTGGGGTCAGCAAAGGGGTCTTGAGATTGTATAGAACCGAGAGATGGCGGTGGAGAACGTGATCGCTTGGGAGGGAGTGGCTTGGATTCTTTGGCAGCTTCTCTTACATATTCAGGACCGCTAATCGAGCGAAACTGAGGTGTCCAGCCAACACCAGCAGGTGCCGCGACAGTGTCAAGAGCTAGGGGAGTAGTTGTAGACGGTGCAAGCCATTTGTCTTTCTGTCGTTCTACATCTCCCCTATCTGCAACGTCAGCGTCGCCCTTGATGGATTTCCTTCTTAGCACTCGTATGCGCCAGAACGCGATGCCTGATAGATGTAAAGCCCACATGACATCATTGGCATAGAGGATCACATACCAAGGACGATAAACACGAGGATTGACAGTGCGATAAGGGTTTGGCTTGAAACAGGGAAACTCTTTGAAGTGGTTACAGGCGTCGTTGTCGGTGGAAGTGCCCATCCAGGTCCTTCAGGGATAGTAGTAGGTGAAGGTGCGAAATATGTACTAGAGACAGCGCTAGCATTAGAATCGCGCCGTTGCAGAAAACGGGCGATCCTGCGCCCTTCCCGCTGAACGAGACGCATAGAGTATGTCATGGAGAAGACGAAGGAAAAGAAAAAGGAAGTATGTTTGGGAGGAAAGATGAATGAATCTAAGTGGCCATGGACTCTTGAAGTCACGCCGCCTGTCATACATAATCAGCCCTTAGCAACAATCTTTGCACTGCCGGATTGAAAGCGCTGAGGATAATCATCATCCCTGGACCCTGGACATATAAAGCGCTTCAGGAGTGTCACTGATTGATGTGAGAAGATATGGACGTGTAGCACTCGTGAGGTGGGACCTCAACGCAGAAAAAATCGGACCTGAAGTTAAGTTCAGCCTGTGTTCTCCGCCTCAATACTGATACGGCTGGCTCATGTAGTTCGGAACCAACTGGAAACATTGGGCTTCATGCAAGCTGTTCTTCCTGAAATGTTCGATCACATGAATCTCGCATAGCCTCGCAGTGCCACCGTGACACAATAGAACGCGCTCGGGGTCGGGGCTATGCACGACTGTCTTCCTTTGATTCGAGGGTCTGCCTCAGACGTAGCGCCGTGGAGACCGTCATTAATGGACATTGGAACGATGTGATCAAGCGAAGAGATGAAACTTCTGGTGCTATTGTGTGACCGGAGATCAAGACTCAGTCTCTGAATCGGACAACACGTTCATGACCCAAGTTAGCGAAATTCGACTGGTACGTGACGAAGTGAACTGAATAAGCCCTGACGACAAACAAGTGCGGTACGAATCATGTGTAGTGCGTGTGCAACATACAAGGGTATCATAACGAAGACAAAGCAGCCTCCTGTTCCCGACACGTATGCCAAGACGTGCCATGCGCAAGACGACTCAAATCGAACTGCGAGGCACGATTGGGTATCACCAGCGTGTTTCCTGGGGCATACACCACCGGGTGCAAAATGGGTGAGATCCAGAGAAGAAGGCGTCCGTCAGGACCTACAACCCATCCATCCTCGTTCGCAACAACAGAGACTGGGGTCGAGGGATCCTGGAGAAAGGAGGAGGCGAAATGAAGAGCGTGGGATGGGTTAGGTGAAAAGCATACTGCAGGCGGGTGGGGCTGGCTAAGGAATTCTACATCCCACACACGGATGGTCTTGTCTTCTGAACCAGATACAATGCGTTTGCCGTCGGGGGAGATTGCGACAGACAGAACACTTCCGACGTGCCCGTGGAAAGTGGGACCGACTCCCTGGCCAGTCTTCATATCCCACACCCAAATCGTCTGGTCGTCTGAACCAGACACAATACAATTTTTATTCGGCGAGAATACACATAATACAGTAACTTATACACCCTTGGCAGCACTTTGAAGATGTTCCCACGTACTGTCAGACCCTATTATTATGTAGAAATTATATGGTCTGAGAGACACCCTCCTCCAGGAGGCTGCTCCCTAGTTTTATAGGGCTGACTACTAGATCTCCCTCAAGAGGATACATGCCGACCCTCGTGGCAGATAGTGCTGCCGCGGTCCGGTCCAGAACCACGGTTCGAACCGGACTTTTGGTCCGGTTCTCTGTGGTTCGGTCCATGGTTCCCTCACCAGCCAGAACCGGACCGGAAAACGGTTCTGGGTTCTGGACCTTCACTAATGGTCCGGTTCTGGTTCGACTTTCCCGAACCTTCCCGAACCGTTCCTTGACTTCGAATTCCCTCAACTTCGACTTCAATAACGACGACGTCGGTGTCCATGTCGACATCAAAGCATCGTCTTCGAGATTTGCATTATTTGTTAATCGGGCTACTGTTAGCCTTTTTGAAGGTAAGTACTAATCAATCTACTCTCAAGAACTCTTACTGACTGACATATGTTCACCTATATCACAGATATCTACATGTTCTAGTCTATATGCTTCCTGGATAAGCATGATCCTCCACCGGTTGTCATCTCTAACAGATCTCCTTGGATATTGTTGCTCTGTGGTGTTAGGGTCTCCTCCACACATAAAACGAGGTGCTAACAAAAAACTTGTGAGTTATTTGCCTCATGATGTCTGAAGACTGCTGCGCTCTGAACGCTGACGGCACCCTTAAGGATGCTTCTGAAATTACCTTCTTTAACGATCCTGACGATGAAGTACCATTGCCCCAACCATCCTCTTCCACTACATCCGCAAAGGACGCCTTCTCCATTCTGCTCAAGGCTGGACGCACCCCAGCAACAGTTGCAGCTGGATCTAGGCGCTCTGGCCGGCCCTCAAAACCGTCAGCTCGTATTCGCGATGTGGACAATGCCTGCGGTCTGTCTTCGTCAACTAACCCAAGGAAACGTGCTTTATCCAGCGCTACGGATCATCCACCACGCAAGAAAACTGCCATGCGAATCTTATCTCCTCTTGACTCCGAAGATGAAGAAATACCCTCTACACCTGATCTGGGAGAGTCGTCTGCTGACGAGCTGATCCCCCAACCAGAGGTCGACGATGAAGTTGATGAATCTAAATCCGAGAACGGGTGCACCACTACTGTATGTACTCGTTTATTGTTTTCCTTGAGTCTCAACTAAGACCTGTATTTAGCTTTCAAAAAGCGAACGCACAGCGGACGTTAGGACTATATTTACCTGTTTACCTGATGGGTGGGTGTGTACACTATGCAAGTAAGTGGTCCATATTGTTTTTGATATGTCGTTTAATAACTTTCAAACAAGGGCCGCTGGTGAACCAGTGCAGAAGCACACATTTCGTGGAGGTACTTCGACACTTCGCACCCATATTGTCCGTTACAAGAAGTCGCATTTTCAAGTCTACAAGGAGCGTTGTGACGCCGCAGGCATCACAATGCACTCTCGTGCAATCCCACCTGGAGAAGACGACATCATGACACAATCACAATCAACTCTCGATGGCAAGCTTGTTTGCAAACCACCTGCGTTCACCAAGGAAGGCTTGCTTGAATATATCATGGAACTTATCGTGACAGAAGACGAGGTACGTTGTTTTTATATATATATTGTATCAATTTATTCACATCACACCAGGCAATACAATTAATTGACAAGCCAGCATTTCGGCGTTTATTACAGTATGCGCGTCCCACCCTAACTGAAAAGGACATTCTGCATCGCACCAAGTTAACGGAAACAATCAAGTCTCGAGCAATGACTGTGGTCGAAAATATCAAGGAGCGTCTAGCGGTGAGTCTTGACCTACTTATATTATGGCATCAGTCTTACAATATTTCATTAGCATATTGACAGTGCGGTGTCCATGACTTTCGATTCATGGACATCGATAATCGGCGAACCATTTTTTTCGGTTACTGGACATTATATTTGGAGCCCTGCTGGCAAACCGCTGCAGTGGGAGCTGAGAAATGAGCAACTTGATTTCATGCGGATTGAAGGCAACCATAGCGGCCACAACATCAGCAATATACTCGTTACGACGATAGATAGGTATGATATTCGCAATAAGGTATGTTTCCCAGAGTCTGGCTTCAGCTGTGGATTGACTTCGCTTGCATAGGTTGGATGGCTGACGTCGGACAATGCCTCAAATAATGATACCGCTATGAGTGAAGTAGCGAAGGCCATAGATGCAGATGGTACCCACTGGCTTCCAGGTCCCCGTCGCATCCGCTGTCAAGAGCATATTTTGAATCTTGCAGCGCGACATTTTGTTGACGGAGTCGCACCCACCCCACAGGCAACCTTACTACGCAAGATCCGTCACGCTATCGATTATGACGAGGATACTGACATCACCAGCTTAACTGAACAACTTGCAGCATTGGAACACGACCCTCAAGCTATTGTTGAGGATGGTTTTGATGTCGGCGATGCTGTTGGAAAAGCATTGGCACTCATTGAACAGGTAAAGTCCTCTCTTTTTGTCTTCAAGTTCTCATTGACACAACCAATAACTAGATCCGTAAATCACCGCAAGCTCAAGCGTTTTTCAAGAAATCATGCGAGGAAGAAGGTGTTGCCGTTCGTGAGATTCTGACATGGGTGAGAACACGCTGGGCTTCCTTGTTCAAGTGCCTCGAGCGCTTCTTGTCTCTTCGCCTGGTAGGTGAGATGTACAACTGCCGGTTTAGTATCTAACATCTTTCAGGCTGTCAACCGCTTCACTCTACTTGCCGATGAGAGCCATGAGGTCCCAAAGTTGCGCAACAAGTCATATAGTGACTTCAAGCTTGATCGAGCCGACTGGAGGAAGATACGGCTAGTGCATGACGTCCTCAAGGTACTTATTTGTATATCTGTTTTTATTTTATTTACTGATTGTTATAGGAACCTGCAACTGCACAGCAATCATTCTCGTCGGTCGCGTACCCAACAGCCTGGCAGACTATACCTACACTAGAGTGTCTCGCTAGCGCATGGGAGACGATGGCAAGAAATCCAGAATACGCAATAATCGCGGATGCCATTACGAAGGGTCTCAAAAATGTTGAGAAGTACTACCAGAAAGCTAGTGACTCGGATGTCTACTTTATCTGTCTAGGTAAGTATCGAGTTTTCGCTCAAGTCCATGTCTCATTTTGTTACAGTTCTTGACCCCAACTACAAGTTAGCATATGTTGAACGGCGATGGACTGAGATGAAGGTCGCGGATGGGAGGGCTCGTCTTCAGGCGGTGGTGAGTACTATTCAACCTTAAGTATCCTGGCGGTCTCTAACTTCAGATGGATGCTTAGTTTGACAAATATTATCAAGCGCCTCCAGCCCCAGGACTGCAACCCAAGGAGCCATTGGCCATGTCAACAACGAAAGCTTCAATTTGTTATGGTGCTTCCTGGATGTGCGACGCTATCATGGAACGTCAAGCTACAGACCATCGCACGCGCGATCCTCATCAAGAGCTCTCCGCATACCTTACTTCACCATTGGAGGAGACGGATGACGTTGTCGCGTGGTGGGGTGTAAGTCAGCCCTCAAATTCATTGTTCCCCGCTTACATCCTTGATCAGTTACATTCAATGCAATATCCAACGCTAGCTCGTGTTGCGCGTGATTACCTGCCCATTCAAGGCAGTGCAGTCCCATCGGAACGCGCTTTCTCCAGTGCGGGGATCACATCGACTCTGCGCCGCAACGCCCTCGCACCATCCACATTCTCCGCGCTACAATTAATGAAGGCAGCCTATAAGAATGGTCATGTGTCAGCGGCAGTAGAGGCAGAAGAGTACGCAGCTGGTGTGTCATTAGCCTAGCTACCCAATGTCATGTAGATGTATTGTGAATGTTTTTCCTTGCTGCTTGAAAAATTTGCGGTTCGGTTCACATTCGGACCGCAAAAAAACCGAACCGGACTGTTAAGAACCGTTCTTGATGGTCCGGTTCTGGGTTCGACAATTTTGTAGAACCGGACCATGGTCCAGTTCTCGGTTCTCGTCCAGGGCCCTCTGAACCGGACCGAACCGGACCACGGCAGCACTAGTGGCAGAGGGTGAGGGTAGCCTCCTGGTATGTTCCCTGGAGAGCCTCAACATAGCACCTTCTCCAGATGCTCACCACCTGCCCCATGATGTTGATGAGTATGATAGTGGATGTGTTGTAGAGCCTCTTGAATCTATATGTTTTTCATACTTCTGTATTCCACTTTGAATGCTTTATTTCATTTTTCTCTCCCATTCTTATTGCACAAACAAGTTATTCAGACTAGTGATGTGCACGGCCCGGCTTCAGGCTGTGGGCCAGCCAAAGCCGAGCCTAATTAGGCCAAGCCGAGCCGGGCCCAAGTCAGGGCCTGACCATGGCCCAGGGCCCGGCTTGAGGTGTTGAAAAGCCTGAGCCGGCGGCTTTTTGTTCCTTATCGGCCTTGATATTTGCAACCTATGAAAACAGGGTCAGTCCAGCTAATCCACCAACCATGTACATCCGCATGAAGGGATACTGCCCTCCTTTATATTCCACAGCCGCAATCTGCCATCTACACTTCTATAAATGACCATTGATTCATCTGGGGATAGTGCCATCAAGCCTATCCCTCCTCCGTCGCTATTCAAAGGTTTTCCCACTGGCTCTCCATCTCTTTTCCACTGACGAATTGAACTATCCTTAGACGCGCTCATTATATTGCCACTAGTACTCAAATAGGCAAGGCTCCATATGCAGTTGAAGTGACCCTCGATGATATACTCCGGCATCAAGCTTCCTGCTGGACGTTCTGGCTTTGGTTTCTTCCACGACGTGGTCCAAATATTGTGGTTGACGAAGTAGGACCGACCGAGTGGTGAGATGTGCCATTCGCATCTGGGAACAGTGAAATCTCAACTGGGCTGCATTCGGTATCTTGTGAGTATACCGTGTTGTCATGCAAACTACACTCATATTTCACCAGCTGGAACCACGGTCAGACGTGTTGTGCAGGTTTGCGTATCTTCCTGCAAGAAGGCATCTATGACGAATTCCTCAAGCGCTTCATGGAGAAAACTCAGTACGCGTGCACGTTTATGATACAATATATCCACTAACGACGACGTGTTCAGGTGCAAATAAGAGCCTTGCGCGTCAAGGAAAGCGCTTTTAGCATTGAATGCGAGGTAATTCCATTTCACGCCTAGCCCGCTCGCTCGCTGACAACATCACCTCTCAACAGCTCTACCAATCGATAGACATCATGCACCCGGTCACAGGTGAACACAACAGCATGCTCATCTTTGCACACGTCAAGTACTTCCATGTGCGCAAAGACATACTCACAGGCAGACCCACGATACCAACATCCATGCCTACACGGTTCATGAAGTTCTTTTAGTATCTCATCGTTACACATATGCTTAGATTGAATTTCAGATCATTTTGTTCTTGAAAGCTGTCATTGAGCCCAAGCTGAGCCGCGGCTTTGGCCTGGCTTGGGCTCACAGCTCAGCCTGAGCTTTTGCAAAGCCCAAGCCCCCCAAAGCCGGGCCTAAGCCGGGGCTTTCAGGCCAGGCCGGGCCCGCACATCACTAATTCAGACGCAATAGCATGCATTGACTAATACAACAACAAGAACAAGGTAATCAACGACAGTAAAGTCAGATGCGGAGGCTCGAAAGGTACACGGTGATATACAATATATGTGTGGCGGATGGACTAAGCACAGCAGATACAGCCAAACGCACCAGTCGCAAATAGGGAATGACACGGGTGTATCCGTGGGTGTCGCAAGCATCACCCACACCTGCAGGTATATCCACACCCCCATGGCAGGTGCGGGTCTCATGGTGGGTTGGTGGGTAGTATAGTGGCGGGTGTGGCACAACAGTGCCCACGTCGACTGTGTGGACAGACGAGTCTATGCTGCTGCGCCACGAAGACGAAGAAGTACCTGCGCTTGTTGCACCAGAACCCGTTCTGAAACTGTCTCCTCCATAACGGAAGGAGTGCCAGGCGTGTTAGATGCGCTTGGGGGCTCAGTGAGGGAGGAGTGCTGCGCACGAGCGTGGTGTTGAGAGCGCTTCCGAATAATATCGGATTTCATACTAATGGGACAAGCAGAGCCGTGAAGCTTATAGTAGAGGCCACATCTGTATGTATATAAGAGATTGGTATGAATATAGAAGGAACAACAAATGAGAACTTACACGTTGCAAACAGTCTTGCCTTCATCATCCTTCCTCCACAAAGGAGTTGCAACCAGGACTCACCACCTCCACGACTCGGACCGGTGTCGCAGAAGAAGAAGAATGCGGTGGTGCTGCAGCCAAGGACAGCGTGGACAATGCAGAAGCCAAAGATGACGCACCACTGCATCGTCCTTCTCCATGACTAGCACACATGGACTTTGGACGCGGACATTTATGCTACCAAAGAGAAGAGAAATGAGACGTCCGCTCAGCAAAGTCCATACAATGTATATAGATGAAATAATACTCACCAATTCTTTGTGTTTGCTGTCGTGAAGCGGTCTTAGTAGTGGTAACGAGAATGAAAGGAAATGTTTTCTTTATTAAGCAGATAGTTTTTTGGGTGGAAGCTCCGATGGCGGCCCCAACCTATGCGAGAGAGAGCCTAGGTGAGCTGCGATTCCCAGGTGTTAGTGGTGAGAGCGACGCAGCGAAGTGAACCTCAGATCCCCAATATTAGGAGCCCCAGAGCGACACTTCGAGGTGAGGAAAACACTGTTGGAAAGAAGATATAGTAGCTTGAGGGCGTCCGCATGAGTGATGTAGCGGGCATCTGTGTGAGCAATGTTAGGTTGTGTCGGTATATTCAGCAGCACACCTTTGATTCAGCATGAGACACATATTGCACATTTGTAGCACTCGGATCGGCGTTGGGCTCGTATCCTGCCAAACTCACAAGTATTCCACATACACATTCCTCGACACTCCATTTACCTTCCGGGAGTTCCGTACGTTCGTCTGAGTTGTCCGAAGGTCGTCCGTCCATTTCCGAGGCCTGTATACAGTTCTGATCCCCCGTACCATGTCCCGTCCGCGTCCATTTGACTTTGCTGGTGCGTTTTCCACTTGGTTATCTGTTATTGATTATGTTTAGGGGCACATATGTTGTCGGCCCGTCAGTTATACGCATATCAAACACGCCTTGCGCCTTATTACATGCATATCTCTGTAGCGGCTCGCCTTGAGTCTTATTACATTTCAGATGTCTTATCTCGCTACTGGTTTTGCCTACGCAGTTTCCAGACTTTCACGCTGTAGGATATAATCTGCCTCGCTAACTACTCGCACTTCACTTCACTTTCCCTGCTACGAGTCATAGTTAGTAGAGTCACTTTCAGATAGTTGTACTTCGCGCAATCGATCCTTGTTTATTCGGAACGATTGTTTGGCCTGACCGCTGCCATTTTGCTCTTTGCTGTCTCTAAGTTCTCCCGATAGTCTTTGCTTAGTTATACTTTGCGAAGTCTTATACTTCGATACACCTGCCATACTTCTCTCGGAGCACTCGCTGTTCATCGGAAGCTCTTTGGACGCTTTGCGCAACCTCGGACCTTCATTTCTTGACGTCGGACCATCGTCGGACCACCTTCGGACCACTTCGGATGCATCCTCGGAACATTGAGCGTGCTCTTGGTAACTTTCCTTTCTCTCATCCTTGATCTTAACAAAATATCCCTTGCATTTTATCAAGGAGTATTTCTATAGGCAGTCTCTTTGGGACGAGCACATCACTCGCACATTGAGTTCTGAAGGTAACACTTTGTAGAGCCCACACAGAATCAACTCTTTACAACATGTTTGGCACCATCGGGAAGACGCACACAGTAAAAGTCATGCCTCAGCTTGTGATCATCTGAATGGCCCTTGATGATTTGTACCCATTTGTGATGCTGGTTGATAGCTCCAGCACCGAGTGTGACATTGCACATTAGATATGCTGTCTCAATTCAGATGAACATAGACTTACCCTATAGATCATAGAATGACAAGTCAGTCGCATCAGGGTCTTCAATTGAGACACACACCACATTGTGGGAGAACTTCAGTATATTTCTTGTTTCCTGAGTTCCTCGACAGATAAAGTTTTGGCATGCTTCAAGTTGAAAAGAGCCACCACTGCAGGCTGCAGTAGTTGTGTGCACAGAATGAGAACTCTTGAGGATGAATACAACAGTATGGAGGACCAAGAGATGTGTAGACGTTAGAACATGGGCAATGAGACGAGCTGAATGATAGTAAGTAAGACTTCAAGTTGGAGAATTTGGAGGCACGTAGTAAGGTCATGTGACAAGACACGTCGTATCGTGAATGCATCAACAGAGACGCGTGTGCCCAATCCAAGAACTTGTCTTGCCTCGTGAACCCTCCTCGGTACTGAGTCTTTGAGAATCATCATGTAAATAGCATGACAACACGACACGAATCACCTGTAGAACACTAGATGTGGATCAACTTCAGGTGCCTGTGCCTGTGCCTACCGAAGCTATGGCTCTCAAGGGCATCTCACGAGGCTCATGAGATGCTCTTGAGAGGTTTAAGCAGCCAATCAAGTAACGAATAAAACACCAACTAAAACATAAAACATTGATTATGGACTGAATACTGATGATAACAGCATCTGGAATGGTCTGGAATAACAGCACAGCAGTCCCTACATATAATAAGACCACCATTAAGTACTATTGTAAGGCAAATGACCCACAACGCTGCACTTTGCACGAAAAGTGCAGTGCAATGGGTCATTTACTTTACATGATTCTAGTAAGGTTGGTCACATATGGTCGGACTGAAACTGATCTTATGCTCGCAACATTACTATCTGCTTCAATTTCTTCGCTGTCCGGCTTTCTGTCACATACAACAACTGTAGTAGAGAATGTTCACATACTGTAATATTTCAGCTACTAGTAGGGATTGGCGCAGGTATAAATCATTGTCAAAGTTACTTATTTCTAAGTACATGAGTACAATAAGAGTACCGCACAGATATACGGTCAACAAATGGCATGTTCCATCTATGCTCAGATGACTTGTGGTCGAGCTAGAAGTCTCTGGGGAAGTAGATATACTTGTGATTGGCGCCTTCTTGAGTGTTTGGATGCTTTCGTGCAACTCCAGGTTTTCACGTTCCCGTTCAAGTTGTTCGGGGAAGCAGGGAGGCACCCAGTCTATTCCTCAAGTTCCTTGACTTTGCACTCGAGAAGGGAAAATTAAGCCTTTCTCCAGTTGTGGGAGTTTGAGGGTTACAGCTGAGTGAGGGTGCTTACGTGGAGGTCGTCTATGGGCACAATGAAGGAGATGCAAGACATTTAATAAGAGAGGACATTACCGCTTGACATGTCGTCTCGAGCAACTCACTGAAATGTTGAGCTATCGGAAAATAAAACGAGAGTAATGTATCTCTCTGGTATGAGAGGTTTGAACCTTGACAAATCTATGAGGAGTGGTGATGCGGACTCACACATTTCGTAGATGGCACGATTGGACGGTGCTCGAGGGTATGAAGAACCTATCGGACTGATGACAGAACTCTTATGCCGCACGCACGTAGTAGTCGAGCGCTTTGGTGGGTTGAGAACAGACAAGGGCCAGTCTACCTGCGCCAAAGAGGAAGGAGACATTGTGGGTGGATGGGAGTGAAGGGATATCAAACAGTAAAAGATTGCACGTCAGAACACAACCAACACGACACACACACGCACCATTCAGATACCTCTTCAAATTCAACTCCAAAATCCTAGCAGCCTTACATACATCCACGCTCTTGAACGTAAATGTCAAAAGTACGAGATTGTAGATAGTGATGACATATCACAGATTGCATGGTGGATGCCTTCCGTTTCTTTCAGGTGTTGAAGGCCATCCAAAGTCAACTCGGTATTACACTGGAGTTGTGGAGGAGCGATGCGATGAGGCCCAAAGTCAAAGTGACAATCAAGAATGAGTGGTGGGTATCATGCGCAAGGAGACACTCACGATCCCTTGGAAAGTAAAGAAGCATCAAGATACCCTCGAGGCGTTACCTGGAGACAGTTTGGTGAGTTAAGATAAGGTTGCTTGCAGGAGGGTGCAGTAACATACAGGGAGGGTAGATAGACCGAACGAGTGTGCGATTGGGTAACGAAAGGATGTAGATTGGACTGGAAGGGAATCTTGGGGGTAGGCATGTTGGATGGTGGGATGGGGTGATATGAAGGTGCTGGGGGGCTATGGAGGGCTGAAAGGGCGCAGGTGGTGCATTGGTGGTGTCGGAGGGTGTGGCATGACAAGGTGTGCATGTTTCAGTGGAGGAAAATGATACAAATGTGATGAAATACATACCCAAACCCTCTAATATCATATCCTTGCACTCAAAGAAGTCCACATGTAGCACTTCAATCAGCCACGTCGTAGCTGAATAGCGTTGGAAGGTGGAAGGTAACCTTGTGAGCAGAATGACGGATGAGTGATGGATGTTCGAGCACAAGGACTTGGGACTCGAGGTGGTGTGAGACTGAAATGACGGGGGCATCAGTTAGTAGGGAATAAAAACTGGATATATGCACCCAAACCAACTATACCAATCCTAGGTAAAAACGATTGAAGATATGAGCGACATGAGGCAGAACGAAGGCAAGAATAACAAAGTGAACAACAGTACAAATTGTCGCAGTACAAGTGTGTTGAGTATAAGCTGGGAGCTGTTGTGGTGGAGAGACAGGATGAGCGCTAAGTACCATTAAGTAGTGATGTCAATAGTGAATCAGGTTTGTAGCCTTAAAGATTACCATAGGTAGTCCTGGGACGGGGTTCCGGGGATGCTGGCGAGGTCGGTGAGGCATCGTAGATGATGTACGAAATATCCAGAGGGTCAGGAGAGGGCTACGAGGCTTGAGGGAGGCACTGCGGGAGAATTCTGGAGGAAGGAAGGCGTGCTATAATTAGAACATCAGTGAGGCTGGGTCTCTTAGACCATATAATCCTAACATAAACATAGGGTCTGACAGACCTTTAATAGTAATGAAAACTGCTGCCTGAGGTGAACTTATACCCATCTCAGATGGACAGCCCAGCTTGACAATGTACCTATAGAGACGGGCCATCCCATGTGGGCCCATGGCAACAATTGTACCATGATATATGAGTAGGCCGACTGAATGTATGTACCCGAGACAAACAGATGGGCCGGGGGTATATAATATAGACAGTAGTATAGGAATGTGCTAATATATAGGACATTATGAATGGTGAATCTGGTTTACAATAGAGACGAGTGGGCCAGACGAATGTGTGTACCCAAGGCAAACAGATGGGCCGGGTATATGAGTGGGCCTAGTAAATGTGCGTACCCGAGGCAAACAGATGGGCTGGGGGTATATAATATAGACAATAGTATAGGAATGTACTAGGAATATAGGATATTATGAATGGTGAATCTGGTTTACAATAGAGATGAGTGGGCCGAGTGAATGTGTGTACCCAAGGCAAACGGATGGGCTGGGGGTATGTAGTATAGACAATGGTATAGGAATGTACTAGCATATAGGACACTATGAATGGTGAATCTGGTGTACAATAGAGACGAATGGGCCAAGTGAATGTGTGTACCCGAGGCAAATGGATGGGCCGGGAGTATGTAGTATAGACAATGGTATAGGAATGTACTAGTATATGGGACACTATAAATGGGGAATCCGGTTTGAAATAGAGACAAGGGGGCCGGAAGTACCAGTATATAGGCCATCATCAATGGTGAATCCTGTTTATATTGGGGACAAATGAGCCGGAAGAATGGGTGTACCCAGGGCCAAAGGATGTGCCAGGGTTACAAGCTTATCATCCAGTACATCTAGCATCAGGTAAATCTGTGATCCGGTAGGTGTAGTATCCGGTACAACTATGATCTTACGAGCCTATCGTCCGGTAAATCAACCATGAGTGAATATCAATTGGGGTAGACCAAAATACATTTTCCCAGCCCATATATGTGTATACCACTCATGTACCGGACTCCGGCACATGAATAGATGCCTGATAAAGTGACCAGTACATCCAAAATATGTATGGGTTTACATTTATAATCACTTGTCTAAGCATCATTTTTGGCAACCGGGTGGCTGCATTTCACAGTGCCATATTTTGCATAGTCTGTCCTTGGAGTTCCAACAAAATTATGGATACTATCTTGCATGTACCATGCAGTAACAATCCGGCTGCCCTCTTCCACATGCATGTGATGTCTCACAAGGCGACATGATGAAGCCAACATTGACCCGGAGTCATATAGGAACTTAATTCCAAGATTCATGAAATCCATTATGACCGGGTGATAAATACCTGCAGTTGTCATGATATCAAATGCCTCCAGTCGACATTTTGGATCTCTATGAGGTGGTGACCGGCGGTTGCAAATGACCGATACCACATTGAAGACCGACGTCCAACATTTTAGATGATGGCACATGTCATGTAACTGATACCGGGTCGCCCATTTGCCCAGCCTGACTTGGGTTTTGAGTCCAGCCCGATAAAGATCTGGGTGCATCACCCGAAGTGCAGCAGAGACAAGGATACCAGATCTTTGAAGGGAGGTCGTGATATTGCTACCAACATCACCTTTCAATGACGCTGATACTTCAGGTGAAAAGCCATCTTCCGGATCAAGATTGGGGAAACCATGTTTCTACAATACTTCAGACCAGCAACCTCAATTCATATGAACCGGACATACCTCTCTTCCTTGCTGAAACCATGCTGGTGATATATTGATGCAACCGGGGGTGATCTTCCTATTCAGACTTGGATAGAAATTGGACGCATGGGTCCTCCATGCAGTAGGCTTGCCGGTTGTGATGCTATTGTTCAACAAATTGCCCATGGAATTTGTGGCACAGTGCATATCCGTCTGTGAAATTGTCATATACATCCAGATGAGATGAAATAAGAAACAGATGTGGATAGAAGACATACCATTATCATGCCGGTCATTGCTTCAGGCAAATACCAGGCAATAATTCTGCCTCCGGAATCAATGATGACACTAGGTGTTGTCAAGACACGCTCCTCTTCAGGAGGGAACTTGTCCAAAAGAGTCTGCTCTTGTTTTTGGCTTCGACTGGATTCATGTTTCTCCAGGCATTCATTGTATCTAACCATGTCAATTTTCAGATGAACTGTCTGCAAGTTAATGAACTGGAACAAATATTTATGCTGGAATGCATACCAGGATTCTGGTAAGCGACAGCCAAGACATTGGCAAGCTGCTCCAAAGCAATACAGGTGTCGATATCCAACAGTCCAACTCCCATTGGGTGAACTGGTTGTTGATGAATTTTGGACATGAAGGTGTCATAAACCAGTTCACCGGCAAGGTAGGTCTGGTATAATGCCCAGTCCAGTGGGATTGTTGTCATGTGTCGAGGAAATAAATGAGCGGTTAATGTATAAGGAAAGAAAAGACAACCGGTTTGATCCATCCATAACCGGATAAGGATGAGTCGGAATCAGCATCACATGCACATGATCAGATTTCATCTTTGGAAATCTGCACACATTTACATTGCAGTTGAATATAATACGTGGTATGACATATTTACTGGATGCTTCCGGACGTCAAATTGTGCTTGACCGTACGGATGCACTGTCACCTGAATTCAACCGGTCCATGAGTGATTGTGAGGACGCCACAGCCCTAGTAAGTTCATCAACAGGCCCAACTAATCTGGCCAACCTGTTACGCACTCAAATAGATCTGTTAGGCGGAGCCCTAAGAGGGGCGTCGTCCGCTAACGTTCGTGACGTAACCGGAAGGATCCGGTATAGCAAGTGATACTGGCGACGATGAGTCGGCAGTGATCACAGTACGCGCGTGTCACGTGACTTCTAAGACAGATGTCTATGAAGTCGCTCACATAAGGACTATCTTGTCCGAACGATGAGCTCGATTGAGGTAGACTTAGTCGCGATGAGCAACTAAGAAAAGATACTAGAGACTGAAGCCAAAGGGGCGTTCAGAGGGAAGTATGTTCCAGGGAAGATTGAGTAGATTCAAGTTGGAGAATCTAGTACAGGGTGACTGACTACTTATACTAGGTGGAGAGGGTTAAGGGCAAGGCTACCGCACAGTAGGTAAGGGTAAAGGGGGAAACGAGAATGGTATAGGTGCGTTGGCAACAGAGCCGGATTAGTGATGGGTGGTCGAATATGGAATGAGACCGAGAAACGTTGGAACGGACCAATGGTAAGAATACAACGTGTGGGAATCCGCAGTCAGAAGGAACAGAAAGAGGAAAGCCACATTGGTGGCACGAGTCAGACCGAGTCATAGGTGTGGGACCACATTGGTGGTCGAATCAGGGGAGGAACGTGCATGCACGTGCATAGAGGTGGGCGATGTGAGGGACGGGAACGGTCCCGAGGATCCGGTCAACGGAAAGTCGGTAAAGGAGGACGAGCCGGTAGATGGTGAGGGCGAGGATGAAGGGAAAATGATAGGGGGGCCACATGACCGATGTTACTTGTAACACAACCTATCACTTGAACGTAAAAAGTTCGTCATCCTTCCATGCAATATGTCCAACAGCTCTCTACCAATTGTTGTCTGCCGGCACTGCTCAAGAGATGCCGATCCGATCATCTCCGGGTGAACAACTGGGCCAACTGTGAGCATATATGGAAGGAGGCCGGTTTCCACATGATCAGGCTATTATGGTGTTAGATGTCAGATTTAGTGAGGATATGGTTTAGGAGGTGAAGATCTCATGGACTCACAAGTTCTGAAAAATGGCCCTTCACCAACTCCATCACATCTTGGACGGATGACTTTGGCAACATGTCTGACACCCTGCAAGAGCCCAGGTTTTCCTTCCACCAGGCATTGAAGTAGTCTGGCATATGAGCAATGTCATATTGATCAGATGTGATGGAATCCACAGAGAGAGCCAATGCTTTGATGTCACTGAGAACCTCATTCACATCTGGTTGCCGGTCCACCAATGTCTGTACCACCATGATTGCTATCACATCTTGAAGAGGTTTTGGAATGACAGCGGAGCACTTGCTGAGGAAGGATATGTTGATGAAAGGAGTGACAAAGGTCTATATGACAGGTGACGATATTTGAGTGCAAGGGAAGATGAGGATGACCAGACTACCGGAGAACCGGAGAACTGGAGAACTGGATGCTTACCTCCATTTCCCATTTCATGAGTCTGTAGAATTTTTCTGCATATCCCGGCATCGCAGTGGCAAAGCTCTTGCCAACATACAGGCGCATGGCCAACAAGCGAGAATTGGCATAGAATAAAGCACGAGAAATCTCTCCAGCGGTGATCTGACCATCTGAGTAGACCACAATGACTTGGTCAGAGGCAACCAGAGTTCCGGTGATGTTCATGGAGAGCGAATGAGGATGATGTTGTTGTCAGAGAATGGGAAAGTGTGATTGTTTGCACACATTTCACATAATTACATATTAGCTAACCTGGGAACTATCCAACCGGTACTCCGAACTAACTGACAACCGGTACTTCCAGCTGAATGACCGGAATAATTTTCTGAAAGGAATCCGCTGCATGTGCAGCTAGTTCTTCATATATGTGACATTGTCGGGCAGCATAACATGCATGTCTGGTCCTCCCAGTGGAAGCGGCATTGTCCCTGCGACCGCACCATTGCTTGGCCTTGTGATTAAAGAAATTGACCGACCACTGCATCTCTTGTTTAACAAGAACAACCTCTTCATTCCAACGATCACACAGTGCCTTTGTCCGGAGCCAATTTACCCGATAAACTATTGTCAGAGCATGTGAGACCAGACGACCCAATATCACCGGATGTGGTGGACACTCACATTCTGTCATCCAGTCATTTCCGGATGTATCACCCTGAACATCAATGGACCAGAACCATGCGAGAGTAGCGTCCCTCTGACCACGCACATTTGGATCTGCCACTGCAGCGCTGGCTTTCAGGTGTTCTTTCTTTAGTGGAAGATATTTCTTCAGGAGGTCATGATCAGGGAGTTTGGCTAGCTGCAACCAGCATTTTGAATATATCCTGGCATTGAGATTTACTGCTGCTTCCACTGAGTGAACTTGAGTCCATGCCCTGGTGGAGGAGGCCTGTGACTTAGCTGATCGGACAGTATTCCAGAATATAACCGCTTTATCTCCCAAATGAACTCTAATTGCATGAAGGGCGTCATTGGCCTGGCCTTCACGGAGGGCAGTTTCTTCTTTCATGAGATCGGTGACATCCAATGCATTGCATTTGTCTATTCCAAGGTTGGAAGGCAAAGGTATGATTGTAAGCTCCAGTTGAAATAGGGAGGTATGATTTGGTTCCAGATCCGGTGTAGAGACTCATGCCTCTCATTGTGCAATATGGCAGTTTTCACTGGGGAGTACATGGCACGAACTTGTAGCATCACTCTGTGTGCTACCTGCAGCTATCTCTATATGAGGCGCAGCTTTCCCGCACAACACGCGCCATGCGCGCGTACCTTTCCCGCGCTTCACGATGTATATGCGCGCGCGCTTTCCCGCGCTGTAGCGCCCTATAGCGCCAGCCATCCAGAAGCATCCATCCACTGTCCACCAAGTTCCCTAGTGCGTATATTTCCATTTCTCACATTTGCATATCATTCCATCTTTATTTTTATCATGGACCCTTACTTACATATATCTTTACATACCTTACTCGGTAGCGCTTCAGCTCCACATGACAGCGCTTAGGCGCCATACTTAAGCGCCAGCAGTACATACTTACTTACTGACTTACTCTCCCACCAGAACGACAGAGGACTTACTGGTTACTACCCACTATTTACCTAGCAGAACATAGTAGAAATCTATTTGTTTACACCTCGCATCTCTCTTCTCTTGTCTTACATCATATCATCACTTAAGCAAACTCACTCTTACTCTCTCTCGTATCTGTATACACGCGCACGCTTTCCCGCGCTTCGCGCCATACACGCGCGCATTCTCGCGCCTCGCGCGCACCTGCGCTTTCCCGCGCTTCGCATTGGCCAACCAGTAGCGCTTTCAGCGCATACCTCTAGATCCTTGCTGCACTCGCTTCCCCTTTAGGGTTGAACGCACTTGTCGTCTCAAGTATAGCAGACTAGGCAATGCACGACCTTACAACAATTATAGATACAGTCAGGAGCATTGTTCGTGCCTCGCTGTATCGTTGAACCTTCACCGGATTGTGATCACAATCATCAAGATCGGAATAATCGTCGAGCGAATTATGAACCCTATCTACCGGAGGATCTGGTTCATCGACATCAACTCCAAATCCAAGATAAGTGGGTGCCATCTCGAGAAAGCTTGTAATATGAGTTTGTAGCTTATCCCTGAGTTGGGCTACTCTCAGCAATTGAATATCTGTAGGATGCCTTCCGAGCCTTTTCACATCTCTGGATAGAGAGATTTGGGATTCTTCTATGGTGAGATTAGTTGCTAGCCAAGTGGCGGCTCCTCTTCGACTGAGGGAATTGGTGACCAAATGATCAGGACAGTTTTGAGCCTCCAGCAGGCGCAACTCCTGCTGCTTTCTAGTTGGAGCTGTAGATAAATGACATCCGGATAATAATCAGAATGTGATCCGGCCCGGATGAATATTAGTAGAATTTGACACTTGCCCTTTTCCAACCGGACCTCATAAATGTCCATGGCTGTTGGATCCTCCAGTCTGTTCGCCTGAGCAAGTGCCTCCTCTACTTCCCAAAGAAGGACCATGTCGGGGTGAGCTGTCTCATTAAGATTTTGGAATGAGAGTTTGCTCTCTTCAGCACCCCTGGCAGCCTCCTTGAACTTTCTGCACAGAAACTTAGCTGCAGGGCAAGTGAGCCAGCAATGAATCATATGAGACCGGAACATATTTGTGCATCCGGAGGTTGCCAACTCACTTATGCGAATCATTTTCATGAAGTTGGAATCATTCATCTGATAATCCAATACCTCCTTGCGATGCGGAGTTCCCATGCCCCTGGCCGATGGAGAGATTATGTTCAAGGATGCCCAGAGTGTTTCCATGATCTCTCCGTCTATCCTGCCCATAAAATTTGATGCATACTGGACATAGCAGCTGTCCTGATGCCCATGTACATGCCACAAACCTATTCCGGGAATGATATTCATGCCCATGGGGATCGAAAGATACATGCTGGATGTGATCCAGTCCTTGAGAAACTTATTATACTGACAATTTATGTCATAGAACGTTATCACGCATGAGATTCCATCTGTATTGTAGTTGAGTGCTTGACTCAAGGCATAGTCCATGTTCATCTGCCTGATTATTGTGGGTGAGATCAGTAAGACTGTAAATGCATGTAACCGGATGCAATGTGTATTCACCTTTCACCTTTCTGAAAATCCACCATGGAATGTGGGACAAAACATCCATGCCGTGCACATGCACATCCTCCTATCCCAGTGGCCTCCAGCTTTTGCCGGGAGGCATTTGCTTGATTGACTGCATGGTGATTGTTGCAATCTGACTTTTGGACACGGTCTTGGGCAACAGACAAATGACTCTTGTATCTCTCATCTCCGACCATGAATGCAAGACCATCCATCAATGATACTTCGTCGGATGGATTCACCGGATGGAGGTGCTCGGCTTTAAAATTACCATCCATGACTAAAGTCCTGGTGAAGAGCCAGAAAGGGGTGTTGTCAGGCTGAGTGGCTGTACCAGTTGACAGGTCCAAATTTATCCCTGGTTGAGGACATGCAGGACAAAATAGAGCGAGATCACCGGCCTTTGGCTCATCATCTTTGTGGGCAAACCCATGCCACTTGTAAAGCTTGCATTGGCGCCACTGTCTGGCAGTTCTAATGAGCTCTCTGTAGCGATCCTGCAAATATTGTTGTTTAATGACCGGATGGTCAGTACAGAAAATGAAAATTGACTTACCGGAACCATCAATGGAAATATGCTTGAGGTTAGCCTCCGGATCTTACTGTAGTAATTCATGGCTGATGTACCACATTCAAGGTTGTCTAGCAGAAAATCGTCCAAGACAGAGAATGTGAATGCAGTTTTTGGTCTGGTGAAAGATGCCAGAAACAAGCCTGCCTCAAAGAGCTGCATATCCCGGTTGAGAGCACCGGAGCAGTGGCAATACCATATGGATAGGGAGTGAACACCGGATTTGTCTACTATGATTGTAGCCGGATGATCTGAGTCTGCAACAAGTGGAATGGAAGCTCCCTCCGGATAATCATCATAGTCTATATTTTCATCGGTATCTGACCAATCAAAGAGGTCGGATGTGTATTCAGTGCTGCTGGGACATGGAGTGCCATCATGAGCAAGGTGAATGTGCAGGCCGACTTTAATGAGTGAAGTTTCTTGAAAAAATGATCCGGTCCATTGACTGATGCGATGGAAAGGATGCCTTTGATGCTGGGTTCTGCAGCAGTCTGTGCAAAACAGGGGCTCATTGAAACAGCCATGGCATTTATAAACCCCATCCTTCTTGCAAACTGCACAAAGCCAGTCCAGAGGAGGGGCTTCTCTGACCATCAGTAGGTTTATGTAGTCCTTGAACTTGCGGTTCCATTGCCAGAGATATTCATTCTGACTCTGTGTGATCTGGTCAGATGCAGACTGCAGAAATAAGAAGGACTTCTGCTTGCCAGAGATTTTGGTAATTTAGGCTGAGGGATGTCTCCTTGGTCAAAGTCAATGTCAGCGCCCTCATGGAGCATCTGAGAGAACCCAGCTATTTGTTTTGAGGGAGATTTTGTTGGTGATGATGTCACTGACTTTGTTTTCAGGGACCATGAATCTTTCACCCAAGATGACCTGGATCCTCTGGAAGTAGTTTTCTCCTGGAGTTTATATAGCTGAGGCAATTGTTTCCTCATTGGAGGAGTGTATGTGATTCCCTTTTGTTTAGTATTTGCCATGATTGATACCACCACCTAAAAGGATTGTTGGGCTGGGGAGTGTACTCAAGCTTGATGATTGGCAGTGCATATGACTTCACATTGTGCTTTCCTTCAACTCCGGATTGAGTGATTTGAATCACCGGATTACCACATTTTCTGTTCCTGTTTGTCATTGAGGTAACTCAGGGCATCAGAAATCTCAGAACCTCATCTCCATTTAGGATATATTAAGGTCAGAGCAACTGAGATTGCCATAAGTTTCATCATTTAGAAGTCGGTGAAGGTGAGGAATCTTGACTATAGGTGAAACGCTAAAGCTAACGGGGGTTCTACAGTAAGACCAGGATACGAGAATACGACTCGACCCAAAGGACAGCTACTGAGAGAAGTTCCTCTTTAATGTAATAGAGGGAGTCTTCGCCAACTAGACGGGTGGTAACAGGCGCGCGAAGGCGCGAGAAGATAATGTGCGCGTAGGCGCGAGAAGATAATGTGCGCGTAGGCGTGAGTAAGCAATGCGAAGGCGCGCAAAGGGCGCGCGCGAGCGAAAGATGCGAGGGGTGCGCGCGTATGCGGAAGCATGCTTTTGAGCGATGGGGGAGAGTGTTCAAGTATAGCAGATGCGCGAGCGATGGTAGAATAGTGAAGTATAATCGGATTTCAAGTACTAAGGTGCACTTATACAATTTGCAGTATACTCAGATAAGGGAGAAGGGAAGGAAGTAAGTTAAAAGGAACTTTCCCTCTATTTAAGAAGGGAGATTACGCTATGCGGCGCGCTTCCGAGCGTGGTACCGAACCGAGTAACCATATCAACTCTAAATATATTCTAAAGCCTATGATAGACTTTCTGTATGTAAGCGCGGAGATCGGACCGAAGGTACGTCAATTCAGTGAAAGGGATAAGAATAACGCACCAGTAAATCAGCAAGGACATAGGATGGACGGACGGACGGACAAGGGTACAAAGGCCTAAGGGGAGGCGCACGAGCGTGCGTGAAAGGCGCGAGTGCGTGTAAGGCGCGCGAACGAGGCGCGTACGTAGGGCGCGCGCGTGAGAGCGTGTATGACTGATCCTTCGGATAAGAGCTGGAACGTGTAGGGAATTATGTGGGTAATAGGGCCGTATATTCCGCATTGAGAGGCGCGAGTCTCTACATCGGTTAATCAAACACATGGTAATCCTGCCATCATCACAATTCCCATGGATGTCATCTGGTATCAATGTGTCTCCCTGTGCTGTATGACATATCTGAGAGTATGACTGTATGCTGCCTGTATACTATATGATGAACTTGGTGTATGTTTGTATGTTTCACAGTTCTAAATTCTATGAACCGGAAACACAGGGCATGTTGAGCCTGAGAGTATCATGCTGGCAGACAATCTCTTGTTCGGTTTACTGTCGGATACATGGTGGCAATCAGCTATGTGACCTTATACTGTATCCTTTCTTCTACCAAGACCTCAACTGCTTTGCAATGGCCCGATCCAACTCATCAGTACACAGCCCTGAAAAGACCAAGCAGAAATTGACTGAGGAAGAGCTGGTGGTCTTACAATCTCACCTAGAAGAATGGAAGGAAGCAACCAGTAAGGATAGGAAAACGATTCTGAGGGCGGTCATAAAAGAGGCCAAGATGCAAGCCCCTAAGATGGATGCCTGGCTTTTGAAGAAAAGGAAATCTGTGAGCAGCTGATCCTCTAATTGTATAAATGCTCATGATGTATTAAGATGTACCGGGACTGGTTATATAACCGGAGAGCTGAAAAGACCATCAAAAAACAAAGCAAGTTCGGTAAGAAATGGACTGCCCGGTTGGTGATAGAACACCAGTGCAAGAAGGAGATCCTTGAAAAGACTGGAGCAAGGCCAGGAGGGAAGGAAATGATTAAAAACTACCAGGGTGCGGTCAATGCAATTATGGGCGGTTTATCTGAAGAGCAGCTGGAGGAAGCAAATAAGACGGCGATAGAATGGTCTAGCAAGGCTCCTCCTACAGATGTCCAAGTTGAGTTCGCTCAGAAGAACACTCCTGGTATGATGAAGGATCTTGCAACTCAGTTATGGAGGCAGGCTGGTATGAGGATATTCATATTGTCGGCATGGAAAACTGAGGAAGGCGAAGTGAGGATCAATGGGTGAGTGACATTTTCATTCTCTCGACTGGTAAAGATGGCCTGATCCGGTCATAAGAATTGACTTCAATGAAAAGTTGGAGGGCAGTAGTTTCACAGATACAAAAGACTGGAAGGCCATGTTACCGGAGTGGAATGCCTGTTACAGGGATCTGTAACACCTACTAGAGCCCCAGCTCTCCCTACGCCTGCCCCCGCTCTGCTAGACTCCCCACGCGGCGGTGTGACGCCTGCGCCTAGAAAGACAGCGGTCTGGACCGCTATGACCCCGCCCCCTGGCGCTATGACCCCGCCCCTGGCCTAGACAGCCTTGTACCTGTTCCATGGAGGCTGTACGCCTCATGGACGCCTCATGGACGCCCTAGATCAGCGCATGTATACAGCATGTCGCTTCATGAAGATCCGGAGCGCGCTTGGCGCTTCCTGTACCTATGCGCAGCTGCCCTTGGTGCAGCATGCTTGATCAGAGGTTAAGCCTCATGTATCTTATCTGAACCTCATGTCTGGTTATCATAGATGTACGATATACTATTGATTACAGACTGAGCGAGAATACTTGTAGTACTTCCCTATAAGTAGACACAGATTATTGTACTTAGACTTTACTTTAATCTACTAGGTTCATCCCCAGAACTTGCTCATCTAAGCTTACCAGCTTCCTTGTGGGAGACCGCACTTCTAAGTCGCCCCCATACGACTTAGCACGTATCCGCTAGCCCTGCATCTCGACGAGCGCCGTCTTACCGAGATCGCCGGAGGAATCCTTGACGTTCCGTCAAGGCCAGACCACGCTCAGCTTCAGTAGACTCACTCGAGTCGTCGCTGAGAAGACCTATCCTAGTTCGCACACGCCGACCAACAGTCAGCGTAACAATGCCTATGTTGGAGAAGAGTTCGGTGAGGTTCTTTTTTGTGTAATGTTGATTGATCCGGTCAAGTACTTACACCATGTCGTAATACCAGCAGTTGACCGGAATGATGATGAGGATGGCAATGAGGACGGGGAGGGAAAGGCAAGCAGAAACCAAAGGAGAAAGAAGGAGGAATTTGCTTTGGAGGTGGATACCTATGGGCTTCCGGTCATACCGGATATTAAGCCACTTAACCTAGAGGACAAAAAGTCTCTTATCCAGACATTCCTCACAAAACACTACAGTAAGTGTTACAAATCAAATATCCGGAGAGTTGATAAAGCAACTACATATTTTGCAGGGTTTTGCAGTCAAAAGCCAAAGGCGTCTGTTCCTTGGTCTGCAGTGACAGAGGCTCAGGAAGATTTTATCGAGGCCAAGTTTTCACCTACCGGCAGGAAAATCAAGGACCCATCGAAGCTTCAGTTCCATGAAGCCGACCGGCTCTTAGAGTTCTGGCATCAGCGACAAAAGGACAAGGTTTGGCCAACATTTGAATTCAAAGGCTGGCAAGACCATGACAAGGAGATGAGAGAACCAATGGACAAGATCACAGGGTACGACTCTAGCACTATATGCAGTCTAGCGACAGCAAGGACCAGGGTCCCGGTTAAGAAACCAACCGGCAAGCCAACCAGAAAGTCATCCAGGAAGCCAACCGAAAGGGTGGAACAGGAGTCGAGTGATGAGGATGAGGATAAGGATGAAGACGATGAAGTCCAATCACCGCCTTCCAAGCTGAAATCAACCAGAAAGTGGGGAAGAGCTGTCCGATCTGTTCCTGTTAAACAACCTTCTGCCAAGTCGACCAGAAAGTCATCTGGGAAGCCAACCGGACGGGTGGAACAGGAGTCGAGTAGTGAGGATGAGGATAAGGATGAAGATGATGAAGTCCGATCACTGGCATCCAAGCTGAAATCGACCGGAAAGCGGGGCAGAGCTGTCTGATCTCAATCAGAGGAAGATTCCTGCCCACTGGTGTAGAGATACAACAATTGCTGGACACTACACGAAGTAAGTAGCCAGCAATATAAAAATGTTGTGGTCGTGCACAGCCTAGTCTGCTTTACTTGCAAGACAAGTGCGTTTGACCCGAGGGGTTAGCTATTGGATTGGCCTGTAGTTAGTGAAATGATAAAACAGTCAAAAGTCCGAGCGTGGGAAACAAAGTCCGAAGGTATATCTACGATGTCCAATGCCAAAGTGTCAGGTCCGATGTTTTCAGGTTTCAGGTTAGCGGGTTTCAGGTTCGGGTTTAGCAGGTTAGCAGGAATGGCATCAGCAAATGTTGGGAAAGCGAGCAGTATGTGGATATATGATAACAATGGGTATTTTGGATAGAAAGAGCGGTAATATTCGCAATGTCAACTAAGAACTATGAAATATCGGGTTTGACCACTAAGTATCGGGGAATGGCTCCCTACTACTTGGATAATGAAAATACTCGTAGTCAGTCCAATATATATATAAGTACATAGAAATCCGGAAGGCCGTAGGTGAAAGTAGCGGCCGACGATTTCGGGTCCGAAGTACATGTAAATAAACACGAGGCGCTGCGGATGATGGGAAAACATGTAATAGCGCTGGCTACAACGTGAGTAATGTGTGAAATAATCAACTACGCACCTAGTGGGGCTAGCAAGACGGGACGGGACATGGATAGGACAAGTGCGCGGGAAAATATCGGGTCCGATGCGGCTGAAACATCAGGTCCGCTAGTCAAAGTGTCGGGTTTGCGTCGGGTTGTGCGGGTTACATCAGATAGTGACAGGCATTGAACGTATATCGGGAAATCAGTGAATACGAGCCTAGCGTGAGCTCGAGTGCTACACCGGTCAAGAGATCTAAAACAAATGCAACTAGGAGCAACAGACCACTGGGGGACAACGCTGGCACTCCTTTAGTAGAATCATCCAGTAACCATCCTACAGCACGACTACCTTTAAACAATACCTGCGGAAGTCGCTTAGTCTGTCCTGCATCAGCTGTCCGGTTGAAGGCGATGAGTCACAAGATACCTGCACCCAAACTAACCGCTCTGTCCACCACACAGGCCACTGACAAGAAAACCAAAAGACATGGAGCTCAAGTTGACAATACGGAGCCGAAGCGGTCTACTAGAACTGCAAAGGTGTCTTATAAAGTGAATTACATGCAAAGGGTGTAATCATTGTGATTCCTTGAATGTACTATACAAAGGGTGGAGAGTATGGACCTTACATATATATCATGTCGACAGTCGGTATATTGATATCAGTTGAAATGCCAACAACAACTCATTGGTGGACTGAAGAACTTCCTGGCTGACAGACGCTTCTTCCAGTGACATTGTGCCATGGGCCCTTTGCATCTCCAACCAGTGTGTCGCCAAGCGCAAATCTCCTACAGCGCGCTGAATGACAAATCCAATGGGTTCCAGTTGACCCACTGACTGAATTTTAGTAATTAACAATGTGATATTGCATGGAATGACCTACAGGACTGATCCGGCGAAAGATATACCGGATCCGGTGTCTCAAATCCCATGTCCAAATGCATATTGTCAGGTCCAATATCCACTGAATTTACATTTAACAGTGCGACCAAATAATGAAGTGACTTACATGACTGATCTGGAAAATTATGAACCAGATGGATACCAAAGCCCATGTCCAAAGGCCTGTCTTCCGGTTCAATATCGACTAAATTCATATTTAAGAGTGGACACCATCACAATGATAAGACTGACCTGACCGATCGGGTACATAATCAACCAGATTGATGCCAAAGCCCATATCCAAAGGCATCTGGTCCGGATGCTCATGTTGAACCAGAAGTGCGTCGAAACCCATGTCGAGAGGACTGTCTTTCGGTGGAATTACATTGACTGAATTGCAAAGATGAGTTATGCAATATATTACATATTTAGTCGAGACATACCTGAGTTACTGGCTGGATGATCCACTGCCAGGAAGTTTGAAGAGCTGTTCGCCGGGTCAGGCGAATGCTGGAAATTGAATTCACAGCTAGGTGGAAATCCCATATCCAACTCCAATATGGGTGCCACAGGTGATGACCGGTCAGTATTACACAGGTGGGGGAACCCCATATCCAACACTTCTGGCCCTGGTTGATCTGGCATCTGGTTGGAAGTCATGTTGAAGTGTGCTGCTCGTGCCTCGGCTCCAATGTCTCAATCAACCACAGCCGGATAATGTTAGTTTTAATAACACTGATTAGGTAATGATGACATGGCAACAATTGCATTCACACGATCACAATAAAAACTATTCCCAATAGAGAACCGGTTCTTGAACCGTGTATTCAGCAATCTCCGAAATCACCCGGACATCTGGTAATTTTCAAATTGCCCAAGTATCCATTGTTCCCTTCCGGATCTCTTCTTCAAGCTAACCTGCCACCACGATTGTCTTACTGCTACAATGCCTTCCAACGCCACTACCACAACTGCTGCTGCTGCCACTGCCAACCAGGCGCTGATTGCTCTTCTTGACAGGCTGAATCAGCTGGTTGAACAGGTCCTGCGGTCCCAGTCAGAAGAGGAGAAAATGGGATTGAGCTGGACCATTGCGTCTCAATTGGTATGTTTCACATTCTTTTATGTATTGTATGTATTGATACCCTCCAAGAACGATGCAATCCGTTCTTACCAGACAGTGGCTACCTACATCCCCCTTCACCTGCTGTCAATGGCAGCCGAAATCCATCGGGCTCAGAGGGGTACCGTGCGCTTGGTGCAAGTACCGGATTGGAATCTAGTTGGGAGCAATGAGGACATCTGCCGGGGTCATCCCTTATACCCCAAGACATTGGGTCCGGCACCCAATGTTACCACCCCTACTGCTGGAGCCACTGGATCTGCACCTCAACTGGCACTGGCACCAGTACCGGTACCGGCACCTGTACCAGCACCTGCACCACCTTCCCTGTTGCCTCCTTCAATCGCTACTTTACTGGCTCCCAGTACAACAATCGGCATCCCTGGAGGTAGCAACTCCATTGCAATTCCGGGCCCATCCAAACCTCACAAATGGCAATTTAGTGCCAGCCCCCCCCGTCCGGTCAAGAAGGCCCAGAAGGCTGCCCAGAAGTCGAAGGTGATCTTGACTGACACCGATACTGACACTGATGGGATCCGCATTGGGAATGGTAAGGTGAAAGGCAAAGGGAAAGGCAAAGGCAAGGTCACTGTCACCGGATAGTGACATTGAGCAAATGACCATCGATGTTGATCATGATCTGGAAGTTAATGTAAGTTGTTCCGTTCATGTATTTCAGAGTACTCAGACCCGGAATTCAACACGCAACATGATGAAAAAGGTATGCTCATTTTTTCAATCTCAAAGCAGCCGATATTTATGTTCACAGAAATTACTGGTCGTGGTCATCAGTACACGGCCGATGCCACCTGCAACAGCAGATGCGACTGATTTGGAATACGAACTGGAGGAAGATGACGAAGATCGAATGGAGCCCACTGATGACTCCCAATCCAAGTGAAAGGTAAATATGATGTATCTCTACCGGTTGGCGACTTATCCGGATGTAGCCAAATGTCAAGCCGGCCAAAGGAGAAGAACCGGTATGTTTCAATATCATCACAGGTGGTTAGTACAGCTCATATCACCCTGTATTATAGTCCAAGTCCAGTAAATATGGCGCAGGAGCTGACCAGCCCAAGGTGAAGGGCAAGGCCAAGCGTCCACATCCGGTAAGACATCCGGTACTTGTCATCCGGTAGTACCATACTGATTCTTCATAGAAACCCATTGGTGCGCCTCTACTGCCATGTGAGAGATGGGTGACCAAGAGGGGTGAGGTTGCCCATACTTGCACCCTTTGCAATAAATGGAGGATGAAATGCATCCGGCCGATGCAACCAGACACGCCTGCAACTGGTACCGGTACAACCACCATGCCTACCCCGCCTGTCACACCCATCGCCACTTGATCAAAGACCACCGCAAAGAGCAAGACCGGTAAGCAGTCTAAACGAAAAGGCAAGTCTCTTATTTCAGCTCGTGTTTCTACTAATTGATTCTTCCAGACATTAACGCTCAGCATCCTAGTCCCATCCCGGAGGAACCGGATGTCGATGTTGAGATGGACGCTGGAGTCACAACCACCGGTCTTCCCAGTACTGCCCCAGATGAAGTACCTGCGGTATCTGTGGACGATTTTTCTATGGACCGGTGGATCGAACCCATGGATGACAGCATCTTACCTCCAGCACCATTCATGGACACACCGGACGACATCCGGTACTCGCCCATCTATCCGGCTCATACTCAAAGACCTCCCTCCCCTCCAACTACTTCGATACCTCTTCAGTCTCACTGGCATCCCTGTCCTTTAACTGATTTGGAGATGCAAGCCATGTTGGCCCAAATTCAGATCGACATGGATCAGCTCCGCACACGTGATGACATGATTCATGATGAGCTGTCTCATCGCATCGACCGGCTGCAAGCTAACTATACAGAGCAATTGAACAGCCAGAAGGGACTGGTGGATCACTTGACCATTCAGATGGGCGGCACTGCCCGGTACCTCAGGGACAACTCAAGAACCACTGCAGCAATGGCCTCAACTCCACCCTCATTCAATCCACCACCCATTGTCATCCCTGGTACCCCCATATTTCCTGAGTTTGGCTCCATCAGTGCCTTGGGTCGCGCCGTCACCAACAATGTCTTTACTCTGGATGTGTTTTCAACCAATGCACGCCCTGGTGGCAATGCCTCACCGGTCACAAGGCACGAGCAGTCACCTGCACCCACCTCTACCTCTACCTCCACCATCAACCCTGTGCCTACCACAGGGGAATCCGGTCCACCCATGCATCCGGTTGGTGCACTTCCGGTACCACCTTCCACTGTCCCAATGCAATCTATGCCCTCTACTAGCACTCTTCGCACGTTCATCACCAGGCCATCAAATGTGCCAGCAGATGGTCAGTCCATCTCAGCTCCTTTGCCCAACTGGTCATTTGCACCTCAATCCCGTCAACAAGGTCGGTCAGTGAGTGCTAGGCATGCTAAGAACACTTCCGGTAATGGGCCCAAGTAATGGTAGCATACATCATTCTTTTTTTCTTTTTTACTTATGGTTTATACCGGTGAACGTCGTGTTGTGCTTTCAATGTTTACAGGACAGTTTGTTACATAATTATAAAGTTGACTTGCATAACCTGTTTGTGAACACTTGTAAGGCCAGTCTCATACCATGGTAGATTGTACCAGATGGTGTACTAGATTGACCAGTTTGTGTATCCAAGATATACCGGACGATAGGCTTGAGATGGATTATCGGTGTACCGGATAATATACCTACCGGATCATATACCTACCGGATCATTTATTTACCTGATGCTAGATGAACCGGACCCACTGGTGTCCATTGTGAACCAGATTCGCAATTCATGATGTCCTATATACTGGCACATATTCCCTTGGCCCATCCGTTCACTAGGCCAACTCATATACCCGGCCCATCCGTTTGCCTTGGGTACACACATTTGTCCAGCCCACCCGTCTCCATTGTAAACTGGATTCACTATTGATAATATCCTATATCCTAGTACATTCCTATACTATTGTCTATATTATATACCCCTGGCCCATCTGTTTGCCTTGGGTACACACATTCGTCCGGCCCACCCGTCTCCATTGTAAACCGGATTCACTATTCATAATTTCTTATATATTAGCACATTCCTATACTACTGTCTATATTATATACCCCCGGCCCATCTGTTTGTCTCGGGTACATACATTCAGTCGGCCCACTCATATATCATGGTACAATTGTTGCCATGGGCCCACATGAGATGGCCCGTCTCTGTAGGTACATTGTCAAGCTGGGCTGTCCGTCTGAGACGGGTGAATTCACTGAATGGGCTCAAGAATACAACAGACCAAACAAAGCCTGTGGGCCCTTGTAGAGGGGCACCCAATGCCTTGCCAGTCCTAATATCCCACACACGGACAGTTGTGTCATCTGAACCAGACACAACATATTTTGCATATGGTGACACTGTGACAGACTGAACCCAGTCAGAATGTCCTTCAAGAGGATTGCCCACTGCCTCACTACTCTCCATATCCCACACCCTGATTGTTTTGTCAGCTGAACCAGATACTATGTGATTTCCATCCGGTGAGATTGCGACGGACTGAACCCAGTGAGTGTGATCTTTGATAGGAGTACCAGATGCATTGCCAGTTGCTACATCCCACATCCGGACTGTTTCATCCCATGAACCTGAAATGATGTGATGTCCATCCGGTGAGATCGCAGTAGAGTTGACCACATCAGTATGGCCTTGAAGAGGCGCCCCCAAACCCTTGCCAGTCCCAATATCCCACACCCGAATGCTTCTATCAGCTGAACCAGACACAATGCACTTCCCGTCAGATGAGATTGCAACTGACTGAACAGATTCAGTGTGCCCTTCGAGAGGGGCAACTAATGCCTTGCCAGTCTCTATATCCCACATTCGAATTGTCTTGTCAGCTGAACCGGACACGATGTGATGTCCATCTGGCAAGATTGCAATGCAGTGAATGGAGCCAGTGTGGCTTTAAAAGGTAGTGACTGATGCCTTGCCTGTAATAGTGTCAGCATCCCACACCCGAATCGTCTTGTCGTTTGAACCAGAGACTATGCGACTTCCATCCGACGAGACTGTGATAGATCGAATCCAGTCGCTGTGGCCTTGAAGAGGGGATCCTAATGCCAAGCCAGTCTTCGCATCCCACACTCGGATCGTCCGGTCGCCTGAACCAGACACGATACAATTTTCATTCGGCAAGAATACAACAGATCGAACAGAACCTGTGTGCCCTAAGAGAGGGGCACCCAATGCCTCACCAGTCTCTATATCCCACACCCGAATTGTGCCGTCTTGTGAACCAGATGCGATGCATTTCCCATCCGGCGAGATTGCAACAGACCAAACAAGGTTGGTGTGACCCTGGAGAGGGGTGCCCACTCCCTGGCCAGTCTTCATATCCCACACCCGGATTGTTTTGTCATCTGAACTGGAGACAATGTGATGACCATCTGGGGAGACCGCAACAGTGTTAACGCACAAAGTGTGGCCTAGGAGAGGGGTCCCCACTGGCTTGCTAGTCTTCATATCCCACACTCTGATTGTCTTGTCATCTGAGCCCGATACTATGTGATTTCCATCCAGCGAGATTGCGACGGAACGAACCAAGTTCAGTGTGCCCTGGAAGGGTACCTAATGCCTTGCCAGTTGCTACATCCCACACCCGGACTGTATTGTTGTACGAACATGAAATGATGTGAAGTCCATCCAGTGAGAATGCGACAGACGCAACAACGCCAGTGTGCCCTTGAAGAGGGGCACACAATGCCTCGCCAGTCTCCATATCCCACACCTGGATCGTTCCATCGGTTAAACCACATGCAATGTGTTTTCTGTCTGGTGACATTGCAACCGACCAAACACAGTCATTTGTGTGGATTATCTTTTCTGTTGGAGGCCAATTTTCGACATGGCCAGCAACAATGCAGGGGGTGTGAGGAAACTTTGCGGCAAACTTGCGAAATATTCTCAACTGCATTGGAGCGAATGGTAGAGCAGACAGGTATAAATGGGGAGTGCTGCATATAATGGTGGGTGCGAAAGTGCGGACGAAACGCAGGGTGTCCTTGATAGCGTCACCAACATGCGTAAACTCAGCATGACCCTACAACCACCCCACTACTCGTAAGAATTTGTTGGGAAAAGAATGAGCTTGAGCTACGCACCGAAAAACAATCCACAATATATGAGAGGGTCACTGCCGAGCCACTGAGACTTCTCATCAGAGCCAGTGCTTCCAACCACCAAAGAAGGCGCTCTCCATCGAAGAAAGCCTCGACTTCCTTAGCGAGCGATGATTCGAAGGATGTAGAGCCAACATGAGTCCCCCAAAACCAACATGAGTATGATAGCTCAACCGGAATGGATTCTTTGACTCGTTTCTCCAAATCAGGGACGGAAGAGTTGGGCAAGTACGAATTCTCTAAGGAGCAGATGTTGAAGCGAAGCCTGCGCTCCGAGTCCATGACCCAAAGCGAGGCAAAGGCAATATCTCTATGCATCGCTGATGCATCAACAAAGAAGTCATGGCTCCGTGATTTGTCTGTGAGGAAGTCGTAGAATGATGTGTGAAGGGGACATATGGGAATATCAGAATCTGAGGTGCCGGAGACAAGCAAGCCAAGATGCCCCATCAGCAACTTTACATCGTAGTGGTCATCATCACATGGGAAACACCGTCACATCGTATTGAACACATTGATGGAAAGTGGTTCTGACGATGCAAGAATTTAACCCATCACGGACCAAAAGATAGGAATCGCCTCCTCATGCATGTGCTTTAGCATGATATCTGCCAAGATGTGTTGGTACATCTCATCCAGAAGATGTATGCCTTTGACAGATGTTTCAGAAATGTCGTGGAAACGGTGCATCGGGCCTCGGCTCACGATGCCATGCTCTTGATATATTCTGAGGCGAGACGAGCCCATTCAAACAGGCCATCAGATTTTAGAGCTAGCGCCTTGAAGTGGGCATCATTGAAAATGTGACGCAGATCTTCTAGCCTGTGGAAGATATAAAGTTCAATGTCGAGTTCTGTGGACACAGACGAGATGTCATCCAGGGAAATATGGTGAACATGTGGTGCAGCGTGCAGAGTGTTGTGAATGTCTTCGAGGGGACGAGAAGTGAGGAGAATGCGGAAGTTGGCTGGGAGTTCAGATAGTTGTGGAGCAGAAGTGTTTAATTTGCCAGCGAGTAGATGAAGAATCTGTTCCCGGGAATTAGCTTCGCCACTCTCATCCAATGCCTCAATGACAATCAGGACGGGTGCAGCGATGGCTTTTGAGGCTATGCTTGTGGGACTGATGATGAGTTTCTGCCATTGTTTTGTGATATCTGGAGTCCACTTGAGACCATTGTGATCACGAACTGCCTGCGCCAAGGCTCGCCGCACGATAGGGTTGCAGTCCGCCAATTTGCTTGCGATGGTCGTGAATATTTTGTCCTGATGGTGATCCGCTTGCTGAGTACGGTCGAAGCAGAAGCATGAGCTGAGACCACCGTGTTCGACATACCAGTCGGCTATTGTATGGGCGACAGCTGATTTACCCTTGCCTGCTGTGCCAGACAACCACAAGATGTGCGGAGCACCCTCCTCGGTGCTACTGATCCAGTTCTGAATATCCTTCAGAAGGTCTTGCTGAGTATTTGGCAAACAACATTTAGACATATTTAATCCTGCACCTGTTGCGTACTCCATGCCTACGAGGTCCAAACTCTCAGCTATGCCAGGGATCATGGAATGTCAGATGAGGTGCAAAGAGACCTGAAAACTGACTTATACCCATATGGTGGACAATCACAACAGTATCATGAGCCGCCCGGTCTCGGAATTGCTGCATGAGACTGTTGAGGACATTGTTATAGTTCTGGATTGTGGTGTCCGTTTCATCGAAAACATGCTTGCCAAGTCTTATCCCTATACGAACAAGTAACATTGAGCTTGGGGGACGAAGCAGTGGGATAGACTCACAGGTGCTCTTCGTCTCAGAGTAATGGCTGATGAAATCAGCACACTCCAGCGTCTGCTGTGCTATCTTCCCATATATCGCTAGCATGGACTGAATCTTGGCCAATTTGTCCTCCTCCGTGATAAATGTATAGACTTCAGATATCTTTGAGAGGAGAAGAGAAACAGCAACATCGTGGTCTGCTTGATCGAGAATCATCTGTTACCATAACTTTGTCAACCTGCCACGGCGATGATCAAGAAAGAGGCCTACATTGGATGCGCAAGTGAAGATACTCAGTGCCACCTTCGCGTAGGGATGGACCTGCGCACGAATGTTAGTCACATACAGAAGAGACATAGATAGTTTGTACATTCGCAATCATGCTGGCAATGGAGTTGAATGCCTTCAAGGGTTTGAGCAACACGGAGAACGTATTGATTGTATCAGAAGCAAATGGTAGGTTGTTGGTCACAGAAGAAGCATCTTGGAGTATTCTTGGGACCTGTCTGGTGCCTGCGAGACCTTTGTTAGCATTGGCAATTCTTTTGCGCACAAATTTTGGGTCGAGATGTTCGACCTGAGTGTAGGTGTCAGCACATTGTCGAAACAGACTGATGAGGATATTCCGAACTTCGTTAGTCGAGCTTACTTCTACAATCCCTGAATTGGAAGACTGCTCACAATCTGGTTCGAGAGTGGGAGGGGTGAGGTCCTGCAGAAGCGATTATTACTAATCATAGCACATGCAGAGGTTAGATTACACTTACCTTAGATGACTGAACTGGCTGGGTGCCCTGCAGGCTGGAACTTGCAGCTGTGGGTTCAGGGTTTGGGGGTTGTTGAGCGCTTCGAGCGAAGCACTTGGTCACCTTGCCAAAGAGCTTGAAAACTGACCCTGAACGTCTTTCATGAGACCCATTCCTCGAAGGTGAGAGAGAGGACGGCTGTAATGATTAGGTATGATGTAAATGCTAATGTAAAAATTCATACATTGGGACTGGCTGTCATCCTGCCTCTCTCCTCTACCAAATGATGGTCTGAATGACTTGGCTTTGGACGCCCCCAGCATTTCTTCTGAGAAGGATTGTTTTCATCCATCTAGTAAGTGAGAAAGATAGGTGTTTGGATATGCATGTTTTGGTGCAGGTGTGGTGGTAGCAAATAGGATGGACTGGCGCCTACATGTCATGAACATGAATGTTGGAAGCGCCTGTTATCGATTGCCAGCAGCTTGAACTATTAATAGCAGACAAATTCATTCAAGAACCTTTATTTATTTGTACATGTTTAAGCTGAGCGTCCGACTCAAATCCCCCCAGCGACGTGACAGGGGTGTCGCCCTTTTTTGAAATTGGCCTCTATAGGGGTACTATATAGTCAGATACGCTCTCCTGACTTCGCTCTTCAATTCAACTCTGCCTTAGTGGCATCGAGCTACACCGTGACCGCAACAGGTTCTTCTTCACCATCATCTCATCTCCCATTGACTGCCATCCATCCACAAGATGAAGTTTAAATCGATTAGTACTATCCTCCTCCTCGCTGCAACAGCCGGGCCCGCAGTCGCAGGCCCAATCGGATACGCCATCTGTCAAACCGGTAAGGTCGACGAGCACGATCATCGTATACAGCTGTCTCAAATTTTTGAGCAGGCTGCAACGGCATCGCTGTTGCATGCTACTCTGCAGCCGGTTTTACATTCGGCGTCGCACCGCCTGCAGCGCCTCCCGCTATCATAGCTTGCAATACAGCTCTTGGGGCATGTATGGCAGCTTGCGCTGCAGTCGCGCTTGGACCCACTCCCTGAGCGAGTCTATTCGTGAATGCGGCGAAGAGAACAAACACGTCCAAGGCTTGTAACGTCTTCTTTTGATACTAGTGTATTATTAGCTGTCTGTTTTTTTGTGAGTCGTTCGACTAGTATTCACGTATTGTATGATTTGTATCAGTGTGTCGGATCTTCGACTGTACAAAGTACTTCTATCTTAGTACATGCCGTCGTTCTAACTGTTTCTCGCATGTAATGTTTTCGCTGTCTGGAATGTAGCATATGTTGACACGATTGAGCGCATCCATGGTCGTTGCGATGGGAAGAGCTTTCGACAGTCATTACATAGTACTACGTAGATACTGATTGTCAGAAGATCTTTAGTGAATTTCAATTTCGTTCCTCGCTGTCACGTTGTTACTTCACTCACTTGGCAGACCTGAATAGACAAACGGAAAAATATACCGTGTATGCAAAGATGCAACAATACAATATTAAGTACCATAAATCACAGGAATATCGAGGAAGCGCAGAGACTAGATCATATCCACCAATTGATTCGACACAGCTCTGTGTAACGAGCGAGCTCCCTCCGATGGAACATAACTTGGCAGCGCTTTCATCACAATTGCCTCCACATCTTGAGGAGTCAGGGTCTTCTCAGCGTTGCAAGTGAGAGAGTATACCGCTTCAGCGGCGATTGCCATTTTTTCTTCCAAGGTGAACGGAATAAAAGGCAACACGGTGGTAACGCGAGACAAAAGTGAAGCCTGGAAGAGACAGCATCAGGGAGTCCGTATAGGATCTGACCAGTTCAAGCACTCACTCCGAGACATTCCGAAACAGGAGGTCTTGAAAGATCCATGAGATCTCGGTACTCTTCTCGAGTGATGGGTTTGCTTGGATCTGGTCGGGAATCACAGTGCTCAAATACAAGGTTATGGCCTATATTGGACGTTCCAAGCCAAATCACTTTCGTGAGATCAACATGTCGCTTTCCTACTTCAAGGGAACATCGGCCTTTAAAAGAGTAAAACATTGTCGTACTCATAATGTTATATGCACTCACCAAGCTCCCAAGGCATGAGAAGAGAATATAGCGCCTTTGGATCTTCTACCTTTTCGATCTCCTAAGGTAGAAATGAGTAAATTTTGCGGAACAAGGTTGAGAGGAACGCACGTCTAGCACGACTACGCATCGCTCGCCTTCGTTATTAAGCAGAAATTGGGCCAAAGTATCTGAGGAAGGTTCCTTCGCGAAAGTATTTATTAAGGTGTGTTCCATCGACAAAGAAAACATGACAAACCTCATACGGACTCATAGAGTACGATTGCCATAGATCGTGCGTGGAGCGCAAGGTGGTCATGTTAACGGTATGGGTAGGAATATCCAAGAGACTTCCAACTGCAACACAAACGATAAGTTAAAGGTGTGACTCGTAAAGATGAGTTACAGACATTTGCGGGCCAGTAAGCTCTTCCCATGACCACTCGGACCTAGGGGAGGTATAACAATGCACCTTGTGCTTAGCTGGAGAACATACCGCAAAGCAGAACCACGATGGGAGCTACTGACAACCGTTGAGAGTGCATACTCAACACCCTAAAGAGTTGTTCTAACACCCAGTCTTGACCGATAAGATCATATCGAACTCTTGTGAGGGGCCGGAAGAATGAGCGATATATAAGCTGAGATGTTTGTCGAGTATGTGTTGAATCGGCTCTGGTAACGTAGTATCTAAGAATCGAATGAGCAAACAGTGATAAAATATCGAGGCACTAAGTACCTCGTAGCAGGGTCCATTCCTTCTGGCATCGTCTCTCCAGGCTGTGAATGTGATCCTGAACCACCCTCACTTCCCTCCGGTGACGCTTGTGCAGACGGATTCAATTTTGGATTCCGCAGCGCCGATGGATCTGCGCCGTAGGCTAACAGGGCCTTGACAATCTCATTCTTGTGCGACAGCTTGTCATTTGTCAAAGTAAAGGCCAGGGCGGACTGAGGACCAACTTGGTCGTTTGGTCCAGCTTCGCCACTCTCGAGCACCTGTCGCACTTCATTGACATCATCGCTCGCAATGGCAAACAAGAGAGTCGGCTTTGGCGTCGCTATTGCATGAAGTGGAGCTTCTAGAACGGACGAGGATCGTGGAGGAAGGCCGGAGACGGAACGACGAATCGTGCGATTGTATTTATCAGTATCTTCCCCTTCATCGTCGTATGTCAAACTAAGAGTCGACAGTCGGCGTGTCGAGGGGTGGAGCGGCTGATTAACATCATGAGAGTCTCCTCGATAACGCGAAAGGCGCCAAGATGGAGCCTGTTGAACTGGTGCAGAGTGCGACTGGCACTCCCTCTGCGCAGGATGAACAGGAGACGAAGGTGCAGGAGTAGATGCAAACAATGATGAAGTAACGTGAACGGGTGTGAGGGTGTTGTGAATATGCTCGGGAATATGCTCGGGAATGCTTGAACATGGTGAAGGCAGCTGCCCACAGAAATCAGACTGGTACCAAGGGCAAAAACATTATGAGCTTACGCACCAGTGAATTATACGATAGCGAAGTGCTAGATGATACATTGGGCGAATGAGGTGAAGACGAGTTGAAGATATGATCTATATTCAAGAATGAGTACTACAATCACCGAAAAGGAATTCGAAATAGTGACCGGATAATATATTAGACATGATGGACGAGGACGATGATACAGACGACCTCGGATTAAGCAAACTAGACTGAAGGAGAACTTGAGTGACGATGTACATGAATTACTGTCATTTGATAACTCACCAGCTTGAGAGGTTTTAACCCAGTAGCAGATGATTCTTGTTGCAGTTCAATGGGAGATAGGAGCCGATCGGACGATGGTAGGTTCGGTGGAAAGAAGTCGAGCTGCTGCGGGGCAGCATTCGCACTGGCGGCGTTACTCTCTCGTCTCGCTGCTGGATGAAAGACAGGTGAAACGGAAGAGGGCTGAGTACGCTGCAATGGCCTTCTGGCTACAAACTACAGGGGCATGAGTAACGATTAGACAATGTCGCTTCAGAAGCTTACCTGTGGATTGAAACGTCGAAAACCCAACGGCACCTTTGTGCTTCCTGCTTCGCGCGACGGAAGATTTGATATTACTGGAGCGGAGAGAGAGGGACTATTTGCTGTAGACGAAAACCCGTCTGTATGGGAGGAGAACCATCGCTTCGTATCACGTCCATTCGAGAGAGATAGAATGAGTGGTAGACTCTGAGCAGTAGACGATGAGGATGGCTGAGCTTCAATGGTCGATGGAATGCGTATTGTAAGATTCAATGGAGCTCTAAGTGTCGCAGGGGACCCCATCCTAACTAACACGGAAGAATGTTTCTCCTCATGATCATGTGTCGTTGATTCAAGAACAGATGCCGGATGTAGATCCGGCGATTCCCCCGTCTCATGGGCTAGTTTCACGCCAGTAGCCTCCATACTTGGCAAGTGTGCATCCACGTTTCGATCGTCAAGTACTTGCGGGAAGTCTGCATGTTCGTCCAAATTACTGTCGACAAGGTTAGCCGGGGTGAGGGCCATGGGTGACGGAGAAAAGCAAGGAGCACCCGGAGACCGTGAATCAGGTTTTACGGTGGCATCTGAGATAGCACGACTCCTCTGTACAAATTCAATGATCGACGGAGCATCTGCGGAGCTGAAAGTCGCAGCCGAGGAGTCGTTGACAGTATGGGTGTCAACTAGTGATTGGTCGTAAAAATGAGCTGTCTGGATATCCCGTTTTCCCTGAAGTAGGAACGCATCTATGTCATAAGTTCCGATGGCTTGCTCGGCAGGAGTCTCCAAGGCCGCTGGTAAAGATACCATGTCAACCAAGAGGCCTTCAGTGCTAGGTTGGCCACAAAGCGCATCGTTCTCGTCAAGTTCGATGGGGCTAACACTCATACCTTCCTCGACGGACAAAACATTTTCTGCGCCACTCCGACGACGAAGGTTGATGGAAAAGTCGCCCAATTTAGAACCCCAAGACGTGCGCACGCCGGCCTCGTCGTGATCGAAGTCTGCATCATCAGATAAAAACGCCACAGGAGGCATTGAAGACATGCGCAAAGCCTGTCGGACATCCGCATCCAGAGCATCATGCCAGGAATCACCATGATCATCAGTCTGGACACCTGAACCACTTCCGGTTGTGTCTCGAGCATCCCCTGCAGGCACTAGTATGTCGTCGGAAAGGGAAAATACATGCCCGATGTGGGCTAGAAGTTCACGGGAAATCCTTGGCCGCTCGCTGGGGTGAACAATGGACGACTCTTGACTTTCCGTTGGGTCGCTTGTATGGGGTTGATCTTCGTGGAGTTCATATCGATCCATATTATCATCATCCCATACCGACGATGAAGTGGACTGCGCTAGTGCAAGACCAGTCTGCTGTGGCGAGGGAGGGTGAGAGAAACCGGTTTCTTGAGCCGTGGAGTCGCACTCAACGGAGAGTATGGACGTATTCGGAGACGAGCAGCCAGACGGGAAAGTACCCACAGATAATAGCGACACTTTTGATGACAATTCTCCCTCCATAAACTCGGTATCACTCGGATACGAGGAAACCGAGGAGGGTGCCATGACGTCATTGACTCTGCTGACGATATCAACGTCGCACGCAGCGGGTTCGGGTAGTGGAGAGGCCGGAAGACTGGAAAATTTCATGCCGACAAGCACTGCTTCCTGAGATGGAAAAATCCCATTGACAGAGGACGGGCGAGTCGCAGATGAAGGCGGAGAAACCAGTGACTTTAGAGGGCTGTCAGTATCGAAAAACGCACGTCCAATGTCATCCTCAGGCACGGAATCAGGCTGAAGTGATGATGCTTCTGAGGTGCTATCATGAATGGGCGCACTCTCGGAAATGAAAACGGATGGCTGTTTTGGAAAGAATGATTCTGCTGGAGGACTCAAAGGAAGTGTTAACCCCATCCCAGCGAGACGGACGGTGGGGGAGAGAGGCTCTTCGTCGAGATCAGATGAAAGATCATAGGCATCTAAAATAGATAAAGTCGAAGATGCGTCATCGTCATGCTCTTCGGCCACCACCGGTTGGGAGGGGGGAGGTCGAACGCCGCGAACATCATATGACACGCGTCGATCTTGTAACAAAGATACTGAAGCACGGCGAAAGGGAATTGAATCAAATGCAATGCTATTGCGCGTGGAATGAGGTGGAGAACGCGCTAGCAGTGCCGGTCCCGTCCAACTGTCGGCATAGCCCGAGTCGATAGAGTCTTCCCGCTTTGGCGGAAAGTTATAGCTGTACATTGAGAAAGGTCGCAAGCGTGCAGAAAGCTCGACGGGAGACAGAAGGTTGTTGTAAGCTTCTTGTCCCGGGTTGTTCAAGGGCTCCTCCGTAAGGTCACGAGGACATGCAAGGAGCGACAAGACAGAGCTGGCAGTACTCGTAGAAGAGAACCTGGAAGGCGGAGTGGGGAACCGCAAGACGGTCATTGAAGTGGATTGCGAGTTATCTTCTCCGGCCTCTCCGGGGTCCTGTTCCTGTTCTTCTGCCCCATCCTCATCATCCACCACATATGAGGGAAATATATCCCTAGCCTCTTTATAATCATCTGAGTCGATATCATGACCTGCGAGTATCTCCTGTATCTCCCCGACATCCTGAGGCACATCAACAACGGAATCCTGGGTATCACATAAATCTGATTCTTCCATTAACGTAGAAATATCCATGGAAGAACCGTCCGGGGAGAAACCAACCGCGGCGGTTTCTGCTTGGGAATTTTGCAAAAAAATATCGTTCATGCCAACAGGTCGAGGTGTGGATGTTTCACCGTCCTCCTGAGTTGTTGGGCCAATTACATCTTGAAGAACCGAAAGTAAACCGAAATAACGAGAAGTGTCATCCACCGGGCTGACATGTTGGGTAGAGCGTGGACTCGCAGAGTTAACCACGACCGAAGGAGGATTAAGAACGGTTTTTGGAGGGAAAAAAACGCGGGACCCGATAGGCTGCTCAACGCGCACGTCAAAATGCGACTGATTGAGAGGACTCTTCACTTTGATATCGTGAAGGAAGTTGCACGAATCCGCGAACAAACAGCGTCCTTGAGAGAAAAACGGACACGGCCGCGCTAGAAAAGAAAAAAAATCAAAACATATCCATAGAATATACGTAGGAACATACTTCTCTGGCGCCATGGAGGATCCTGAACTGTCATTCCACTGATTCATCGAATGACCTCGGACGCGGACGGTGTGTACAGAACATTTGCTTCCGTTATTGAACCAAGACAGTTCCCCACAACCCATAATAGGAATTACAACGGACCCCAGATACCACCACCCTCCAATGGCTGCCCGTCTCCCCCAACTCGCCCGCCTCATTCTCTTTACTGGCCCAAATTGTTCCCTTTGTGATGTTAGTACTTTTCTTTTTCTTTATAAAACTTTCTAATTATTTACGCGCGCTAGGTTGCAAAACTAGAATTGGCGAAAGTCCGGCAGTCAGTACGTCGCAAGTTCTCAACACTCAAATGCGACATACAAGTTGCTAATAAACGAGTAGTATCAATTCGACCTTGAAATAGTCAACATACAGGATAAAGGCCAGGAAAAGTGGAAGAAGAAATACGTCTACTGGATTCCCGCGCTCCATCTGGATGGGAGGGAGATAGCGAAAGGTCGCTGGGATGCCTCCACCGTGGTCGAGTCTATGAGGCAGCGGAATGCGGCGCTGGAAGCTCAGGAGGAAGTTGTCTAGAGAGTAGTCCTTACGGGTCCGATGTCGCCTGCAACTTTTATATCGATACCTCTGGGTCAGCTGGGTTCCAAGAATTGTCACCGCAGTTATGCTTTTATGACAGGCACATCTCCGGTATCCTAGGCGAGAACCGCAGTCCATCCCCTACACTCCTCGATGTTCGCTTTTGTTTCAACTGCGGCTCACCTGATCACATCATTGGGTCCTGTCCCGAACCGCATAATCGTCCCCTCATCGCGCTGTCGCGGCAAATTTTCAATTTTTTGCGCTCTGATGGGGAAACGAGGGAACCGGGCAGATTTCATGTTGTTGAAGCTTGGAAGAAACAACGGCTTGAATGGTTGGAATTTTTCCAGCCCGGAAAGGTTGTTGGACCCGCCTTGCGCGAAGCTTTGGGCTTGCAGCATGGAGACTCAGGTCATCAGTGTGCATGGCTATACAACATATCATATTGGGGCTATCCTGCAGGATGGATAAGTGATACCGATCCGAGGGATGCTGTTCGCCAAAGAATTTTGGGAGACTTCGACACCCTGATACACGGTCATCCACTTGAAGATGCCGATGACTCCTTCCTCATAGTTAGTGGCGAAGAGGACCACGAGGTGATCGACCTAAGTCTTGCAACGTCCTTCTACCTCAAGTCAGGCGGGGATGAAACACCAATTATCGATGATACTTTGTCTGCCAACTTTGACTCGGAGCTCCGCTCATCGACACCTCGTAGGTGGGCAACGTACCCCGATAATTATTTCTCCTCAGACCACCTCACTGTCTACAATGGGACGACATTGGTATTATCAGACACCGCCACTTCCCGTCCCAGTAATACCTTTACTGCAGAAAGAAGAGCTCTTTGGGAGCAAATCATATCCGGAACTCAATCTGCGAATGCACTTGTTCCTCCTTGGAGATTACCTGGGGCATTTTCTTCGCTGCAATCGCACATCGAGTACCAACCACCTCCACCTCCACCACCTTCCACCCCCCCTCCACTGCCACCTTCTCCACCTTCACTTCCTCCGCCTGCACACCCCCAATATTGTGCACTCATCACTGTCACAGAGGATGACTCAAATGACAGCGACATGGACATGGATCTTTCAGACAATGAATAGCGCGCTTTACCATTGTGCTAGCATCCTCTCGTACTTCACAAATAATAGCGGTATCATTCAAACGAGTCAGTAAACTCTGCGACGCTGCTTGTGTTTGAGATTGAGTACATGAATTTATCTTGACGATAACATAGAGGATGCTAAGGACATTAGCCTAGAGTCTGGTCGACAACCTGTCATCTATGTCAACTCGTAGATCAAATCCACTGTAGTATGCCATCATCGCCACCTACGGCCAGACTGGCCACTTCATCATCGAATTGCTCCTTTCCAACCTATTCAGGACGAAGTTCTAAGAACTGTCTTTTACTCCATTAGAGTGACGTGAAGAACGATAGAATGCTTAGTTGGTTTACATCTCTGCCGAGCTAATTAGGCCTGAGGTGCCTGTGATTCTGAGCCTTCGTCGAGCGGTGTTCGGGTAGTTGAATGGCGTGATGGTCCACGCTGTTGGACACGGCTTCGAGCGGTGAAGAAGTCCATTGTGGCGATCTATCTGTTCAGACAAGAAGGCGATGGAGTCGAGTGGTGCTTCAGTCCAGTTCTTGTATACCTTCAAGTTATCCGCGGAGAAACAATTCCAGATAGTACAGTACTGGCAACGGTATGAGTGTATGTAAACATAAATCTTTGTGCACTCCTAAACGTTTTGCGAGAGTGAGCCCATTACATAAGTAGAACAGAACGAACGAAATCCAAGATGGTAAACAGGTGTGATATGGAATTTGTAGGATGTGCATAAATGTCGATTGACATAAGGACATGCTAAAGCAATGCAGCCTGCTACTGTCCGCGACACTTCTGCCATGATGTGCCATGTGTGACACAACTCAAGTCCACCTGCAGGGCATTGTTGGCTATCACCAGGGTATTGCCTGGGACATACACCACTGGGTGGAAATTGAGCGGGATCCAGAGGAGAAGTCGTCCTTCAGGACCTATGACCCATCCCTCCTTGTTCGGGATGTAAGGGACTGGGGTTTCAGATTTGAACTTGGAATCTAACTTGGATGGTGGGGATGGGGATGGGGCTGGGGCCAGGATTTTAGACTCGGAATCTTGGAGAAAGGAGGAGGCAGAATGAAGGGCATGAGTCAGGTCGGATGAGAAACACATCATAGGTGCTTCAAATGATTGGTGCTGCCGGATTAGAAATTCTAGATCCCACACCCGGTTGGTCTTGTCTTTTGACCCAGACACGATGTGTTTGCCATCGGGTGAGATTGCAACACACAGAACAAATTCGGTATGCTCTTGAATAGTGGCCACTGCCTCGCCGGTCTTCATATCCCACACCCGGTGACACGCACCAAACTTGTTTTGTGCATGGTCATGGCTACTTTTTAGCTTTGACGCTCTCTACTATACTTTACGAAATTACTAAGAATTTTCTATAACACATTATGATTTGATTTGAGTAATTTTCAGACATAACAAACCTATAATACTACATAATAATTCAATTAACACTTATCCAATCTAAAGATAAGCTCCAAACGTACCACAACACATTAGTCAGCATTCTCTCACAATCTTATGATTGTTTTTTTTACAATTCTTCACATTTTTACTGTATGTTCTGAAACATATTTACAGTAGCATTCCAACATTTCAACAGTTCATGTGTGATCAATGGCTTAGTCAGATGAAATGGATTTGTAAGATGAGATGAATTAGTCAGGAAACTGAAGGAAGAAAGTTGATAGATGGGAATATTTGAGAAGTGAACAAGTCATCATAAGACATTTCAACTATGACTCAGTATGAGTCATTATGAGTCATTTTCTGTCTGAGTCACTATGAGTCATCTTTAATATGACTCAGTATGAGTCAGGATGAGTCATATTTCCTTAAATAGATAGTTACACAGCCACATTTAGAGTAGTATATAAGGGGCCCAGTTTCCCCTCTGAATAATGACAATCTCCCTTTTGAAATAAGCTTCCTTTGAGAGGACAGACATCCTCCTTTTAGAGAGAGGGAGGAGGATTTGAGTATCTTCCTGAATTTCTCACCCTACATCTGTGTGAACATCTGAGTGAATATTAGTTTATTCCCTCCATTCTTTTGTCATCATTTCCCACAACATACTGATCTTCTGAGGCCTACCTTGTGTTACAGGCATCTGTAACACCTAAAGGAGCCCCAGCTCTGCCTATGCCTGCCCCCGCTCTGCTAGACTCCCCGCGCAGCGGTGCGCCGCCCGCGCCTAGAAAGACAGTGGTCTGGACCGCTGCGACCCCGCCCCTGGCGCTATGACCCCGCCCCTGGCCTAGACAGCCTTGTACCTGATCCATGGAGGCTGTACGCCTCATAGTCACCCTAGATCAGCGCATGCATACCGCATGTCGCTTCATGAAGATCCGGAGCGCGCTTGGCGCTTCCTGTACCTATGCGCAGCTGCCCTTGGCGCAGCATGCTTGATCAGAGGTTAAGCCTCATGTATCCTATCTGAACCTCATGTCTTGCTATCATAGATTTACGATATACTATTGATTACAGACTGAGCTAGAATACTTGTAGTACTTCCCTATAAGTAGACACAGATTATTGTACTTAGACTTTACTTTAATCTACTAGGTTCATCCCCAGAACTTGCTCATCTAAGCCTTAACCAGCTTCCTTGTGTGAGACCGCACTTCTAAGTCGCCCCCATACGACTTAGCACGTATCCACTAGCCCTGCATCTCGACGAGCGCCATCTTACCGAGATCGCCGGAGGAATCCTTGACGTTCCGTCAAGGCTAGACCACGCTCAGCTTCAGTAGACTCACCCGAGTCGTCGCTGAGAAGACCTATCCTAGTTCGCACATGCCGACCCACAGTCAGCGTAACACCTTGAGCCAATCCTTGAATTACACTAGCTGGTACACGGTTATCAGTCATCTAGTTGTAGTTTCATCACATTCTCTTTACAACACAGGATACCTTTTCTGTTGGGAGAATTTACGTATTTTTAATGATTAGGAGGACGACAAATAAGACTAGCACTTTATTCAACAATATTAAGAGCTTGGCTGCTTTAAGACTACATCAAGAGGGTGTACTCTGTTCTGATTCTGCGTCATACTCATTGTGAGTGCCTGAGCAGCAGAGAAGTTAGTTTCGAAGCCACATATTTCGGATTGATTCAATTGTGTTAGAGGCTTAGTTTGATCTCCTCTAATTTTTGAGAATAGGGAGTGTTTACAAGATATTACTCTGATTCATTGTGTAGTGTGTGATTCATATCTTCATCTTCATATTGCACACCTTTGCAAATCCTCTTTTAGTAGCATCGTAGTACTGCATCAAGCCAGTTATCGATTCAGCTACACCATTTACGATCCTTATCTTCACCGTCCTAAGTACTGCATCAAGCCAGTTAACGGACTATCGACCTTCAAGTACCTAAGCACTGCATCAAGCCAGTTAACGGTCACTGTCTCAACCCACCTAAAGTCATTAGAAGTTGTTTAGATTGACCCAGCTATTTACGCCTCCTCCCACGAATGACCACATTATCAACTGTTGGTATTTGTCTGAACCATTGACCATGGAGGATAGTGAGAACTGGTGATTTTATTGCCAATCACATCCTAGTAAGACACCAGACAGTCTGGTCAGCCAAGCCAGACACAATGCAATTACCATCGGAGGAGATCACAACGGTGTTAACACAGTCAGTGTGGCCTTGGAGAGGGGAGCCCACTTGCTCGCCAGTCCCCATATCCCACACACGGATAGTCTGGTCTCGTGAGCCAGATACAATGCAGCATACATCTGGTGAGATTGCAATGGAGAGGACCCAGTGAGTGTGTCCTTGGAGACAGGCACTTGATGCCTTGCCAGTCCCCATACTATCCCACACCAGAATTGTCCCGTCACTCAAACCGGACACTATGCGATGACCATCTGATGAAATCTCTACTGCCCATGGGTCCTCAGGATCATCGAGAGTTTCGAGGATAGCGAAAAAGAAATCTTCTAGGTTGAATGACCCGATGCACACTTTGTACGAGTTGCAGGCTGAGAGCAAAAACCACGCCTGTACGAAAATCAGTACACTAGTCGAAAATAAAAACAGACATGCACTGCACACATGGCCCAAGCCCATGCTTGCGGCATCACCTTTGTAAGCCCATACATGGTAGCCTTGGACTTGCTTCTACCGTGCTTGCTGTCGTCGTCGTTATGTTCCTCTGATCCTGCAGCAGCAGGACCTAGGTACAGGTGCTGGAATGCCTAGGAAAATTGTGAGCACATGAAAGGTGACAATACACTACATACCCTGATACCAGCATGCCCGTGAAAGAGGCCAATGTTCGGGTCCTCGCTGTCGTAGATGGCATCGGCTGCATATAGGAATGACGGCCAATTAGTTGAGAGTAAAGGCCAAGTCCCATCTTGAAGACGCTAAATTCCTCTGATTATATAATGGTCAGTGACTAGAACTTGAAATAAAAACAAGAACTTACAAATCGACATCAATATCAAATCTGTCCAGCCACTTCCGAGGGCAGAGCTCACACGCCAATTGTGGATGATTCGTGCCTCGGTTGGACTTACAGTGTTACGACTGGGGTATGTCGAGCTGTCTTAGTCCGAGTGGACTGAGATTCGGCGAGACAGACGTGGTTCTTCTCTCGAATGAGAGGTCAAAGGTTTCTGGCTAAGGCAAGTATCGGCGACTTCCTTAGAATATGGTTCTTAGATAGCAAGGTTGGAGACCTTGCTAAAGGACTAGTTCTAGGTAAAACCCAGTAGATTAAAGTGAAGAACTACATGTGGTACGCTATGTATCTATATAGCGAGAGTTCAAGCGGAGCTTGTAAATGCGTATCAAGATAGAAGGCGGACAGCCCACTTGGTAGACGATAAGAGATAAGAGATAGGAGATAGTAACCATGGTGCGGACAGCCCGCTTTGATAAGGGATGATTGGTCAAACATAGTGATGGTTACTAGTACGGAAAGTCAGCTTGGCAATGATATGAGTGAGAGTCTGGAAAGTAATTGGTCGCTCATCAACAGCTGTGTTTAAGTACCATTGTCTGGTAACAAAGGAGAAGCGAAGAGAATTAGTGTGCCGTAACATACAGGATGACTTTGGTATGGGAGGCTGCAGGGTATCGCTGTTACGGTTCATCAAAATATACTCAAGTATTGAGTGTTTGAGGGATGCGAAGTCATCGGATCGCTGTGAGCTCATGGCGCTGTTGATCTAGTTATTTGTAGTCATTAGTTTGGTGCCAATCAATGAATATATGCGCATATATGCAGAAATGTACCGCTGTGATATATGGTTTAAGTTCGTCATATGACAACTCATCGAGAGTTGCATGGAAACCAGGAATCATATCTAGAATACCATTGTAAAATGTACAGTAACGAGTTTGTTGCTCATCAGATCTTACGAGCAGATCAGGTTAATACTACGAGATGCAATTACCAACTTACATGTTTGAATTGGAGACGCCTCCCTTGTCAAGCATCATCCCATAGTGAAATGCAAGTGACACATTGGCAAATGGATTCAATGTTAGGACCGCTTTGCGCCCAGCCGTGCGATATTCTGATAATGCGTTGCTCAACCTTAAGTTGCATGAGTCGCATGATAGTGGTCAGCCCACGAATGTAAAACTCACTTTATTTTCTTCTGCCTGCCAGTGGTAGTAAGATTATCGAGGATATCATCAGTTGAGACGTGTTTTTTCGACACGTTAGAGCTTGATGAAGATGTACACTTCTCAGAGTTGGAAGTTGGCAACGTCGCGTCAGAGTTTGATGAAGATGCACATTTATTGGAGTTGTAGGCTGACGACAATGCATCAGAGTCTGATGAAGACATGGTAGGGTGAGGTAAAGGGCTCAGGGGAAAATCAGGGAGTTGTTCACAGATATCAGAATTTAAAAATATTGATGGCCGGAGTTTCAAGATCATCAGACAACCGTGACAAGCAGATACACTTTGAATTGAGCAGTACACGACATATGATAATCCGCAAAAGAGCATTGTAAAATAGTGGTACAGTGCAAGAAGAAAGAGGTACTGTGAGCAACATGAAAGGTATCTGTAGTACGAGAGCAGGTGATAGCAAACAGTAGTTGATACAAATGACTGCAAAAGGTATGAGTGACTATGGGAAAATGAGCGAACAATTTGAAGCGATAGTGGACATATCATAATTTATGACACTTGCATGCATAGTCCTTGATGTCTTGATGCAGTGCCTTCCTTTTAGCAGCCTCCGACAGAATGTTTGACCGATCAAATGGCCGTACTGAGTAGCGCCATGGTGCAAATGGGTCGGTTGGTCTTGCATTTGGATTACCACAGCGTCGAGCGAGTAGGTTGCATGGAGACACGTTCCTTTGAAAATCTGTTAGTCAGAATCTGAGTATAGTAATTAGACAGAAGGTTGCATACACAGAATTTATGGAATCCTTGTCGTCCTCCTCGAACTTTACACAAGTCTCGACTAGGTCAGGTTCTGTCTTGATGTTGTCAGCCTCGAGTGTGCTCATATTAGTGCTAGCTTCAAAGTGAATAATTAGCGCACTGTATTGAACGAATGAACTCACATATGGCCGGAGTCAGATGAGCCCTCTCAAATGGCCTTTCCGATATCTTTGAACCGGAAAATCACTCGCTGAATAGACAAAAACATGATAGGTTTAGTCATACTTGTAAATAAAACGATTATTTCATACCTTGGAGCCAGGAGTGACTATATTTAGGCCAAGACAATAGGTATCCCACGTAGAGGCAACACCATTGATCTCAATGAGTATGTTGTCCTCGAACATGTTGATGGTAGACGTTGAAGGCATTGAGGATAATAAATAGTAGCATAAGAGTACAATTAATGGTAAGAGATAAGCAAAGATTGACACGTTGTTGAGACATTGTGTATTTCCGGAAAGTGCCGGCTGACTTTGAAAGTCACGTGACTTTCGAAACGGGAAGTCCGAACTTATTCTTCTTGTTTCTTCAGTTTCCAAGCGAGTGCACAAACTCTGGTGAGTTTTCTTATTTTTATTTGCACTTCACTTCCTGGTCCAACACGCCTCTAGGAGGCGACTTGGACCAGAGGCTGTCAGGCTGCGAGGACACGCCTCTAGGAGGCGACTCCGAGCACTTGAGCCTGACGGCTTCTAACTTTTACTACCTACTATGTGTACTGACTTTGTTTCTTGTACTAGGCTATTTGTCTCACCCGCCTTGCATCTTCACCCGCCCTCGCACCTTCACCCAACCTCGCATCTTCACCCGCCTTGCATCTTCACCCAACCTCGCATCTTCACCCACCGGCTTAGTTGGCGATGCAACACGCCCGGCTTCACTTCCCTGAACACCATGAGGCGCCATTTTCCAAGAGCTTGTGGTGGACGTTGCACGTACCATCAATATAGGGTGTCTGCTAATTCTATGTTTTATTTGGTGAGTGTCCTTTCTTTTTAGTTTGCTTAAACTCCCCTCCCTATGAAGTTCGGTATGGCCCGTCCCCACCCCGAGACTGAGTAGTGGAGCACCGCTTCCCCTTCCACCACATCCATAAATTTTGACCGTTTTAAGTTGCTCACTTTCTATCTAGATTACAGAGTCCTGACCAGCAACTGCTGCTACCCCACCCTCGCATGCTCATCCGCCCTCGCATTCTCACCCACCTCCCATTATTACCTGCCCTTTTCTCACCCTGAACCACTCCTCCGCATATCAATACCAAGCTCAGCATGCATACCCTCGCCAAGCTACGCAATCTGCATTCCCACATCCAGTATCACAACACCCTCCCTCTACTACTTATGTGTCTTACGCCCTGCCATCCATTAATCAACCTAAATCCGAACCGGTCGACTCTGCATCTCTTTTATCGAGCGTGGCACGTTGTCCTGCACTGCTGTGCTTCACTTCCCTGAATGCCATGAGGCACCATTTTCCAACACCGGAGGATAATTTTGACATCGAGCTTGTGGTGAAGATATGTCTCGCGCAGGACTCTCCTGTACTCTCCTCGTTGCATACGATGAAGCATGGTTGAGGGATTGCGGGTGTCTTTCTTTTCTGGAGAGGTGTGTGTACTGTACATTATTATGCCGCTTCACCATGCTAACCTACCTTGTTTCATTGACACCCAGGACATGAGGTACACATTTGTTCGCGATAGTGCAGTTGGCACTTGAACTTATCTACCCTACATAGATTGTCACATGAATATCATTGTTTCTTGTGTTGAGCCGACACCCATGTAACTTGACCCTTATTGCAAATATCATCTCCATCACGAGGTTCAGCTCTCACTCCGTACTCATCTTTCAAGAGTTCGATTGCCAAATCCACCTATTTATCTATGGCGGCGCAGTGATGATTCTACACCCAAGAGTCTTCAAATCCGGCTATCGACAAACTACCAAAGATACTGACTATAGGTAAATACGTGAAAACCTCTTCACATCCAGTTATCGACGAACTACCAGAGATATTGAGTATATACGTCGAGCATCGCCCTCCCATTCAAGTGAGTTGCTCTACAATTGCGCTCTTCAACACATTTCACGATCCTCCTTCAGCTCACAAGGGCAGTTACTTTCTTCAAACATAGTCTATCGGCTTCAGTCATGATCCGCAGAGGCTTGGTCAAGTACGTCAGCCAGAGGGAGAGAATGGCAATATTGGACCTATAGCGGGAGAGAAGGATACATCACCATATGGTGCACAGCACTGCCAGGATGCTCTTTGGGAGTGTAGAGTTTTGCAGGCAGGTTTTGATCAGGTGGCAGGTCCGATTTAACATATAATGTGTCCTTTGTTCTGACTCCTCGCCTCCCCATCACAGTGTATGCCTGCAGTGACTCGGCAGATACACGCAGGCGATGCCTGCAAAGTGTACCACCCTTGTGTTACTCACTTTCATCCTCGTCATGTCATTCATATGTCCTGCTTGCAATTATACTGCCAAATCAGCACGCGGTCTGTCAACGCACCAGAACCAATGGTGCAAAGGCCTTAGAGACGCCTCAAACAATGTCATGAATGCCCGTCACGAGTGCCAAGCCCCACAGCCTCCTCCTGCTCCACATGCTCAGTCAGAAATTCCCTTACTCGACGAGCCCTCACTCAACGAGGTGAACCAGCCAGAGTTAGAGAATCCCGAGCCATATGTAAGTGAATGTTTCTTTTGTCAGAGTGATACAGGGTATTCATGCTGCTGTCTAGGAATTGCCAGTACATCATTCGCCCTCACCCCCACCACTGGCACGAGCATCAGGTCTTCCGAATCGCAGGCGGCAACTACCTTCACGTTACTGAGATGAACTTCCTGCCCTTCCCATCCCTGTTCCGATTCCACCTCCAGTAGATGATGCAGCCCATACCGTTCCACAATCTCCTGTTCATTCTGACTCAGGTACTACCGAATCAGAAGGAGAAGTGTGGGTACACACTGAACAGGACACTTTTGGCACCTTTCGTTCATACCGAGGAACTTTCCCTTCCTATGACCCTGAGAACACTTCATTGTTCGATGATGTATGTGACTCTCGTACTTTCCAACAGGCCGACAGTTCAAACAAGCGGCCCTGGTATGCAGGCTTTGGTACTGCTATTGAAGCAGTCAATCGCACATTTTTTGCACCTTTTCTCAATGCTACCACATTTCATCTCATGAACTGGTTTTACGAGTCATCCAGCGGTAACTCCCTGGCTAACATTGACCGCCTTGTGCAGGGAGTCATATTGGCGGATGACTTTGAGCGTGAGGACCTCAGGGATTTTTCTGCATTTCGGGAGGCAAAAAGAATGGACCAGGCCGATGAGGACCCAGATTCAAAGCTGTTTAGCACCTCCGACAAGTGGCACGAGGCGTCTGTCAATATCAAGCTGCCTGCTGAGAAGCACAAGTACACATCTGAAGCTGATGCACCTGACTGTGCCATGGATGGACTCTATTACCGGAAGCCTCTAGAGGTTATCAGGTCAGCCTATGAGGAAGTCGCTTCGAAATCATTTCACAATGTCCCGTACAAACTCTTCTGGCAGCCTGATGAGGGTGAATTTCCGGAACGTATCATTACGGAGGTCTATATGGCCAATGCTATGCTCAATGAGCATGAGAAGATAAAGGCACAGCCCCATGAGCCTGGTTGTCAGCTGGAGACCGTTGTCACTTCCATCATGCTTTGGTCAGACTCGACACATCTTGCTTCATTTGGACATGCTGCGCTATGGCCAATCTACATGTTCATCGGAAATCAGTCAAAGTATATCAGGAATTGTCCCTCTGCATTCGCTGCTCATCATCTGGCATATATCCCAAAGGTTTGCATCTGTTTCATGATTGAGTTTGCAAAGTTCGCTGACTTGCCTTTGAGTTACCGGACATTGTCCATGAATATTACCATAAATTGTATGGGCAAGCAGCGACAAGCTCAGTGCTCACACATCTCAAGCGAGAGCTTATGCAAGCCATTTGGCTGTTTCTCCTTGACGAAGAGTTCATGCACGCATATGAACATGGTATTGTGGTGTGGTTTGCCGATAATGTGAAGCGCAGAGTGTTTCCTCGATTTTTTACATATGCCGCTGACTATCCTGAAAAGTAAGTACTCTGCCTGCACTACTATGCCATAAAACTAATCAAACACTGACAGGATTCTTCTCGCATGCATCAAATTTCTGGGAAAATTTTCCTGTCCGTGCTGCCTCATTCCTAAGGAGAAAATTGCCGACCTTGGGATGAAGCTGGATAGACTGTGGCATAAAAGGGACATGCGATTGGATAATCACGCACGCAGGAGTACCATTGAGAGAGTGCGTGATTGGATCTTTACAAAAGGACGCAACATTGGCAGCACCGTGATCGACAAGTTGCTTGGGCCAATGTCACTGGTACCAACATGTGTAAGTTTCAAACTTCATTAAGATAACTTTGACTGATAGAATCAAAGAATGCATTTTCTGAATGACTATCTAGGTTTGGATTTGACTTCCATTCGATGTTCGTGCCTGACTTTATGCACGAATTTGAACTCGGTGTTTGGAAAGGGACTCTCACCCATCTACTACGGATTCTGCATGTGTTTGGTGGAGATACTATGACACGGTTCGATGCTAGGTGAGTTCTGTGATCTAATGCATCCAAAGACTAATATTTTGAAGATTTTGCTGTGTGCCAACATTCGGGAGGGACACTATTCGGAAGTTCAGTTGGAATGTATCAAATCTCGCCAAACTCACTGTGAGAGATTATGAAGACTTGTTGCAGGTCTGTCCACCCTTTAGTATACTGTTAGCTGTCTAACGACCCGATTCATATATAGTGTTGTATTCCAGTAATGGAGGGCTTGCTACCCGATCATGACGAAGTCATTCTCGACTTACTTTTTGAGCTTGCGACCTGGCATGCACTTGGAAAGCTTCGGATGCACACCGAAACAACACTCAATTTCCTCGACAACTCGACTATCAGGCTAGGACGAGCTCTCCACCGCTTCAAGCAGTCTACATGTGATTCGTTCATAACACAAGAGCTACCCAAAGAAGCTGCTGCTCAGGGGCACCGAAAACCTGCATATTCGGTCAAGGGGAAGTCAAAAGCCATGCCGACAAAGAAAGGGAACAAGAGAACCACTGAGGGCACTCAACAACGATATTTCAACATGTCTACCTACAAGTTGCATGCACTTGGTGACTATGTGAGGTCAATCTGGTTGTTTGGGACAACTGATAATTTTTCAACACAAGTGGTGCGCTAATACACACATCTCCGCTCTTGATTCATGGTTCTAGTTTTGATTGCAGGGTGAACTGGAGCATCGCTGTGTGAAACACTTTTATGCATGCACTAACAAGATCAAAATTGTGCGGGGTATCGCAAAACAGCAGTGCCAGGAACGACTCCTTCACAAGATTCGACAAAAGGCTGCTGCACAACAAGCTGAAGGTCGCTTGAATCATGCAGAAGATTCTTCTCCTTCAGTTGGCTTTGCTGAAACAGAGTCATTGCCGCAGTGTTCTCCAGAGACCCAGTATCAGATTTCCAACTCATGCCGCCAACACTGGGACATCACTTCATGGCTGTACAGGAATCGTGAGGACCTCGCCGTGAAGGTATCTATCCGAAGTCACTGTGGGTTTTGGTCTATCTGATTTTGCATAGGATTTTTTACCATGGCTCAAGGATCATATTGTTACTCGTTTTCTCGGTTATGATGATTCTGAGGAACGCACATTTACTGCTGCACAGCAGAACTCACTCATCATCCTCAACAATAAGATCTATAAACACAAAGTACTTTGTATCAACTACACAACATACGATCTTCGAAGAGCTCAAGATTCACTCAATCCACGTACACATGCAGACATCATGCTCCTAGGCAACAAGGAAAGTAAACCTGGCGAACTCGCTCCTCACCCATATTGGTATGCGCGCATCATCGGTATTTTTCACGTATATGCCAGATATCTTGGTTCAGATTCTTGTGACCGAGCTTCACGATGTGTCGATTTCCTATGGGTGCACTGGTTCTGTCGAGACTCTAACCATAAATCTGGCTGGGTTGCACGTCGGTTGCACCATATTGGCTTTTATGATGCCAACAAGGTTGGAGCAGATGCTTTTGGATTTGTCGACCCTGTGCAAGTGATCCATGGTGTCCATGTAATCCCAGGATTCGCACATGGTTCCACCGCAAACCTTCTTCCTCCATCAATTGCTCGCCAGCCTCGTGAAGGTGATATAGACTATAGCTGGTACTATGTCAACCAGTTGATGGTTTTTTTACTTGCAAAACAAATAGTTGACTTACATTTTTTTAGATTTGTAGATCGCGACATGTTCATGCGGTTCCGTGGTGGTGGTGTTGGACACAAGACCACACGAGAGGCGACACAAAGTTTCTACGAGGACCGAGATGCACTTGACTCAGTGCCATTTACGAAGGAAAGCGAGCGCACCGGTATGTTTTACATACCAGGTTCGCTGATGAATGAGGACATCGACTCAGAGTCTGGTGATGATCATAGAGACACACTGGCAGATGCAGACATGCGCAGCATCAGCAGTTCCAGTGAGGAGCATATGGATTGTACAGGAAGCTGGTCTGAGTCGGACGATGAGCTTGAAGAAGCAGAGAACTTACAGAGTGCTACTTACGAGTTTGACACAGATTTGATTGATGGAGACGAGGAATCGGACAAAGAGGCTGATGATAACAAGGATGGTTCAGTGTTGGATGACGAGCGCAGTGAGTTTGGTTATGGTGACCTAGAGGAGCAGTTGTTATCGGATGACAGCTCAGAAGAGGAAGGCTCGCAGGATGAACTAGATGATGCCGTTCTTGGTGCTGAGGACGGAGAGGGTGCTGCGGATACTGAAGAGGATTATGGTGACTATGCTGAGTATTAGAATGCATTGGAAGGACTTGTCTTTCAGCTGTGTGAGGGAAGAAACATATTACATTACTATTGTATTGATAATTCTTGCATACATACATGTGCGAGTGACGATTACTTTGTCATCTGGGAGCCTTACAATGCCTGGCATGACGCCTGTAAGGCCTGTAGCCATGTTTGGAACTCTATGCCAGGCTTACGGCATTTGCTGAGGCCTTGTCAGCTTGTGCCACTTTTGCTGATGTAAAACTTACAGTCAACCGTCCTTCCAACATACTCGATGAGTGAAGGGAATCCTGCTCGTAAGAAGTGTTGGGGATTGCTGAAGCGAAGTCATTCAAACCCTCAGTTGGCAGATGAGAGAGGGCAGAGGGCAGCTAGTGATGTATAGACTTTCGCCATTACAGCTACAGCTACACTGTTGTTTCTAATCATGATTGTAGTCATCCAGTCTCTTGCCTTCGAGGAATAGATTATCAAGGTTTCTTCCCAAGTCATTTCACAAGTCTACTCGAAGCGCTTGACAGTCTCCCAACCCCAAACCCACAGTCACAGGTTCTAGCGTACAGGATCCCCTACACCTTCAGACAAGCCAGGTATATACAATTCTTGGCGTGTTCTATGTGTGATCTAACCAGTAACGGCCGCAAGATCTTCCACCACCCACTATCCCTCCTGAACCAAATCCTAACCAGTCTTCCGATGTGGGCATTGTAAACACAAGTTTGACTATCACAGTCCGTAATGTTGTTATCTTTCTTTCGATCATAGACTAAGTTCTCTCATCATCTGAACAACCTGACATGAAGCTTGTTGAGGAAAAGCTTGCGAATGCCAAAGCACATCTCGACGGCATCAAACATGTTTCAGGGATGGTGGAAAATACTGCTTCAGCATCCGACAACCTACAATCTGCTTCAGATATGATCGACACGTTTTCCCAACTTCTCGCACCATTAAGAGTGTTTAACTCCATTGTTACAGGGCTTGCGGATGTATGGGCACCTATCTCGATTTTTTATGTGACTGATCTTTGTGCGTAGGTCCATCCCTATGCAAAGGTGGCATTGAGTATCTTCACCTTCGTGTCAAAGGTGTGTTCAATTTTATATTCTTACACTTCGCAAGTCAATAAGACTGTATGGGCAACAGATGATTCTCAATCAGGCGCACTGAGATGCTGCTGTGTCCCGTCTACTCTCGAAGATCTCGGACATCTATGTTTTATTAATGGAAGGGGACAGATTGGCTAGGATTTCATCCATGCTAGAGATTTATGGAAAGATTGTGCAACAAACGTTGGAGTGTGCTGACTTTGTCGTCCATTACTCGGATATGCAGAATTTTTGTGAGTCATTTTCATCACAACATCCCCAATATTTAGCTCTTTACAGGGCGAAGACTTGGCAAACATGCCTTGAATGAAACGGAGACCACGATACAATGTTACAACAAGGTTCTCAACAACCTCATGCAACAATTCCGAGATCAAATGGCTCTCACCACCATCGAAACCATCCACCGTATCGGTATGATGCAACTTCGAGTTATCTTTGACTCTTCTCTGAAGTTTGATGCCCATGATTTAGCTGAGGACCTGGACGTCAGCAGCATGGAATACGTGCCTGGTGCTGGACGGAATACGTCTAAGAACTGTCTCTCAGGCACTCGGGAAGATATTCTATCCGAGGTCAAGTGCTGGATCCGTAGCACAGGTGAAGACATGCCACGTGTCTTGTGGTTGTCTGGCACGGCAGGGAAAGGCAAATCAGCCATCGCACATACCATAGCCAACTGGTCTCATGAGCACGGGGGAATGCGTGCTTGTTTCTGCTTCGACTGCCCAAGGGTGGCCGAGCACCGCCACGAAAAGATATTCACTACAATTGCACGTGACTTGGCTGATTGCGATATCACCATGCGGGGAGCATTGGCGCGTGCGGTTCATAACAACAATGAGCTCAGACACACTGTAGATGTCTCAAGACAATGGCAGGAGTTAGTCGTAAAACCAATCGACGAGGCCTCAAAAACAATCACTGCACCCGTACTGATAGTGATCAATGCATTGGACGAGAGCGGTGATGCTAAATCCCAGAAACAGATTCTCCGTCTGCTTTCTTGCGGTACGAGCACTTCTTCCCCTCCACTTCCGTCAAATTTCCATATCATCGTCACTTCCTGTCCACTCCAAGACATTACAGATACTCTGAAAACCCCGTTGCATTACCACATCTCCATGGATGAAATCCCGGTCATATTAACACAACATGACATCCAACTTTACATCTCTGACATACTGAAAGGCCCACACAACACATTCAATGATGGGCACTCTAAGACGCTTGCTGATAAATCTGATGGCTTGTTTGAACGGGCTTGTCTTGCCTGTGAGTACATCAAGGATACGAACAAAGTAGGCGATCCAATGGGCCGTTACAAAGCTGTGATTGGTGGAACATCTAGCTCTAAAACAGCAACACATCTGCTGGATGATATGTACCAATGCATATTGATGGACATTATGCCCCTGGAGGATGAGGCAGCAATTGCCATGTTTCATTCGGTGATGGGGCAAATCGTTGCATCCCCTGAACTGCTCCCCGTGACTGCATTGACTGCAATGCGACTGCATTTTCCCCATGAAGAAGACCACGTCCAAGTGGATTGGGTGATCGGGCCAATGGCCTCGTTTTTAACCGGGACTACAGATTTTCATACTCCTGTTTGTCCCCTACATGCATCCTTCTATGACTTCCTCACCGAAGAATCGCAGAGCCATCACTCCTTCATTGATACATCATCGGTACAGGCCGACCTCGCCTTTGCCTCGCTTGGGGTCATGGAGCGTGGGCTTCACTTCAACATCTGCTCCTTGGATAATCTGTACTTACCCAACTCTTCCGTCCCTGATTTGGAGAGATGAGTCAAAGGCTCTATTCCGACTGAGCTATCATACTCATGTCGATTCTGGGGAACGCATGTTGGCTCCACATCCTTTGAATCATCACTCGCTAAAGAAGTTGAAGCTTTCTTTGACGGAGAGCGCCTTCTTTGGTGGTTGGAAGCACTGGCTCTGATGAAAAGCCTAGGCAGGTCAGTAATGACCCTATCATCTATTGCAGATTGGATTTCGGTGCATAGCTCAAGCCCATTCGTTGCCCAATGAATTCTTACGAGTGGATGGTCATAGGGTCATACCAAGTTCACGCATGTTCATCACGCTAGCAGGGATACCCTGTGTTTCATCTGAACCTTTGCAACCACCATTTTACGCAGCACTCCCCATTTATACTTGTCCGCTCTACTGTTTGCTCCAACCCAGTCGAGAATGTTTCGCAAGTTTGCCTCAAAGTTTCCTTGTACCCCACATCGTCGCTGGCCATGTCGAAAATTGGCCTCAAATGGAGAAGATACTCCATGCAAATGACGCCGTTTACTCGGTTGCACTGTCGCCAGATGGAAAACACATTGCATGTGGTTTAAGTGACGGAACGATCCAGGTATGCAATATGGATACTGGCGAGTCATTGTGTGCCCCTCTTCAAGGCCACACTGATCGTGTTGCATCCATTGCATTCTCGCCAGATGGACATCACATCGTTTCAGGTTCGTGGGACACAACAGTCCGGGTGTGGGATGCGAAGACTGGCGAGGCATCAGGATCTCCCCTCCAAGGCCACACTCACTGGGTTGTGTCTGTTGCAATCTCGCCGAATGGTAAACGCATCGTGTCTGGTTCGTGGGACAGGACAATTCGGGTGTGGGACATGGAGACTGGAAAGGCGTTTGGTGCCCCACTCCAAGGCCACACAAGCATTGTTTACTCTGTCGCAGTCTCACCAGATGGGAAATGCCTCGTGTCTGGGTCGGTAGACAAGACAATCCGGGTGTGGGATATGATGACTGGCGAGGCATTGGGCGCCCCCCTTCAAGGCCACGTTGAAGGTGTTCTATCTGTCACCATCTCGCCTGATGGCAAACACATTGTGTCTGGGTCAGGAGACAAGATGATTCAGGTGTGGGATATGGAGACTGGCGAGGCATTCGGTACCCCCCTCAAAGGCCACACTGACCATGTTGTGTCAGTTGCAATCTCTTCGGATGGAAACCGCATCATGTCTGGTTCATCTGACCAGACGATCCGAGCATGGGATGCGAAGACTGGCGAGGCAGTAGGATCCCCTCTTCAAGGTCACACTTCTCAGGTTGAGTCTGTCGCAATCATGCGGGATGGAAGTCACATAGCCTCTGGTTCGGACAATAAGACGGTTCAGGTGTGGGATGCCGATACCATCATGGGCAAGGCATCGGTTGCCGCCCTTGAATACCACACTGGCTCTGTTAATTCTGTTGCACTCTCGCTGGATGGATGTTCCATTGTGTCTGGTTCAGATGACACAACAGTTCAAGTGTGGGATATAGAGACTGGCAAGGTGCTGGTTGCCCCCCTCCAAGGGCACACAGACTCTGTTCTGTCAGTTGCAGTCTCGTCGGATGGGAAGGGCATCGTGTCTGGTTCAGCGGACGAGAGCATCTGCATGTGGAATGTGGAAACCGGGAAGGCATCAGGTATTCTCCAAGGTCACACTGACTATGTTTGGTCTGTTGCAATCTCCATGGATAGACATTGTATCGTGTCTGGTTCAGATGACGGGGAAATCTGGGTGTGGGATATTGAGACTGGCAAGGCATATTCTCTCAGTGGGCACACTGGCTGGGTTCGGCATGGATTAACGAGTATGTGTCTAGGCTAATATTAATGACGGTCTACTAACACAAATTACAGACAGGTTTTCGGGAAACATGCAGCCAAGGCCATGACAGCTGCCGCAGATGACACCGATTCTGACCTTGCGAAAATGCGAGCAAAATGTGCCGCTCGTAAACAAGGTAACACTTCGACATCAGCAACAAACAATGTTGTGCGCAGTACCACTACTTCTCCACCCTCAGTATCAGCAGCAGAACGCCCATCATCACCTGCACCACCACTATCTCCACCCAGACTCCCTTTGCAGGTTACACCTTCCACATCATCACCACCACGCGCCTTGACACCACTATCTGACTCGGAATCATTCCCACCCTCCCCGGCAAAACAGCCACCTGCTATACCCACAGCCGTTCTTCCCAATCCAGTGCCTGGTGCGCACAAAAAGGCCAAACCTGTCCCCAGACCTAAACCCGTTCCAAAGGCCAAACCAGTACCCAAGCCACGGTCCAACACTCGCGGTTCTGCGCGTCTCTCTGCTGGTTAGTGCTGCCGTGGTCCGGTTTGGTCCGGTTCAGAGGGCCCTGGACGAGAACCGAGAACCGGACCATGGTCCGGTTCTGCAAAATCTTCGAACCCCGAACCGGACCACAGAGAACGGTTCTCTGTGGTCCGGTTCGGTTTTTTTCTGGTCCGAACTCGAACCGAACCCGAAAATTTTCAGTGGCAAGCGTGAAAAACAAAACATTGAAATACTAGTTTACACATCGAGTAGCTACTCTAATGATGACTCCATACCCCTCTGCCTCTGTAGCTGCTGAAGATGCTGACGTGGCCGGCGCTTCAGAAAAAATTGTGATGCTGGTGGCCGCAGGATTCTCCGAAAAGTGGAAAGCCCACATGATGAGAGCCGTATTGATGAAGACTGACCAATTCGTGAGGACACACTCTGACATTTTCAAGTAAGGCGTAAGAAATGGTCAAGAGATGAACGATACTACTCACTGACGGCCAAAGCCAAAAGTGAAAAACCGGAGATCAACCGGAGATTATCGCACGCAACCTGCATCGTCAATCCAACGCTGAGGATTAAACCTGTGTGGTTCGGGGAAGACTTCAGGATTGTTTGCGATAGCCCTGAAGCACAAGCGTCAAACCCAAAGGTGAGAGGACGAAAATGATGGTAGTTCTTCCAAATGATATCCTCAATCGCGCGATGCGCAAAGCCTGTAGTGCAAGGTGATCGTTCAACATCGTGTCATCACAACTCAAATAAAACGTACCTCCAAAAACTCTCATCGTATTGAAAGATTGGGTCGCGTCCAGCGGGGTGAGAGACAACGGGCGAGAGACAGAGGGTGAGAGACAGTGGGCGAGTGAGACATGGCAAGCGAGCCAGCAAAAGCCAGCCGGCAAGAACAGCAAGCGAGTGAGAGGGGATGCAGTGAGGTGGCGGGCATCAACATAGGCGCAGGTGGCGTGGCGTGTGATGGGTTGTGCGCTGGTAGCGATGGGTGCTGGCCCTTGAGGGAGCCATCAGCATTCAGAGCACAAATATGCACCTCTGCAGCATAGCGCAAGACACAATCCCTCCAAAATCCACCTTGACCGCGCCTAACATATCCACCTCCAGTAAAAGGTAGTCTTGCGCAGTGTTGTAGCCGGTCCTCAATGAATAGAACTTCCTGTTATAGAGGTGAGCAGGTGAGAGACTTGAGAGTTTAATTAGTTAGTGCTTACTGGTATACCTTCGAAAAGGCTAAATGTAGCTTGATTAATCAACAATGTGAATCCCGAAGACGACAGTCTGACGTCGAGGCAGGTGTTGTCGAAGTCAAAGTCGATAAGGGTTCGGAATGGTTCGGGAAGGCCGAACCAGAACTGGACCGTTTGGGAAGATCTAGAACCGAGAACCGTTTTCCGGTCCGGTTCTGGCTGGCGCAAGAACCATGGACCGAACCGCGGAGAACCGGACCAAAAGTCCGGTTCGAACCATGGTTCTGGACCGGACCGCGGCAGCACTACTGCTGGTGGTATCCAGGTTGAAGAACCCACTAACGAGGTGGGTGATGCTGGTATCCTGAATTTGAAAGCTCCTGCGCCTCCAAAGAAAAAGCCTGTGGCTCGTCGTGGTAAAAAGGCTGCCTAGGTATTTTGAATCCTGGTCGGTTTGCCTATTCTGACTCTTGCTTTAATCACACAGGTTTCAACGCTGTCACTCACTGCATTCCACTTGGTCATCTCACGCCCATCATGCTGTACATTACGCTCGCACTCACGACTGCTCCTGCACTTACAATATTTCATTTCTCGCACCATCATTTTTGCTCTCATCAGGCCCTTGCTCCTGCTTTTGGATGGCATCGGACTCACATAGACACCTGTGTAGTTTTACTACTTGCACTGCTTTGTATTGTACGATCATGAAATTCACTGGATTCTATTTATTGCATTGCAGTGTGCTATCTGTCTGGTACGAGTCATGTAAGCTATGAACAGCCTGCTTGGAACTGGCAAGGCTGGATCAACATTGCAAGGCGCCTCAAGACTTTTTAAAATACACGATTATGATGGCTTTTGACCAGCCTGGTGCCCATCTGGCACGACGGAGAGGTTGTCTGCAAGCCGTGTTCAGTCTTGGCGAAGTTCGTCAGACTGGGGGTATCTTGCCATGCCTGGGAAGGCCTTACCGGGCTGCGCCACTTTTGCTGATGTAAGAGGTTTCTTAGTCACAAGGAAGGTGGTGGATGGTACGCAGGATAAACAGGCAGCTGCCGAACATGTGTTTTGAAGCGCTCAATATCGATTGGCTGGACTATTATATCGATGCACATGCTGGAAGTTCGGAACCTTATCGATGGCTGAGGTAGATTAATCGAGCAATAGGCCATCAGGAAACCTCACCGTTGTCGGGCGCAAATACTGGTGCAGTGATGCTCAGGAGTCACAGTATTGGAAGGACAAAGTTCATTCACCACTACAGACTAGTCACGATGATTGCAGTGGGCAGCTGCCAAGTCACGAGTGAGCTTGCGCGCCTTTATTTGCCTATGTTTGATTCATGTTAGGTCCGCGTAGTCGACATTATCAAATTGTCAACGTTCAACGTCACAGGCCCCCTCAATATTCTCGAGCTGGACAAACCAACAGACTCCATCTGCTTTTGAAATTTCACTTAGACCACGACGGTCCTTGTGCACTGTGCTGAGGAAGGAGATGTTACTTGGGAGGGGTGGGTTCTAAAGCGGTTCAGGAAGCTGGATAGTAGGCAGGTGGGTGAGCAGTTGGTTGATGATGCTATTTATTGTCAGTGCTGTTGCGAGTGGCTCAGGTTGATGTGCGCTATAGTACCATGTTTGAACGTACAAATATAGCTCAGCGTGAATCTATTATTAAACTTACTCTCGATCACATCGTCCTGAGAGCAATAGGAAGGTTTTATGTCGAATCTGGATAAATTCCAGACCTCTTGCTTTGTATAAACTTTCATTCCTTTCGCATTCGATCGAGTTCAACATTCCATTTCCACAACTGACGTGTCCTCTTGAAACATAGGCCTCCTGCTCTCCACTCCATTAAGCAGGCGAAATCATCCTCAGCGTGCAAGAGGCCTTCCTCCCATCAGTCGACGCATAGCAAACAATCCTATCATCATCCTGGCATCGTCCTCCATTCCAAAATTTTTGGATTTGGACATTAACAAAAATTCGACATCCATCCAGCCCGATATTGAGTCACTGTGACACTGTTTGCATTCTTAGTGCTACCACGTCGTATAGGTGTGATTGCATTTTTAACTAAATCCTTCTAGCTCCATCTTCCTCCTGGCCCGAGAGCTTTCTGACAGCATTGCGCATAAGGCGGCCAGTTCCTGCCTCTTGGGCTTGCGGCTCACCAACTACCGGCAGGGGCTTACTTACTCTGTCCTCTACCGAATGTTGCTCTGAAGACTCTGAACGTGGCTTCAACCACTCCCAGCGCTTCTTCCGAGGAGAATTGTTTTCATCCATCTAGTAAGTGGGAATGATGGCTAGGTAGACAATGCCTTGGTGAAAATGTAACGAGGAGGGTGGTAGGTAGCACGAAAGATAGACAGGCGCCTGCTACTGCATGTTTGCGATGAATTACCATATGTGCTTGGAAGCGCCCATTATCAGTGATTGGCCAGACCACTAATACCATGCTAGAACGTTATCCAAGGCTGAAGAGGTTAATTGAGCAAAAGGTCTGACTCGGAGGTCATGACTCGTGGGTAAGCCTCGCCGTTGTTTGGGTATCGCCGATCACACAATACTACTTAAACGCGCTTATTTGCAAAGTCCATCACAGCTCTAAGGAATTAAGATAAACTACTACTGCACTGATCCATAACCTGATATGCAGTTCTGCTTGGCGATGCTAGCAGAGCCACTACGGATGTAGCAGATCCTAGCAGGAATGCATTCGCCCGTGCATGGCGGAGTGAGTATCGAGCCCTTTCCCTGGTATGAATTGAAGGCCTAGGAATAAGTGAGACAACAAGTTAGAAACATCTAGTCACGAACTTACCTCCATCAAAGTCGGGTCTACTTCCATCTCTGAAACAACATATATATAGCGATGGTGGTGGAAAAGAAGGAATATACGCACGCTCAGTTACAAGATGCCACCAGGTTGCGTTCAGTGGGTCAGTTGCTCCCCAGGCGATGTTTCCTCCATATGCCTCACGAGTGCTATACTCGAACTCGAAAGTAGGGCCGAATTGAGTCTGCGAATCCAGTGCAGGATAATCGTTGACGTAACTCTTCCAGCTGCAAGGAACTTGTAAGTACCAGCTGGTGACAGCAGTCCGGAGAAAAACTGACGTATAAGCATCGACCACTTCAAAAGTCTGCGTGGATGTGTAAGCTGGATTTAGCAGACGTAAGTAGGAAAACCTACAGCAGAGTCGATTTCATAAACGCGGAACCCAGAATTCAGGTTGGTGAGGGGTGTTACAGAGGGCCCAGTCTGGAAGCCAAGTTAGATTGATCGTTACTATGGATCCGTCAAAGGACACACCCAGGATACCGCCTGAGCGGTCTCAGCACTTATATTCGTGCCATTATTGGCATAGTAGATCTGGACCAAGAAGATATGTCAGCGTTCCCTTTCTATGAAGTGGCATCGGCTCATACGGATAGCTGGTCCTCGTGTGTGTGACCCCAGAAGATGTCTGATTATGTGAGTCGTCAAACTGGTTCGGGCATCGTAGAGGAATAACATACTAGCAATAACGTGAGGAGAAAAGCGATCAACACTAGGTATATCAGTTCCATGCAGTGATTTCGACATCCAGCGAACTTACATTTGATAAACTAGCGCAGACGCTGCTCAGCATGTTGCACGATAATTGAGAGGTTAAACTTACAGAGATTGGTTGGGTTCGGCAGCGAATTTGAGCCATCCCAACCACTGACGACGTGACCAATGATCCAGACTGAGCACTGTCAGATCGATTGGAATGTAGTATCATCCATCAGCGCACCTCGGTCTCCCGCGTCTTCCGCGTCCTGAAGTTCGTCAGTGAGGAACCTTAGTATTCCAGAAACATCTGGTTCGGAAGAGTTGATGTAATTGAAGTAGTTTGACCTTTGCACAGTTTATATCTTTTGACTGTCTGGATCATTGATTACGCACCTGTACCCTGTAGACAAGTTTGTTAGTGCTCATGCCAGTTAAACATTTTGCCTCACATAAGTTGGTATCCAAGCTGATTACTCTCAGGCCATCTGCACGCTTAACCATGTATGCTGCATAGTGAGTCCGCGAAAACTCGACAGAAGCCTCCGGAAGCCATCCCTTTTGCTCCCATAACGCTGTAACGTGGTCGTATAGCCTAGTAGATGAGATAAAATATAAGATGGAAACTGACGAGAGAGAAATTATACCAGCTGAACTGTTGCCCCAAAGCACCTCCTAGGGATGAAGGCGAAGCTTGATCTGGTAGACAAGTATCATGGTTTCCGAGCGTAGCATAGGTTGGGCCAGATCCGAGCATGCGCTTCAGTAGATCATAAAGGACAACCTGCCAGGACACATGATATGTGACGGTCTAATTTTGAAACACAAATATTACCTCAGCGTACTCGTTCATGGCCCTTGAAGGGAAGTGAGAAAAGACCGACAATGTGTATAAAACACGTACCTAGATTGCTGGTTATCTGGGTCATGCGCTAACAGGTCGCCAGTGAACAAAGTAAAGTCGAAGCCAGTTGAATCAGTTCCGGTCAACGGTGGGATGGCCTCCAATATAGAGGTGATCAATGAATACGGAGCGTCGCTAAAAGATGTCAGATTGTATTCTTCCAGTGAATGAGCTCTAACCAGAGGAACGAGCCGTATCGTGGCGCAGGGAAGAGAGGTGTCTGAGGGCTGAGAGAATTGTAAGCATTATCGCGACAACACAAACCACTGGTGCAGTTTGCTTCTGCGCCGTTCGCATAACCTGTCAATAGAATATCGGTGAAAATAAACAACGCATACGTGCAAATGCCGCTTACGGGCATCAATATGCAGGTCAGAAAGATGTAAGACTTTCATCAGTTGGCCACTGGGCTGCTTGGGAGGGGGAAGAGGGTTTGGTTTTGGCTTTGCAAACCAGCCAGTGAGGTTGAGAGTCGTTGTCGTAGGTGCTGGACATAAGCCAAGAAACTCGGAGCAAATCGACTGGGAAACATCATGAGCAGTATTCTTCCGTTTCAGCAACTAATTTTACCTGTCCGTCATACCCTCCGACATCAGCAAAAGATGCAACTTGAGTAAGGATCGGTCCCAAGACGAGAGGTCCATAATTTTTCTCGCAAGAGGGTGAATAATCGAAGTACTCGCAAAGCGTCAGAGCAAGATTGGTCCCTTGTTCAGGAGCGGCAAGAGCAAGAAATTTGGCCACTTCTAGAGAAGCCTGGCACCGCGCACATGATGTAGTGAACATCGGGTTTACTGCAATTGACTTGATCTGCGCTACGGCTTGTTGAAGAAGTTGTTCAGAGGACGCCTGGGGTGGAAGCGGATGGGGATCCACAGTGTCATTCTGTCAAAGCCGGAGGGTTAAAACGATGAAACCGACGCGGCGCATATTGGGAATGCACGTTACCTGAGGAATGTTTTGCGGGTCTGTCAGGGAAAATGGAAAGATTTCATGCTGAAGAGCGAGTTAGTTTCAGTTACGTAGTAGTTATAGTAGAGAATTACCGTGACGGGATCTGAAATGACTGGCTGTGGCTGCGCAGAGGTGGCCGTTGGATTATTGTAGTAATGAGAGTAGAGAGAAGTTGGGAACGCTCCTGGGACCGCATATGAAGAAGGAACAGTACTAGCAGTAGCACTATTCTGGACCGCTGAGGCAGCCAAGACGAACTCGGATCCCTGGCCATAGTGACTCCAAGCCAAAGTGGCTAAACCTAAGAAATATCTGATTTTAACAGACATTCCGAGCGTCGTGAAGCTTTTCAAGCAGGAAGATGGACTGCACGTACGTACGAGTGCTTCACACCACATTAACCGGCTTTGTTTATTAAGAACTCGCTAAAGTGATCATATGACCTACAGTAGGTCCAGTACTGTCGGATGAGGGATAAATCGGTTGCCACGAACGTTCGAACGCCGCGCGGTTCATTAGGTGCCTTTGCACACGCATGTAGTGCTAAATGAGGAAGTGAATGGGCCGAAAAGAATGTCATTAATTAAGCTGTGTATGGATAAGTACTTCAGCGCTTAAGCCCGCATACATACCAAGTCACTTCGACGAGTGAACGTTACTAGTGCTTATACCCCCCAACTGGTTGCAGAGAGACGCATTAATGTTCAGAACTTTGAATATTCATGAATGTCCAAAGTGAGAAGAGAGGAAAAGGAGAACCAAAGGAAGACCATATATGCTTACACACAGGCCCGGTGTTTTTATCTTACATTGCCCTCATTAGTATGCACAGCTGGTAAGTTGTAACGTGATCCCTGGTCCTGCTAAAGCAAACCCACCTGCTGCCGTTCCGAGGACAGTACCTCATTCAAGCTGGTCAATTTACTCTAAGCTGTCTGACGAGAATCCGGTATTTTGGCCAAAAAAATTCAATGTTTGAAAAGCATTGTACAACGTAACAATCTATACATTCATCATGTGAGCAGTTCAGACACCCACACTCCGTGCATTCCTGGCAATGGACCCTGTCATATGGACCCTTAGGCTTCCCTTCCCAAGTTTTGCCGAGCCTGCGGGCTCAGCGGACACCCTTAAAGCTTAAGTACCCATGAGTGTATGCAAACGTGTGTTGTCACGTGACACGGCGGCGCTCACTTTATAAGTCTGTATTCAGATAGGACACTAGTCAATCGCAAAGCAGTCAAACAGAAAGTGTGGCGGGACTAGTGAACTGAATATGTACATGCCTGGTCGAATTCAGAACGTTGAATGTCCGGACAGTCCAGTCCTACTGCAGTGCTTTCGTATTGCGCTTTTGTTTCCCGGGGCCCAGTTCCCAAAGCTGTGTGTAGTGACAAGATCTGCTGAGCCTGCTACTCGTTAAACACCAGACTCAGCAAAGTTCCAGGAAGACATCATTCCGGACCCGTTAAGGCGAGGCTTCACCACTAAAGACAATTCGTCGTCTCCATGGCTTATTGCAGATCTCTTGTCCACCCGTGGAATCATCATCTCCTCGAAGCTCGAGCACTTGAATATGCAGAGCGTGGAAGGTCGATCTGTGCCGAATTCTCCATCACTCTTTCTGTTGCTGTGTTTTCGGGAGAAAGGCACTTTCAGGCTTGTGTTGCAACCGGTTCTTCATTGACCAAGTTAGCATGTTAATTGGAAGCCCTAGGATAAGACCAACACCCTCACATACATATCTTTGAAGTCGCCTCGGATACCTGAGTTTGAGATATGTGCACGTTCAAGGAATATCTCTTCATTCTTTTATGTTCGCTCGTACATGTCCGGAACGTTTTCGCAAAAGGAATGTTTGCGTTCGGAAAGGAGTGCAAAAACCTGAACAGGTAAAATTACTTCGAAAGCCAACGTACACTGTGAAACTGACAAAAGGTTTTGTCAACACGCATCTATCAAAAACTCCTACTGGTCGATTCCAAGTCCACAGGGTTCGCTCGGCTGCGGGATTCCTGAGCTGTCACGTGTAAAACTAGAAATATTACTTATTTCGATGTCAATGGCAACCAAAAATTGTTGTGAAGATCGACATACCTCGCACTCATGAACACATACGAGTCGTCTGTGGCGCAAGTCATACGCGCATAAACTCCCCACATCCCGGACACTCGTCATAGTCAGTGCAATCCTTGCAATAAATACTGTTGCAAGATTCACAACGGGATTCGCGCTCATCAAAGCAGTCTATACAGATTCTGGACTGACATCCCTCGCACGTCGCCACGAGGAATGCGCTATTGTTTGCGCGCGAAGACTCCTCCCGATCAGATAATTCTTCTTCCATGCAATCGTTGCATAGTGTCACCTTGCAACAGTCCGCGCACACGCCGATATATTTGCACCCAAAAAAACAAAAATAGTTCTGACATTTTGGACAGCGTCCACACCTGTCCAGAATTTTATTTTGAGTGGCACACGCGCCACAAATCCAGTTGTCCCTGCAGAGACAAAGTATGTGACCGTCCGTGGGGCTGACGCAATCAGGACAGATTACACCACCAGTAAGATGTACGCGAGAGAAACAGTCGAGCTGGCTGCACATCTTCGCCGTGGCAAGGGTCGAAAAGCACGAGTGACACGAAGACACAAAACTAACGAGGTCAGCACCTTTACAGTGACTGTTGTCGCAGGTGACATTCGAACAACCATGACATGTGATGAGAAGATGCGAACAGATGGGACAGCGAGGATAGTCGGGTATGGATGGTGAAGTGGGTATTTGAGGTGGTTGGCTTGCTTGTGACTGGGATATCAAACCGTTATCGGCGAGTAGCTGGTAATAGTTCTGCAAAACAGCTTCATTTGAATGTGAAGTGGCTGAATGCTGAGTTTCACGCACCTGGAGACCGACCTCAGAAAGACTTTGATCCATCGCTGACTGTTGCGTGCCCTTGTGCTCGCTGTGAGAACCTACTTATCAGGTTTTCATCTTGGAATTTATGTGTCCTCATGCTGTGCAGTCCAGTTAGTTTAGGAAACAACAAAATGACATTCTAGGAACCATTGTACAATGTACTGGTCCGGATACTTCCGATGTTCCTGTGTCGAGACCACTAGTAGTAGCTATGTGTGCATGGATCCAGAGTTACCAGTGTGTGGGGCGCATGCATGCGCAGCTTTACCTTCAGAAGTTCGACATCGTACGATGTTGTTCTAACTTGCTGTCTGAGGAGAATCCGAATTTAGCCGAAAAATGTAATGTTTGAAAAGTGTTGTACAACGTAACAATCTATACATTCATCATGTGGGCAATTCGGACACCCACATTCTGGTGCATTGTAGAGTCCAGACAATGTTAATGAACGTTCGAACAGGCCTGTCATATGGACTCTCTTGGAAAGTTTTGCCGAGCCTGCGGGCTCAGCGCTGCAGCGCTCAGCGGACACCCTGACCACATCTATGATTGCCTCTGTTAAACAATGTGAACCACATTTCTTCCCACGTTCAGTCTCGAATTCGCACGGAGCGCAACTCCCTTCAATTGACCTTGCTACTGTCACCTTCTATTGATGACTTCGCCCGTCAGCAACTCACCGGTACCCCCACTAGTTGTCTGATATTTCGTTACAACTCTCAGCCTCTCAAAGGCAACTTGATGATGCCCGCATGTCCATTGGAAGCCCTGGGATGAAATCGACACCCATCTCATACATATCTTTGAAAAGCTGCTGTTCGGTATGTCATAGAAATCACCTCGAATGCCTGAGTTTGGGATATGTTCACGTTCAGGGAACATCTGCTTCATTCGTTTGTGTTCGTTCGTACATGCCTGGGACTTCTCCGCAAAAGGAACGTTTGCGTTCGGGAAGGAATGCGAAAGCCTGAACAGGTAAAATTCGAAAGCAAGAGTACACTGCGAAACTGACAAAAGGTTTTGTTAACACCCGTCAGCGTCTATCAAAAACTCCTACTGGTCGACTGCAGGTTTCCTGAAGCTGTCACGTGTAAAACTAGTCCGAGAATTGTGCCTTATTTCGATATGTCAATGGCAACCAAAAATTGTTGTTTGAAGATCGACATACCGGGCACCACTCATGACACACACAAGTCTTCTGTGAACACGTACGCTCCTCACATCCCGGGCACTCAACATATAAGGCCGCGCAATCCATGCAATGAACACTGAGACAAGATCCACAACGGGATTTTTGCTCTTCGTAGCAATCTATACAGATTCTGGATCGACATTCTTCGCACGTCTCCACGAGGAATGTTAATATGCTCTCTCTTAAGCGGAAAGACCGCTTCCGATCAGACTCGGATAATTCTTCCTCCATGCAATCGTTGCACAGCGTCACCTCGCGGCAATCCGCGCACACGCCAATATATTTGCACCCAAAAAAACAAAAATAGTTCTGACATTTTGGACAGCGTCCACACCTGTCGAGAAGTTGATTCTGAGTGGCACACGGGCCACAAATCCAGCTGTCTCCGCAGTGACAAATTATGTGACCGTCCGTGGGGCTGACGCAATCAGGACAGATTACACCACCAGTAAAATGTGTGCGAGAGAAACAGTTGAGCTGGCTGCACATCTTCGCCGTTGCAAGAGTCGACAAGCACGATTGACACGAAGACACAAAACTAACGAGGTCAGCACCTTTACAGTGACTGTTATCGCAGGTGACATTCGAACAACCATGACATGTGACGAGAAGGTGCGAGCAGAGGGGGCAGCGAGGATGGTCTGGCGCGGATGGTGAAGTGGGTATTTTAGGTACTTGACTTGCTTGCGAATGGGATATCAAACCATTATCGGCGAGCAGCTGGTAATAGTCCTGCGAAACAGTGTCATTTGAATGTGAAGTGCCTGGATGCTGAGCTTTACGCACCTGGAGACCTACCTCAGAAAGACTTTGATCCATCGCTGACTGTTGGGTGCCCTCGTGCTCGCTGTGAGAACCTACTTATACGATTTTCATCTTTGGATCCATGTGTCCTCATGCTGTGCAGTCCAGATAGTTTAGGAAACGCGATTTAGGAACCAGGGTCCAGTGGGCTCATTGTACTGGTCCGGATACTTCCGGTATTCCTCTGTCCAGACCACTAGCTCTATCATACTATGTACATGTGGATCCAGAGTGTGGTGCGCATGCGTGCGCAGCTTACCTTCAGAAGTTCGACATCGCGCGATGTTGTGTCTTCCCTCCGATTGCGGCGGAGGCTGTGGCGCCTTCGAAATTGAACCACTGGCACCAGCTGTGCAGGTGCGCCGACGCTCTAGCTGTCCTATCGACACGGAAGAAGTTTAGAACTGTTAACGATCTCATCATTTGCGATTGAGATATTAGGGGAGTTCAAAGTGGGATTCTGAGTCCGATTTGGACTTAAATCCTTTGCAGCGCTTGTAACGGCCTGCAAAACCTTCCACAAGCCCATGGTGGGTGTGCTGTGAACTGAAATAAATCCATCAGAACAAATGCTATGCTGTATAATGAGGTCCACTGGTATATCGTAGCGGTATCGCACTGTCAGGGTCAGTTTCGTGCTGTTCATTTTTTTACGTTCAATGGCAACCTGGGCCTGGCTAACCGAACATTTAAAATAGTGGAACTGTCGGGGAAAGGCGTCGAACCGTTATCTGCCAATAATGCATGTCGATTTTTGCAGTCGCTCCGCTTGTTACGGTGTTCCCTCATCGATTATACCATCTGACCGCCTTTTTCACACTCTCAGTCATCCCTATCGAGGCAACCTGCTGTGTTTTCGTCATCTGGAAATAGATAACTTGGGTCGCCATCCACCTTCCGTCACAGTCCGCGGATTATTCACAGCCCTTTGTCGATGACTACACTTGGTTTGACTGCGAGTGTTAATTGATACCGTGAATCTCGATATCGATCCTGCTGTTGAGCCAACACAACATACCTTTTTACAAAAATTTGGACACACCTCTCGGAAACTCGTAGCGGACCCCGAAGTTCTCGCTCGTGATATTTTCACCCAGCTCCCTTGCATAGCACGTTCGTGGGTCGGGGGCATTTGCAGGAAGTCAACATCTATCTCACATCTGCTGCGCTGCGTGACACAGGGGTCACCTCAAATACCCGAGTTTGGGATACATCATCCCTGTTCGGCAATATACTGGACTTGCCGTATTCGTTTGAGTTCGTTCGCATGTGTTGGGAACGTTTTCGCAAAGTTTTGGCGACAACCAGCCCGTCAAAACCCATTGCCCCTGGTCGATTCTAAGTCGACAGATACATCGCTATTCTCACCACGTCGTTGCATTGCATCCATCAGGATGCCTACCTTATTTCGATACATCAATGTCAACCAACATTTGATGTACGAAAATGAATCTACGAAAACTCCTTCATTCCCTTGCAAATCGGGTACAGAGGTGCCTTGCAATCCATTCTGAATTATCCATAAAAGTCATTCATCCGCTAAAGATACAATCATTTCAGAACACTTGCCATTCCCCTAGCAATACCGGTACATTTCCCGCAACAGAATTGGCGCTCTTCGAAACAGTCTGCACTGGTTCTGCGCTGGCAGTGTTTATACGCCGTCACGGTCACGAGAGTTGTGCCTCGTAAACGATTGGGGATCTCTACTTGGGGCATATGCATGTCCACCTCATCGGCATGTATATCTCCTCATCAAATAAATGAATCTCTTCCTCATCAGAAATATGCGCATCTTTTTCAAGTTCCGTGCAATCGTTGCACAGTGCCATCTTTTGCACCCCGCGCATGCGTCGATGTATTTGCGCCCGAATAAACAGAAAGAATTCCAACACTTTGGACAGTCCACGCTTCTCCAGAATTCGAACCGTCTTCATCAGTGGCACATGCTACAAACCCATTTATCTCCGAGCAAACCATGTCCATGGTCTGACACGATCAGGAAGTACTGATTACGCCATCACGAGGGAGTGACAGACGCCCTGGCTGCACTTCGATACCACGAGGGTAGAAAAACACGATTGATCGAACGAGGTTGGCATTTTCACACTCGACCCGTTAGCTTTATCACAGGTGACACTAGACCACGGTATGTGATGAGCATATCTGCGACATAGCATCATTTGAATCTGAATTATCTTGAAAATTGGTGTCACGCATCTAGAAGCCAACCTCAGAGAATTTGATCCATCATTGACCATCACTGGGCTCATTGCTCGAAGTGAGAGCCTACTTATCAGTTGGGTTTCAAGCTTCAAGTATTAGTACAGGTGTATTCATGCAGTGTGGCAGTTGGTGATATCAACTGGTGTCTTGACGATGACATCTTCACAGAAATCAGAAATCGAGCGACAGTCAGCTTACATTCAAACAGTACTTATTAATTGCAATATGTAATGCTAAGAGCTACAACTGTCCAATACAGTACAAAATAGTGTACTGCACAACACCATACAGTAGATATATCAACGTGAGACCAGCGTTCCCGCTGGGGTTGTCCGTGGTTGTACACACATGAGTAGACCATATAAGTACGGTCATGTTAATGACATGCGCGTGGCGTCGTGACAATTCCTAGTGTTAGGAAGCGTCGGTGCTGTCATCAAATCGCGGAACCGCTGGAGGCGAAATGAGGTTCAGATTCAGGTTCAGGCGAGGAAGAACGGGAGGACCGGGAGGGAGCGCTAGTGGGACGAGCTGCATAACGGGGGCGACTCTCAAGAGGCTTGGAGATCAAGAAGCCTAAGAACCATGATGAGAATATAGTACGGAAAAAAAAAGAACAATGAACACTGACCTCTCAGGCCTGCAGCCTTCTCACCTTGTCGCCCAAAGCCGTAACCAGCTCGGCTTCCATTCCGCATTGCGCCGAACTCCGTAACATTTCCAGTCTTCTCATCGTAGACTGTCGAAGAAGTGTATGTCTGCCCGGAGCTAGAACGGCTAAGATTGGTAGGAGGACGTGGGTTGTTCGTTGGCAGTACATCCTTGGCACCCTCACGCCACAACGTAATGGAACGTCTGCTCTTGGCCGATTCACGAAAGAGGAGACCAAGGAACATGTTTATGCAGCCGAGGACAAAAAGGAAGAAAGCGGAGACAAGGGTGAAGTCATCCACATGCTGCGAGAGGACTGCAGCTCCGATACTAAAAAAGTCAGCGCTGTGTACGAAACTGCGTAAAGAAAATAACTCACAGTCCTTGGAAGATACCAAGAGCACCAAGTCCAAAGCCAGAACCAAGCACAGGGAAAAAGCGATCAAAGAAAGGGGATGGCCAGCCAATTTCGGAAAGGAAAAGAATGACAACTTGGAAGATAATAAGCAGGCGGTTGATGATAGCCCAGAAAACGCCGCCAATCTGGTTGGGTACGGTGCTGTTCCTGTTTACGACGTCAGTACACAATAATACTTATACATGGGACATTCGAACTTACTCGATGTATTCGCAGTCGGCAAAGTCTTGCGCTGTGACATTGCCACTTTGTCTTGCAGCTTCAAACGCGTTGACAGCCTCAACGTCTGTGACTATGACAAAGATGCTACTGGCAAAGACCAGTATGAGAGAGACGATGCTCAGGAAGCGGACAACATTGAGTCCAAAGAAGATATCTGAGGCCAAGTCAGCTAACCTAGCTAAGCAAAACAAAAAAACTGTACTCACATGCTCGTACGCCGGCCATTATGAACGATAGAAAAGAATGATAATGTCTAGGGGATGCTTAAGATCACAGACTTGGTTGACTTGAAAACAACAGCAATTGCAGGGGTGTCTTTGGTGAATGAATAATCGGGTGGCCCAGCACCGGTAGAAAGCAACGAGGACGGTTAAGGAAACGAGGCGGGGGATGGAATACATTTTGACCAGCTGAGAACAACGGTTTATGTAGTTTGGACTGATGTGGATGGTCCATTGACCTCCCGACCTTATTGTTCTTCAGAAAGTCCACACACGATTCATTGAACAAAAAGAGCGAGTACAATGCTTCATCCGACTTTTACGTAATTGGTGCCCGGAATCAAAATTAAAATATCTCAATCGCGGAGTTAAAAAGTACCACAACACTTTGCTGGCTCGTCCATTTTTATTGTTGGTCCACAGCGCCCGATGTTTGTCGTTGTCAGCCTTGGGTTGCCCAGTGGACGTAGTACAACACATGATGTTATACGCAATCTCCCAATTACATACGATCTCAGAAATCGCCGCACTTCTCAAATCATAATTTACAGTAGTACTATGTACAGCTCACCAAGCCATGACTGTAAGGGTATTTGTATCCAGGATCTGGGGATATACTTATATCAAGACAATGAACAGCGCTGGCATACAATTCGTATCTATCCACTCCGTGGGCAGAATAAGAAACCACAGTGAGAATATCTTCAGAGATGATTAGAGTGTATTGTCCATAGGCTACGTTCAAACAACTGTATATAGGTATGGAGGAACGTAAAAGCGCGTGGGTGGTTATAGTACGGTCATCGCAAGTCCAAATATGGGGTAGGGTTAGTAAATGTGATATCAGTGCTCAATGGACTGTTTTCGGCGGGAGGGATGAACTATTCTCTCGAGTAGGGTGGGGGTTCGTTTGCTGCAGTACCCGAAGTGGGAGAAACCAGTCCGGCATCTGTGTGCACAACAACACTGTTAGATCTCCTTCGTCTTGGGGCACGTTTACCGGGCGGCCGAGCAGGCACAGATGAAGAAGACGCAGACGCAGGCGCGGGTGCGGGTGCAGGTGTGGGTGCAGGTGCAGATACAAGAACAGGGGATTTGGGCGACTGAGGGCCATCATTGATGATTTGCAAGACCCGCCTGTCAATCACAGGGGTAGGACTTCCTGTGCGATTAAGCGGATCAAATACGCCAAGCTCATCAACGCGGTTGCTCGACGAAAGCAAAGAAGGTCCGGATACATCTAGCAATGGTGTCGCGCTGCTGGTGGAGACCACAGACAGCGATCGAGGGCCCATGGAAGACTGGGATGTCGATTGGGATGTCGCACTGAGATGCCTCTGCGCAACAGCAGTTTGTGTTGCCTGCATGGACCCTGAAATGGAAGCCTTCGAAGCGTTCCCGGGCGCAGAACTCATGCCAAGCAAAGGGGTGACTGACGTATTGCGGCTGTGGTTACTTGCCACGGAAGTGCTGAATGAAGGATGGTGAGATTGGTGAATGCTTGGCGGGGAACTTGACCCTGGTGGTGGCGTTACATGTCCGACGAGACCATACTGATATGGTTTAGGCTCAGCGCCGAGGTCAAGCATGCTCCTGTCACGGTCTCGGCGCACAGCAACTGGGGAATCAAATTCTTCATCTTCAATGGCTTCTCTATCAAAGATATCATCCCAAGATCTGCGTCTGCGGCTGCAAAAGAGGAGGAAAGGAAAAAGTAAATCGGGGAAACAAATGAATGCTAGGGTGACGGAATTTACCAGAGGTACCACAAAGCGCCCACGATCGCGATTAATCCAACAAAACCGCCAAGCACACCCCCGACTATGGGGGCTACATCTGTGCCTGATCCACTCGCACTTTGAGTACTTGTGACAGTTGGGTTAACAATCACAGATGGTACATAAACAGAAGATGCCGGGAGTGTAGATGTTGTAGTGAATACAGTCGCAACCACATCGCCGTTCGAAAGGGTTGTAGAAGACGATTGGGTGATAATGGACGGCGCAGGTGTGGTCTCTACTAGCACGGACGTTGTGACTGGGCTAGGAGTTAAACTAGAACTTGTTTGACTAGCCGTGGAATGCGATGTTGTCTGCGACGGGGTGGAACCATCAGAGCAAGAGGCGAAGAGAGTGCTCGTTGGTTGAGTCTGGGTGACTAAAACCGTCACAATTACGGGTACTTGTGTGGTAACAACCCCACCTGGAAAGAATGCAACCATCAGCACCCCATTCGGAAGCGAAGGATGACCAAAATAACCGCGACAAGTGGAAGCATCGGTGCCGTCAACGCGGTCACACAACACCGTGGTGCGACAGCAGAAGGGAAATGAGTACGATAATGAACTACGCACCTGCAATGGTGTTCACCTGAGTGACCGCTGTGCTCGAGATGCAACCTGTACTATTTGATCCACTCAAGGTGCCAGTGGCGATACAGGTCTGCTGCACAACAGTGGTGAGTGCATCCTGATTGTTCGCTACACTCTGTGAGAGGGACGTGGACGTCGTAAATGTAGTGATAGTGGTGTACTCCGTTGCAGTGGCAGACGGGGTGCAAGACATGGTCCTTGGAAGGTTGGGCAACAGAATCAAGCAAGTCCAGCACTAAGGGTTCATGCAAAAAGTAATTAAAAAAAAAACACGGGTCCAGAAAGCCCGGAGGAAGAAAAGGCAAGCAATCGAGAAAAGGGAACTGGGGAGAATGAAGTCAAGAAACAAAGGTTGAAAGTTGAGCAAAGCTTACTTGTGTATTCAAAGGCACGAAGGCACTGCTTTCGCTTACCTTTTCATTTTCGGCACAGTCGGTTAGCCGTAATATTATCTGCACTCTATCATAGCAACCTGCAGCTGGGTTGTAGTGCACACGACGGGCGTCGGGCAAACTGAAACCCCGTTGACAAGGTGCGTGCACAGATGCTAACAACAATGGCAACTTGAACTACTACTATTAATATTACTGGTGAAAAAGTAGCACAACACTGAGAACCGAGAACTTTTGCAGACAAGCTCGAGTAGAGCTTCTGCCAGCGGCATGATATATCTGCATGAAATATCAAACTATCATAATTCGCCGTAAAAGTCTTGAAAGAATTAATGTAAGCCTGGACCAGAAGGCATAGTACTGCCCGTAGTCCTTCTCCGCCGCCACTTCAAGTTATTGTCATCAAGCGCAGGGCGCTCAGAACGCGTTCCCACCTCTGAGATGACTGCTTGTCTATGTGCTGGCACCACTTCCACCAGCTGCTCGTGACCATTCCTTGGTTTGATATCAAGAACGCCATCGTGTTGGATAGGTTCCACCTGATCTACAAGCCCATTCCTCTCTCTCACGCGTCGCCATAGGTTTCTAGTTGCGCTTTTCACAAACTTCCCCAACGTGACAAGCGGATCCTTGATCAGTGGGTCTTCTGCAACAGGGTCGTAGGTCCACAACGGCCGTCCTTGCTGACGCCCTCCACGTGTGGGACGTTTTCTCCGCGAACGGGCCGCCATCCCGAGCGGACAGTCCGAACGCTTCCGATTAGGGTCTGGTGAGGGAAGCGGTGCGAATCTGACAGTTGGCATGTGTCCCAGCGAAAAGCATGTGGATGAAGGAGAGGAGTTTGATGAGTTAAAGTTTGTGATGGTAGGAAAGATCAATGATGAGTTAGGGGACGGGGTGTGCTCGGACGAGAGCTTGGTCACCACTTCATGGTCATTATCGAGGCAGGTGGCGACAGACATGGTGTGCCCTTGACGAGTCGGACTGACTCGGAAGAAAAGAATGTAAGGTGTTCAAAGAATGTAAGGTGTTCAAAGAATGTGACGAGTCTCCGAGAAAATTTTATCCGAAACGACTACACCGCGGTCTGCAGCCCAGTTGGAAGGCAGCTTCAGATGGTGGATCAGAGCAAACCTGAGAAGCGAAAATGATTTATTATGAGTACGACTTTGGTATAGCTCCGTGTATCTCTTGGTAACAGGCTAAACAGCACTAAAGTCGAATTTACTTTGCAACCGATTTTGACTTAGAGCTAGCTAAGCGCATAACCGCTTTTGGCTGCACCTTTTGCCAGGGAGTTTTTGTTACGTATATGTAATGTTATAACCGAATACCATGAGCACAGTCCGACCAGACAGTCATGCACAGCAATTTGGTCGGAGAAGGTCTAATACTGCACAATCAATCTTTCGCAATCCCCCTGGACCACCACCACAACCTCTGAAACTCGGAGATGTCAAAGTTCTCAATTCATGGGTACACGACCAGAAGGAGTCTTCCACCGCTATATTGAATCAAACATGGTTGCCCGGTGTGGCAGAGGGAGACATGCTACAAGTCTCAGGTTGCAATACAGTAAATGCTACTGCTGGGTATCTATTCATGGTTCCAAAGGACGAAGGCTGCTCGAAACCCGCATTACAGGTGCCTGTTCTGCCTCGGTCACCGTGAAATCGCACTCAGACAGGCCCAGATTTCACTTCCAAAGAATGTTGCAGACGCGTTTGGAATCAAGAACAATGGCGAGGTGGCCGTAACGAAAGTAATTGTATTCTTGACAATTTCGGTCAAAGGCGTGCTCATAATCGAGGCAGGTGGACAAGCAGCAGTATTGTGCAGACTATATCGAGTTCACATTCCAAGACCAATATCTTGGTCGAAATGAGATGTGGAGACTAGCAGAGCACCTTGTAGGGCAGTGTGTATTTGTCGATCAGGAGATATCCTTCATAAGCGTGATCGCCGCCAAGATACAATCCATCTATGTCAAGGGTCGAAGAGTAGGTGTATGGCCTCCCGCTTCCCTGTTATACTCAAAAGGCGCTTTTGCAGGTATCTGCAGGATACGTTACTGCCACTACCAAAGCAATATACCGGTCTCTCTCTGCGAAAGTGACAATCTTCATTCAAGTCTGCCGTGAACTCTGGGAATTTGCGGGAGATGGTGAACGCTACAATGAGAAAATCGTACACTCGTTTCTCCCTGCCTTATTTGCCAAGTGGCGCGAGGCTGGGACGAATCATACAGTGACCATCGTGCTTATCTCGAGGGTGTATTACGATGACTCCGAAAAAGAGTATACCGCAGGGCCTCTAAGACTGGATGAAGATGGTCGACGGTACAAGGATTTTTACAAGGTCATTACTGACTTGGAAGTCATCCATGACTGGAAACCTACACTTGTGGGACTCAAAGTGTCCTTCTGGGCTTTTCAAAGGGACATCTTACTCGCCCATCACTACCATCAAGCTTCCGTCGAATCTATAGCACCAGAGCAAGCCAGACTCGTTGGTCAGCTATCGGATGCGCATGACGGACCTATTTTGGAGGCTCTCAACTTGGGTCTTAACCCAAATGAAACGCATTACATTGATCGCTCACTGTCAAACACTGGGGCGTCAATCATCCTCATCACTCCCGGTACAGGCTATTACAAAGTATCCAAGCAATTGCTCCGATTAACCACAACTCGCATGCTTGACCAGGGTTTCGGTTTGGATCTCGTATCATTAGCAAAACGCCCTTTACACCAGACTCCCATATTCGCTTTCAAGGGATACGAGCCACGCTTGGATAAGGATGGGAAGAACGGAGGTCGAGCCCTCGATCCGCTCTGGGGAGGTGATGAAGACCTAGAGGAGTCCAGGAGATTGGAGAAGATTACGTTCTGGTGGGAGCCATTCTGGATAGGTATCTCCTTCTGGGACAAGCAGATGGATCTACCTTTTCGCGAGGATAGGTTTGTTGTTTGAGCTCGATCCTTCGCCTTGACTGACGGCATTCTCAGGTTTGTTGCCAGAGCAAAAATGCATCAGATACAGATGCTTGGGCTACTCGAGCATGACGTCCTTTCTGGCATAGAGGTCCCTTACCTCCCAGAGTTACATGACCCATACGCCATGCCCCCACGAGACAGCTTTCCGGAAGATGACCGTGCTCCCACACAAGCAGAAGCTGATCAAGCCGACATGGATCTGTTCGTCTTGAAGAAAGAGCCCCGACCCGTCGCCAGCACGCGCACTTCATATGGATCTTCTGCAAGTGGAACTGTCATGGCCTCGTCCTATCGTTCATCGATCATGAGTGAGAGACGTGGGCTAGCATCGCAACGCAGTTCTATCGCCTCCACGCGTATAGCACCCATTGAAGAAAGTCCCAGAAAAATCATCATGGATCTACCTCCTGAAGGCAATGAAGATGGGTTGCTACCCTCCGTAACCGGACTCAGCACATCTCCTTCGCAGTCTATACGCTCAGTGAGAACCAACGCATCTACTACTTCCAATAACGGAAGTGACCTTCAATCCCGCAACGCGGGCTCTTCACGTCTTGCTAAAATTGCATCGTCTTGGTTTTACAATGCCTTTCAAAGAAGCTCGAGTGACTCTCAGACATCTTCGATTGCTGCCTCATCAGTCACAGGTTCCATATCTCCCCCCACTCCAAACATGCGCATCCCGATCACGTCAAATCTCTCCGCTACACCCTCTGCCTCGCTTTCCCGCTCACCTCAACCAATGGCCATATTACATGGTGCATCGGGTCGATCGGCTCTGAGCAGGACGTATGAGGAAGAAGGCAATTTTGCGCATCGAAGTTCCTTGAATCGGCATTCACCGATGAACACCCCTCCCCGTGATGAAAGCACTTTTGGGAAGAGGCGCAATACGACACTAAATGCACTAAACCTACTTTTCTCGTCGTCTTCCCCAGTCCCCACTCTTCGCACCAATCCGTCGCGACCTCAACCTACAGTCTCGTACGCACAGTCTTCACTTGCCAGACGCCGACAGCATGTGTTTCCTACGCCCACGTACAAGCACGAGGTGAAATGGAAGTCCATGGTCACTCCAGCGTGTCTTCCGCTCACGATGGACCACTTCCCCAGCAATTCAGAGCTGGAATTGTCATATGATGTATTCTCGTATGACTTTGTCGTCGATCCGACAGAGATGCGTTCCTTCCTGGTGAAACCGCCTCCTGCTCAGGGGAACACCGAGGAAGTGCGCCGTGCGTGGGCACTCACTGTAATGCGTGGTATGGTTGCCGTCCGACTTGCACAAGGGTTCCAGTTTGTCTTGCGACCACGTAAAACGGGTGACAGTGAAGACCACACGACCATGCGGCGGACGAAATCTTTCATGGGCGAGGACGATGCATCGCCAAAGCCAGCTGGGGCAGCGGAAGTTCTCAAGACCACCAATCTACCTGTTTACTTGAGCATGAGCAATGAGATTCACCGGATATCTTACACTGGCGAGGCGATCCAGGTGAGGCGATATGTTAGAAGAATGCCGCCGACCCAGCCCTTTGAGTACGAGTGTCTCATCTGGCCTAAGCTCGGTGTGGGGTATACGGAGTTGAAGACAAAGTTCGTCTCACATGGACTGGAAAATTTCGGCTGGAACAGGTCTGTTTTTTTTCGTGCTTGTGCACGATGTCAGTGCTGATTTCTTATCCTAGATTGGATATGTTGGTTGCTGGCTATGAACATCAATTTAATGAATCCTTGCGATACTGGCGGACTAGGTTCGTAGTCATACCGTCCGCCGTCCCTGAGGGTAATGTGGGACCCTCTGGAGAGAAGCTCAATGATGAAGAAATTCGGCTTATGGGAATTGACAAGCTTGCCGAGATATTCACAAAATTGCGGTGGCAACCTCCAGATGAGCGCGGTACGCCCGTTGCACCCGTGCGCTTCCTCCCTACGACACTCGGCCCTGTGCACTGTGTCCTGGATGAGTCGCTTGTGGCACAACTGGACGAAATACATGCTGCGGGACCTCTGAAGAAGAAAATGCAGAGTACCAGGGAAATCGCAGACACCCCTCTTTCGTTGATAGCGAAACTCATGCGTGAAGAGGACGGCGTACCGATCAAGTTTCATCAATGGCATGGAGCGAAGTATCCTGATTCTTTCACTGGGTTTGACTTTGTTTCGTGGCTTGTGCGCGAGTTCCGAGATGTGACGTCAAGGGAGCAAGGTGCTGAATGCGGGGCGAGGCTCCTTGAACAAGGGTTGTTCTCTCATTGCCGAGGGCGCCACGGCTTACTGGACGGGCAAGTTCCTCGGATGTTTGATACTACAAATTGGACTAATTTGTCATTCCGCCACAGGCACTACTTCTATCAGCTAAATGGTGAATATGCAAGCGTTAGCACCCCAAGAGGAGGGTGGATCAAGACATCTCGTTATATTAACGGCGATGAGGTCAGCATCACTAGACCAGGGGGAGGATATTACCCATCCAGTCTTGGTAGACCCTCGGGGCCTAGGCGCAACAGGAAGTGCCTGATCCTGAGTCAAACTATGATAATTGATGTTGATCCCACCAAGGTACACAAAGTTGTACTGTGTGGCTTCCCTGAACTTACGTCATTTGTACAGAGGAGTGACCAGGCTGAATCAGTAGTTCTTCACCACGACATTATCCAAAACCCTGGGACAGTATTTCACTTCGAGCTGCAGTGGATCGGATCCACTGCGCGTTGCATTGAAGACTCGCTGCGGCAATGGAGTCGGGCGATTGAAAGGTACGGCCTCAAATTGGTCGAGGCCTATGTCATGGAAATTGGCGACATACGAGAACGCAACGCGTTCCAGTCTTGCTTCCCTTTGCGTTTGGTAATACCGCCACCCATTGTTCCGGGTCTTGAGAAGCGCGTACCTGAAGGAACGCATACAACGCATTACTTCGAATATGCAATTCTCAAACGCTTTGACTTCATCCTCGATGTGGAAGCCACCAACCTATACCCGAAGGATGTAGAGGTCTCCTACTCTTACCGCCGAGCACCTTTCAAACATTCGCAATTTGTGCATCGGTCTGGTGTCGCATTTGTGCAGGTTATAGGCGGTTCGCAGGGACTGCTGTTCCTGACCAACCGTTTGTTGGGTCCAGGTCGCATGGGCAGTGCGATGAAGAGTAAGGAGCAGAGACCTGAAGCTGCGGCGGAAGAGATTCGGATAAAGATGCAGGAGTTCTGCTCAGATGAAGCTGCGTTGATGCAGTTTTATGATGAGGAGCTGGCTGCTCTTGGGCCGGACGACCCTCCACCACTTAGTATATGATGTGTTCGGTGCATTGTAATGCAGGCAATAGTTTGTGAACGAACATCCACAGAATACGTCTACCGATTTACGAGACATCATGAGCACTGACTATCATATCTCGACCATTAGACCGTATAGATCGTTGTGCCACGTCGCGTGACAAACATTTTCGCATATCTGTCAGACATGAGTATGGTCCAAAGTACCATTGCAGGCATACGCACCAAACGCGTCCTCCTCGTCTCGTCCATCCTTCCCTACCCCAAGATTACCGTAGTATTCTCTTACTCGCCTGTACACGCTATATCCCATACCCTCGTACATTTTGATGGCTAGTGCATTGTTACAGCGCACATAAAGATCCACGAAGTACCCTTTGTATATCCCGTCTGAGGCAAATTCGAGACGCTGGCACATGTTTCGTGCTAGAGAGAGACGACGGTACTCTGGAGCAACCGAAACGGCTGTAATGTGACCATGCCATTCGGTTTGTACACCTTCAGCCTTGCCAAGAACTTTCAAGACGTGTGATTTGTATCGGCTGAGGACACGAGGGAGATGGACGCACTGTAGCCTTGCAACCGGCCTCTTGGGCTTTCTTGAGTGAAACAAAGGTCTGACCACCTTTGAAGGTAAGTTAGATAGAAGGGAATACCGTACTGTTAAAAACTATGAGCTAGATCCATGGTCGAAGGTATGAGAGACTCGCAGTCTCCGTCCAGACGTCCAAATTGCTGTGATTTTCGTTCAATACACGACGGCAAGTTCAAAAAATGTCAGACTTGCATGTTGTTGAACCTGAACAGATCATTCGCTTTGAAGGGCCTGAGGACGCTCATCGTGATGAGGTTTATCTCGTTTCGAGAACAAATGAAATTGTCACTGTGTTGAAGAAGAAAGGAAGCGGGCGCTGACGTACATACTAGTATATCAGCTTATACGGTAAGGCCATGTATTGAGTACTTCTAGTCCAAATTCAACCTATAAGTAGTACCCTCAACGTTGAGACTGACATGAGCCATATTAGAACGGTACCGAGCTACCTAGTTAGGACTAAGCCCATACAATAACAATAATAATAATACAGCGGTACTAGTAGTTTGCTGGTGTTCCAACGGTTAGAAAGAAGCTGATTTGCTCGGATACACAGTATTCTGAAGAGCCGCAGGGTCGACAAGCTTCTGCCGCAAATGATACATGAACATCTCTGACCAGATCTGCACATCGTCTTCGAATCAACGTTGAAAGAAGATGAAGTAAGTATCCCAATTCGTGTCGACAGCCTCGGTTCCTAATAAAGACAAACACCTGCTAGCAGTGCACGGAGTCCTAGCAAATTCTGCACTCAACCACTCTCATACCTACCCAAGACCCCAGGGCCCTTCGCTGTAGCTGGCTCGATTTCTGACATTTGCAATGTATCAACAGTTCCCTGCTTCATCATCCAACGATTATGGCCAAATGATAATGTCTGCACCCGCTGCAGGCCCTAGTACTGTAGCACCACATGCAACTACTACAGCTCCACAACCAGTGACGCCAAAGCCGCAGCCCCTTGTGGCGACCGGTAATTGGACGACTGAACTCGTCCAGCTTGCCAAGACTGCTGAACTCAAGTGAGTTTTGCGCGTTATTAAACTAGATTGGGTTCGTCATTGCCTCAACATCCGGTACTGAACTAGCTGTGGGCAGAAAACATTCCCTGACATTGCAACTGCATACCGCTAATATAGTTGCTGCCCATAATACCCTCGAACAAAAGGATAAGACAATTCAGGACATCAAAGAACAAAAAAATCGGTATGAATAACCTTTTCGATGATTCGACCAATCTATCACATTACCTTTCCCAATCCATCATGACCGTGTCTGATTCGTCCATTTTTGATATCTCGCGTGCTACTGACGGTTTTTGCTAATTGCCCTCTGGCAGATTGGACAGCGAACGTGCACGATTACTTAACGCACTCGCAGAGGTATATATTCCGTCACAGCTTATGTTATTATGCTGATAACAGTTATTTTGCTGACAGATAAATGCAGACCGTGACAAGGTGCGTTGGATCGTCGGTATTAAACGTGCCATTTAAGGATGGTATTGCTCACATGCTATCTTTCACCTTTCCCCAAAGGTGGATCTCCTCGAAGCATCCATCACACGAGAGTACGTATTCTTCCCACGTCTCTTATTCCCCCGCAGTGTGTCCTAATCCACTCCACTGTGTAGGTGTGTGGATCTAAGGCAACAAATCCAAACCCTCCAAGAAGGTGAATATGCTATCGCAAAAGCGGACGTTGATCGCTTGCGGACCGAGCTCGGCCAGCCCCCGCTCCCCCCACTCCAAACTAAGCTTGATGAGAAGACGTCTCAGTAAGTCCAAGTTCCTTCCGGCTGTAATTTGAGGGAACTTCTGCCCGGCTCTGTGTGTGCGCCGCAGCATGTTTTTGGCGATCGGCGGCCCGCCACAGGAGTGTACTGGTCCTGTCGCACGGCGGGTTCGGGTGCATTCTCTGGGGATTGTAAACCGCCGCCGCCTTGCGTAGTCTTCGTGAGCGTGTGCTAACTACTTGCTATTTCCTAAATAGGTATTTGCGTGATCGTCGGGTAAATGGGGAGAAACGCCCTGTAAGCGACAGTCAGCCAGATCAACAACCTAGCACCACGAAACGCCCACGAGGTCGACCTAAGGGTAGCAAAAACCGTGGTGGCAAAGCAGGTGGCAACGCACCTAGCGGAAGTACGAGTGCTAGCGGAAGTGCAGTGGCTGGTGGCACTGCATGATTGACGAGTGACAGGTGACAATGGCCGCAGCTTGGTATGTAATTGCTTAGCGAGCGTGAAGGAAGGAAAATCATTTTGTGGGCCGCAAACTTACGAGCTGGTTTTGAGTTTTCTTCGCTTGATTGATGCGGGCTTTAGTGACTTGGGGGCTAGATGCAGGGACAGCTAGGGACGGATGATGATGTGGGTTCTATCATATGGATTCCTGTGACTACAAGTTGTACTATATCACATACATACATGATAAATGACTTTATTGAACTCCGTGACTGATCGATGATGATCTGCTCCCCTGGGATGCTGTGTTATAGCCCATATTCATTTCAACGACTATCTTTGTGCCTTGGCGTGAGCGCTGGAGTGATTCTCCTGACGACCACGCTAGGTAGTTCAAGATGTGACTCCGCATTAAGATCGACTCCGTCCATGACTACGAATGGGTACTACCAGACATTCCGACTGAGATACCGGAAGGACCACATGCGTTGAATACGCATGATAATGAACGGAGGTGATAAAACACCGCACTTGATGGACGTACGGTTCCTTGGTCTTGTATGATTGTGAACAGGCCAAGTGTTCCTGTGGAAGTGGCTTGAAATGCCCTTGGCATAGTATATCGGAGGACGCCACACGCCCATTGACATGGGATCGTACATGATTTCTCTATGCAAGTAATGAAGATACTGAGTATTAGATTTGACGATGTGTACATCCGACTTGGATGGGCAGAAGCTTTGATCTGATACAGGGTACGAACTTGTATTGGTAAGTGGAGTGAGTGAGTCATCTTCCCCGCAACAATCGCAGCCAAGGGTGGTAAATCGTCGATGGATGTCCCTTCTACACGGAACCCGTGTCAGCATGACTAGTTGCTTCTACCGTACCGGCCGTGGTACCCGACACGTTCCTACTGATGATTCTGGTGGTAAGATTGCGCTCGGAAGCTCTGTTGAAGTGGCGGGAAATTATAACTTATTATAAGTACTTGAACAGAAGATTCCATATTAGCGTTATACAGGTATACTTATACTTAACTCGGGTAAATATTGTACCCTCTTTCAAGCCGAACTAGTGCATACTTACTACCTGTGAGCTCACTCACTGACACTGTTCGCATTGTCCCCATCGGAACGTAAACCAACCGGCGGCAGCGCTGGTGCACGCTCGTATCGGCTAATGACACTGCGATTGTTACGGTGCTGTGCCGCGTCTTGCCGAATTTAACATTAAATCCAAATTGGGATGTAATTGTAAGCCCTTTAACGGCAGCAGATTCGTGTTCATTCACCGACGCCGAGTCACAACCACAGCACAACTGAAAGCCGAAACCGATTATGCAATACTCCGGCCCTTCCTTTCTAATCGCTCATGTCAACTTGTCCCTTTTCGTAAGTAACCGATCCGGCTCTCTTGCTGTTCCTCCCATCCGGTGTCCCTTTATATACCACACGATCCATCCAACATGAATACCCCACTGAGCCATCCTCGCTTCAAGCTCTCTCTGTCATCATCATCCATATACTTCAGACAGCAACAGCAATGGTCTCTTCTCCAATCCACAAGGCAAGCCTTGTAGACCCTGCTCTACATTCTCCTGCTCTCCTCGAGCTCCTCGAAATAAAGCTATCACGACCTGTTATCGGTATGTCATATTCCACTTTGCAATGTCCCATCCATCCTAACAATGTTTCCAGAATATGTCGTTGATTGCGTAGTAGACACAGTCAACTATGCCATGGGTCGTCCATCATCATCTCATCGTGGCCGCAGCGTGTCTCGCCGCCCAGAGCACACCAAATTCACCACATTTGTCACAAATGTTCTCACTAGAGCAGAAGTCACACTCCCTACACTTCTTGTCTCCCTCGTATACATCAATCGCGCCAAACCTCACTTGCAAATCGCTCTAGAGGAGTGGGCGTGCGAGCGTGTCTTCCTTGGCGCCATAATGATCGCTAGCAAGGTACGTTTACTTCAAGTACTTTCTCCCATGTCATCACCCCCTGACTCCACCCTAACAGTTTTCAAACGATTCCACACTTAAAAATGTTCACTGGGCTCTTTGCACCGGCGTATTCGGCAAACGTGATGTCGGCCGAATTGAACGAGAATTTCTGGACGTGCTTGATTTTGATCTGTCAATTACCGAAGATGACATTCTTAGCCATCACGATGGCTTGTCTTCAGTCGCTCTTCCTTCCCACGACTTCCGCAGACTCGCAGATTACTCTCCATCCCACGCGCACTCACAATACAACCGTTCGCACCATGTTCGTTGCCCAGATTTGGATCCTTCTAGCCCCCATTCTTCATCATCTGGGAGCTCCCCTCAGCCACTTACTCCTGAGGCTGTGCCAAACTCTTCATTCAATCCTGCCGTAAAAACACATCATGACGCTATGGAACTCGTGATTCCTCCCCCACCACCCCCGAAGAAGTCGTATCAAGCTACATCTACACTAGACTTGCTGCGCTCGTTTCCTATTCCTGTGCCTCATTCAAGTTCACGTTCTCAGCCGGCTTCCAACAAGCCGCACAATCGTTATTCGCATTTTCCTTTTAAGAATCCAGTGATGCAAGTTGCTGCATAGATATCCTTTATATTCGTTCGATGATCTTATTATTCTCTTCGTAACGTTATTGTGGTGTCGCTATATTTTCAAGACTAATTCCACATCAGCCTCGTGCTCAAAAGCTTATCGTCATACTATCGCAAATACCATGATCCTCATCGTTTATCTCACTCCAACCACATGTTCATCAGATCTGACGTGCAGTGACTCCACTCAATACATCACCGTGAATTTACCACGTTGCAATTAAGTGTTATTGCGTGCACATGATGCAAATCATAAAGCACGTCACTGGTTGACGGTAAACGCCCAACACCCGGGGTCCGATGGGCCTTCTGGCTTCGCATGCTTAGTCGGCTGCGAACAGTCTGGACTTTGGATCTAAGCGAGACGAAGGCGAGGGCCGTGTCACTCTAAAAATTTCCTTGACCACCGGACAATGTTGGTGAATGAATGAAACTCAAATAATGATTGTATTGAAACGCGGAAGTCGTGCGAGAAGTCCAGCCCTACGCAGCATCAATGAAGATTGGTAGTCGCCAAGCACATTGCCTTGTTTTCTTACTTATAGCGCTCGTACATACTTTTACATCATCTACTAGTAGCGATGCGTATACTGTATAAACGGTATCACGGAAACGGAGCTTGTCCTCAACCAGAGTCGCGACTTCTATCATATGCATGGGTCACATTCCATACAACAAATATAATTGGTTTCTCACGAGGAGAATCACGGACACGATGCTGCGAAGGCTCATACTCATATATGCAAGGATACACGACGATCGGACACACGTTGGGCCCGCGAGTCAAGTCACACTAGGCCTGTCGTATTTCAGGAACAACCCTAACCGCGAATCTTCCCGGAATCAGTGGAGTCCGAAGATTAATCACAGGGCTTGGCTTGGTTTTTTCTGGGATGGGTTGGGGGTGTGACCAAGTAATGATAACCTCCAAATGTTATTCAGGGTGTGGGTAGTACCTGAAAGTCCTATGGCTCGGGGCTTGTCTGACATTTATGGCGTCCGAGATCAATGGGAGGGGGCTGATCATGCAATGCATCGCTTTTGGTGGGTTGACTGCATGGTGCGGTCGCAGCAACGTGTGCGGTTCTCGACTGATACTGCGGGAGGATATTGGTCGGGTTGATGCAGCATTCTTTTCACTATGTATATGGCTTACACGAAGGCGCCCGCACTGCCGCATGTCCATGTCCAATCAAATGTCCTTGCCAAACGGCCGATTGGCCTGCAATCTTCAAGTATGTACCGTCCTACCCGGGTGCTATTTCCATCACGAGCGGTTAACTGATAAGCCAGTAACAATTATAGATAGATCGCTTCGGTTGGCGCTGGGGGAGCATATGACCGGTGACCGTTTGCTCGAGTCTCGGTTATTCGACGCAGCGGTGTGTATACTCACCTAAAGCTTGAACGTGGCGTTGAAAGGCTCGAGATATTCAATGTATCCGGCCAGTTGATGTGCCTGGGCGTCCGATTCGGTGGGGTGAAGGGTCTAGGTTTGTCATGTGCTGTTTTGTGAGTGGGCCGGCGCCACAGCATGACCCCCATGCAATAACCGCTGCTGGCTGAACGCCGTTGAGGCAGCGCTTAGTACGCTTTACTATATGGCGGCACCCGAGCTCGTGATATCCTGTGCGTCATGGCCGGAGTGTCGTGTACGTATATTTAATTGATAAGACCAGTCGGCAGTTGTCACGGTGTGGCTTTTGCGTAGTTTTGCTATTCATACCCACTCAACTAACGATACTATAATGGGCTCCCAATGACTTTGCTACGAGCACCGGCTAGTCGACTAGTGGGTTTAGACCTACTACACAGGGCTGTCAATGACAAGCGGGCGTAGTAGTAGTTGCCAAATAGATAGTGTTTTGACTGGTTGGGGTAGTGTGGCCATTGCGTATTTTTGCCATTAATCGCTCGATCCGTATACCCTGACAGGATGCACATATGATTGAGCGGTTCCGTGGCAGTGGCAACTAGTACTGGTAAGTAGGTGCCGATCATCTGTCCTGTTTCATATTTGCAATTACCTTCTACTACTAGTCAAACGTTATGTTAACGGGTTTAGTGGCGTATCATTGTTCGAACTGAGGTGAGATAGCACGAGATACGTTCCTTAGACACCCTTAAGCTTCCCGCATACAGACATTAGTCTAGATCCTAGCGCCTAGCGCTTAGTCTCCTGCTTCCCTTGATACTGTCAACCGGGTCTTCCCCGCACACGTTATCATGTCAAGATTCGCAAGAATAGATCTAGAAAGCTAACAGAACGCGCCATTATCTACGATCCACGTCAGGAATAGCGACCCCTGCTATCGTAATATTACATTCTTCAAATCCACCCAATAAAACCCTTTACATTAGGGGATGTAGATCTTCGAATACCCATCCACGCTGAAGTAAATGAAACGTCAATTCCAGCCTTGTTACTGCCCTGTAAAGATACTCACTTTCTTCGACAGCAAGGGCACGTGTGTGTAGATGCGGACGAACGTGACGCAAGATTTTCGCGGCAGTCGTCACACACCGCTAGACATCTGCCGAGCAGTCAGTCTCACATGAATTCCAAAAGAAATCGCGCCTTGTTACTCACCGACATGGCCAACATATGATTTGCCGTGGCTCGACTGTGCATATCACGCAGTTTCTCATTGTGTCCTGCGAGTCTTCATGCATTCCAGTCCCGCTGGAAGATGATCGTCGGATTGCAGCAACGTCCGACCAGTCGCTCAGGAAATCGTCACTGCGTTGAGAAGGCGCCGACATCAGGTGTTCGAATCGTTGTCTTGTCATGGGCAATGTCGAATTATGGATCATATGCGCCATCAAGACCGAGGTAGAAGTCATGGCTGAGGGAGTGGAAGAGAGGTCCGAAAACAAGTTGACAATCTCGTCTGTTACTTGCCCTGGAACCTCTTCTCCTTCCTCCTCTTCCTCCTCGCTGTCATGCTCGGACCCCGATGGAGTAGGGCTAGTGAACCCGTTCCGTTCTGTTTCCGAGGGGTGATATTCAAAATCTTCATCGTCTTCGTCCATGGATTCTCCCCTAATGAATCGTCTGTACAATTCTTCTTGTTCTTCGGCCTCTTCAGCATCTAACCCTTGAGTCTGCTCACTTGTGGTGGCCTCGTTTCTGACCACTATACGTCGAGGAGGGAAGTTGGGCGGCTTTCGCGACCTCCGTCTGAGTGCATTCCATGATTTCATTATCAGCCCTCTGGCACATTGCACCAAACTCATTCCGAGTCTTGCAAGATCCCTGCACCAAGCTGTATCAAACCAGATATCTCCTCCAGTCGTTGTGACCTTGATGGTCTTGACTTCATTGGTAAAACCCTTCTTGAAACGACGGTGTTTGATGGAGCCTTCGACAGCTGGGGCAAGTGAAACCACCCCCAATCGATTCAGTTCCACGGTTCCATCGTTCAGGGGAAGTGGCGTGACCGCAGTAACACCGCCCACTTGATTCCCAAGGCCCAATACACTCGAGGCCTCGAGGCTTGCCGTACCCATGCGTAACAATGCAACCGAGAAGTCTTCATCCCATTGCGGAAGAAGAGCAGCTTGGTGGCCAAATAGGAGACGAGAGACTTTACCCTCCGTAGCAATTTGGGTAAAGGCATTGAGGAATAGAGCCAGAAATATGACGGCTAGAAGGGAAGATTCGAACAGGCAAGGCACGTAGCTGAGCAGAGGATAAGATGAGTCCGATAGCCATAGAACTGAATGGAAGTGGATGAGCGCAAGAAGCGACACAAACGCCGATGGAAAGAGGCGATGGGACGACCAATCTTGCTTAATCCCAATCAAGTGGATGATTGTGAGCTAGAAAGGGTTGTTAATTATCATCCCACGAAGCGAGGTAAGCCAACGAACCTGAAACAAAGGCAACAGAATAGTAAGTACAACATGCTTGTCTGGCCGTGAAGTCGAGCCCTCAAGCGTTATCCAGTGAGTCACTGGGGAAGAGTATGTGTGCAAAAGAAAAGCATAGCCAAGCTTTTTTCTTCACGTAAGTGAGTGATCTTGCACATTACGCTAGAACCGCACCAGATTAAATGGAGAAGGGCGGTGTGCCCCGCCTTCTAAACCATGTGTTAGTCCTTCCATGCATAAAACACCACAGACAGCGCAAAAAGTGGACCAGCAGAGGTCCGCCGTTTCTCTCTTGGCGGCATAAGTCCCCGCTGACTGCAACCATGACAGGTTCCACGTTGGAAACTTGTCTGCTGCTTGAGCGAGAACGATAAGCCATATAACGACCATCTTGGAAACGAAGTATAGCGAGGGCGAGCGTAGCACAAAACGAGTTACTGAAGACGATAGATCTAGAGGGAAGATAGACGGGATAGCAGAGTATGGGAATGCGCGGAGCCTTGTAGTGCGAGTGAAACGGTTGATGAATTCATCCCTGGGCACTACGATGTTCCGTATACGATGTAAGAGAACCGCCTAGTGCAAAGTCAGTAACAGAGCACATTACTTGCGGGTATAACACACCATAATGATCAATCCAAAAACATACCAAGATATCAGAAAGCTCCATGGACCCGGTAAAGGGGTAGATACGGGTGGGGGAGGAGACTGTGATAACAAGAATTCATCGGACAGGTCATGCTTAACTCCGAAAGCGAATAAACTCTCGGAGCTGTGCACCCATCTGTCATCTGTGCCCAATTTCCGTATACGACCTAGCAATTGGACTGGGAAGGTCAACAGCGTGACAGATGCCTGGATAACACTTGACTTTGCAAGTCTGAACACTTCGACTGTAGCATTCGCCAGCATCGTGTTCAGTTCAAGAAAAAGAGAATGATAGAAACAGCCAGCAGTTTAGCCTCGTTGTTAAAACCGTCCCATGCCGGGACTCCGCTGGTGTATAAGTGATGCAAGGCTGCAACGCGCAGTCGCCTTACTTTAGTTATCTTTCGCTTAGTCAACAGTGCGCTTTTACTAAATTTGCCTTTTCGGCGTAAATAGCACCCAAGGTTGAAGATACTTACATGCTCGCAGTAGCATACAGAAACATATGCAGGCACTCCGGCACGCACAAGGAACTCCTGAAATCCTTTGCTATTTCCAAATGTGCGCGTAACTTTTCTATGACGCGCAATTTTGATCCTACTATCCGTGAATTCGTGTCTTGTCTCGCGCAGAAACAGCCGAGCTTCAAGGTAGCGTCGAAAGACGTGCGTGTGCTGTCACAGCCTTCTGACTTTTACGCAAATCTGCTTGTAAGCATTCGTATCTTGTCTTTATGAGACTTTCCGACGGTGTGCATGCTAGAACATCATCCGTCGTGCACGGCGGCGGATTTTTCTATCGTCATTATACATTGGTTTCTCGGAGACAGAGCTGGTAGGCACATCATGCATTCTGCGACAAAGAGAGTTTTCCTGATAGTCACCAGATAAACGCTCTAGACGATGCACTTCGGACGAATCCTGGTCTGCACCTCTACTTAAACTTGGACTATAACCGGTCAACTCGACCTGGACCATCGTCTCCCATTCTCTCCCTTCTTCCCCTCCTACGGAACTATGAGCATAGAGTACATATATCCCTATTTCGGAGTCCAAAGCTCAGTGCAGCGATGTCAAATATAGTCCCTCCCCGATTCAACGAAGGTTGGGGCACCTGGCACGCCAAAATTTACGGTTCTGACGATGAAGTTATGATTAGCGGGTCAGTCATTTGGAACTCAAAAATGCTGAGCTGACAAAATAACAGAGCGAACCTGAACAAGGCATATTTCTCGAATAGACAAGATCGGTATCTGCATTTCAGCGCACAACCTGCTCTTGCAGATTACTGTTTCTCATTCTTGCAGGCCGTCTCTGGTTTTTCGTATCGAGTGCTGGCAACTCCAGATGGACATGCCCTTCATTGGGACGACACGTCTGTTTTGCCGTGGCAGATCCAGGCCAAGGCAGAACGTGTGTTGTCACAGTTTCAAACGAAACATCTGTTTTCGTCCGTGTCCTCTACCAGTGAAGAACAGACAAATTCGTCGGATGTAGTCATCTTTCCTGTGATCCAAGCTGGACAATTCAATATCCGAGAAGAAGAGCATACTCTGTCGATGCTCTTCGATCACTTGGCATCTCGCGAAAACCGCTCTGATCAAGAACCTATTATGAATCTGACAAGCGGCTACTTTGGACTGTCCAAGGAATACCAAGATCTTATTTTGAAATCTAACGTTGGATGCAGTATCATAGCAGCCAGTCCGAAGGTGATTTTTTCCCAAGATCAGCACGCTGATCATGATGTAACCTGCGTTCTCAGGCAAATGGTTTCTACGGGTCTGGAGGCCTGTCTGGACTCATCCCTGAGGGATATACCCTATTGGAGAAACGTTTTATGTCGGCAGTAAGAGCCGCGAGCCGACCTTGTTCAAATAACCACAATGTCAGCCTTAAAGAGTGGGAAAGGGCTGGTTGGACGTACCACGCAAAAGGTCAGTGCTTGGCTTTGGAGCGTTGTCAAATCTCATGTCGTCCATTCAGGAATTTGGCTTTCTCCTTCAGTAGATTCACCGCCAGTCCTCACGCTTTTTGGGTCGACGAACTTGAACTCACGTTCAACGAACCTTGACACAGAGCTGTCTTTCGTGATGGCGACCTCGTCAGATGAATTACGTCAAAAATTACAGGAGGAAATTAAGGGACTGCATCGTTGGGCGGTGCCTTGGAAGGGCGGAGAAAGAAAGGTCAGGTGGCGCACGAAAGCCATTGTGGCTCTCGTCGGTGGTATGTTGTAGCCGATCACAGTTGTCGCTGTCATCTCGCATATTTTCTGCCGTCACACATCCGAGTCGATGCCACATGGCCCAGCTTGCTGTGACATCGGCTTTTCAGTATCCAAACTTACAAAACTGACTTTCGCAGTTCAGTTTACTTTGTCAGGAACGGCAACAGGGTCAAAGAAATTGATGAAGAAATGACATTGTTCACGCACACGAACACTACGGAACGTTGACCTGCGAATCAGTCATGCCTGGATTGACACTGGCAGCAGATCTCGAGCCAGCAGCATCAGCCGTTTGATTCTTGGCCTCTTTATTGCGGTTCTCACTCGATTTCTTGTTTGTACCCCCTGAAACGGCAACATACTCAAACTTCCGAGTATCCAACGTCAGAGTAACAGGTCCCTATGCAGACAGCATGTATCACCGCATAAAAAGCTCGAGTAGCGATACGCCATACCTCGTTTGTCAACGATACATCCATCATAGCACCGAATTGCCCGTCTGGAAAGTACATTAACCACGTCATCGTGCATCGACTAGAACGAAGCTAACCTTGTATTCGATCCGGCACGTACAGACGCCGCATTTTCTCGAGAAACGTTGCATACAGTTCTCTGGAGGCATTCGAGGACTGGAAAAGCAATGCAATCGGCGTTAAATTATCAAGAAATTGAGATATGGCACACCATCGCACGGTGAAAATCAGGTTTGTTGCCTTTGGTAGTGTTCGCCATCAGCGTGAACTGGGAGACGCAGAGAACCTGGCCAGCGATGTCCTTGACGTTGGACTTCCACATTGAACCATTCGCATCAAAAACGCGGATGTTAAGTCTATTGCTAGTGGTCAGTGCGGAGGACAAGGGCCGAGGATACGCTCATCCTTGCATTTTGTTGGCCAATGTTTCGACATCCGCAAGCGTGTCATCTATCCTGTGCGAATACTCGTTGGCTGTGTATCTGCACAGGATACATATCCATACCAATACCGATTCCAACTAAGACCATCAGTCCTCGGGATATGCTTGAGATCACATCTCCGTCGACTGCGATGCAGATTAGGTACATTAGCTGTGATGGATTTGCTAATAATTTTTACCTGATACCGAGGCCGATGCGACGCGTTGAACAACAGCTCTCATTTTGTGCTATGCGGCGGGCCGTCGATGCTAGCGCTGACCTAGGGTGATGACAGTCCGACAATAAGATTGATTACATGATAGAGTACTGAGGATTATTGACTCATTAATCATTCGGGAAAGCCCCGCGGGTAGTTGCTATCTTTAGATTATCAGGTACATTGTTCTCAGGCTTATGCCACTATGACATTGCAACATTTTCACGTCGCGCAATCCACTGGATTAATAAATATTGTAAGCCGTCTGTGCATCCCCGGAGCTCGATGTATGACTCATGTGCATGATGTATTTAGCACTCGTACTATCATGACATGTTGATTGAACGGCCGAAATATGTGAGTACATACTGATGAGTCAATAGTCACTGATACCCATCGAGGAATCAGTGGTATAGCCACGTCAAAAAGATGGCAGGATGATACGACAGCCTGCCGGCAGTAACTCATACACTCGGACACTCCACCGGGATGCATCACCGTCGGCTCTTACTTATGCCTGGTCGCGGCAAAACGCATACTAGGTACTCGGACATCTGCACGACGAGTACGTACTGTCACAGGATCAGGGGAAACAGCTGTGGTACTAGGTTTGTAAGACATGACTTACTACTTCTTTATGTAAGTTTATCATGCTCTCATCATATTACAGATTGGGTTGGGTGGCTTCAAGTTGTCATTTCCTGGATTCCGTTACAGCTCAGTCAGCATGAGTTTTCGTCATTCATCACATTTGTCATCTAATAACGATTCGATCTCAGGGCGTTTTCTTATGATCTGGAGGTCAAAAGCAGGCTATCTCCGTTAAACACAGGATGACGTGGGTGATCACTAGTGATCTTCAACTGTTCAATCGAAAAAAAACGGTTTGATGCGGGGTACGGGGATCTCCGACTCGCATATCATCAAATTTGTTTCCATGTCTCGCAACAACTGCTCATATTATCGCAGATCATCGGGACCCTGGTGGTACATGCCTGTCGGTGCCGGATCTTTGACTTTACGGTAGATCAGCGCGCAAATATCACTGAAACGGGGACTGCCTTTTTCGCTTTTGAAATCCGACATAAGTCCGTGCTGGGCGTTCGTACCTTTGGTGTCATCTTCAACGTCCCGTCGCGTAGAATTATCGGCAGCGGGATAGGTCCGAACCCACTGACATTGACCTTGGGAAATGCAGCCAGTCCGTAAAGAGCACACTTGCGATTTGCGAGGAAGATATTATTCGGATAAATGCGAGCCAGTGAGTGATTCCCTCGAATGGACCCAGGCCAGGGGGACGAGCCTGGATGTCTATGTCTGGTTTAGAAATTGGGTGAACGTAAATCTGACTGACACAAGGTCTGAGACAAAGTTTCTCGGACAATCAAGACGTGGGTGTATGCAGCAAGAACGGCATGTTTCGATGAAGCCGAGAAGAGCGTCCATGGTTGCATCGTATGTTCATTCCACTATCGGATTAAACTCATCAATGCATCAAACTCCTGACCGGTATTACACGCTTCTTGGACATGATCTTGCGCCAGAACGGTAGCTACGCCAGTTCCGTCATCTCTCAGGATGCTGGACCGCCAAGCACCGCAAGCATTGGCGGTTCTGCCATGACATTCTCGCCGTCAGACCATTTACAGAGGCGTGACTCCTTTTCCTTTGCTGCTGGTGCTTCTGATATGGCCAGCATGAGTGGGTATGATTACAAGAGCCAGGACGGTACGACAGACCTCGACGACGTGAAGAGCCAGTATGCGGGGACACAATCGGGCGTGACTGTATTCTAGATGGCGCGAGTTATTCTACTGCCGCGGATCCTATGCGCGTGCTCTATGATTGCGCGAGCTGGTATGTGTGGGATTGGTTCGTGGCTGGTGACGCCACGGCCAGCTAGGCCAGCTCCTTTGCACTTCTTGTCGCATCTTGGCAGCCTGTCGGTGTCTCCAGGTGATCCCTTTTCTTAGAGCGAGCCGGCGGTTGTCATGCGACAGTCTCGTCGCGTGCGCGAATGTTACGGTACATCCGTATGTCTGCATAGTGGTCCGCGTGCTGCTCTCCGCGTATGCGGTGTTTGACGTTTTAAGTATTTTATGCTTATGCTGAAATCAAGACATGCAACAATGCACTATGTTTCTTGTATGCGACAGTCGATGGATGCTTTGTCAATACATTAGGTTGGCCATGCAAGTATGGGATAAGGTTACATATCATTGTGTGCTCTGTTAGCGCAAGCAATCCAGAAAATTAGGTATGACCGGTGAACGAGTGGTATCTATTCAGCCGAACGAGAGGATGCTGCATATGATGGTAGTCCTCTACCGGGAACATAATCGAATTGCATAAGTATCCGATGGATCCAGTGACATCTATTCCGGCGAAAATGCTCAAAAGGGACAAGAAGCCTAGCGGGAACCTGAAGTGGATCGTGATAAACATGGGAGGCACTTTGCGAGAACTGCAAAGCAGCTGATGTGTGGGGCATGTGCGACGTCTAGTGAGGAAGAGGGTCTGGTACTTCCAGTTTGCAACGGCGCAGTTTCATTGATCGCATTGGATGTCTCCGCTGGTGACGTGCTGCTGCTTGAGGCACTAGCGTGAGCTTGCAAGTTGCGAGGAGGACGTTGTAGCCGCAACAACTTGTCCCTTTTTCCACTGTGGGCATTAGCGGTGCGCTGCGAGAAAATATCAACATCACTACATGGATATCGAAAAGTCAGCAAAGCTTACATATTTGCCTCGTGTTGCAGAGATGTCCACAAGGGGAACCCCGTGTGGGCGAGGAGTTTGGTCCTGGGAAGCGGAGGAGTGAGAAAAGATGCGATCTACCACGTTTTTGATTTTGGAGCCTTTGGCGTTGCGCGTAGTGCTGGAGTGATTGTTGCGTTCAGTTGGATCAAACTGTCAAAGGATAGTGAGACGTACATCAGATCTACTGTATCATATGGACTTACATCATCGAAGAATCTATTAGTCGGTATTGGAGCGCGTTTTTGGCAAGGCCATGGGTCTGGGATGGTTTTCTGCAGGACTGAAATTAGGGATTGTAAAAAACAACGAGCGTGAAAGCGGCGTACCTGGAGAATTTTCTGAGTGGACTACATGAGAGGTCAGCGGGCATGAAGTAGTATGATACGACGGGATAATTTGCTCACCTGTTGGAGCGCCTTCTCTGACTCATTCAGAGGAACTGTCCATGTGCGAACATGGTTGTCAACACAGCCAGTCGCGATGAGTTTGCTGTCCTCGGAAAATGCCACACACCAGACTTCATCAGGGTGCTCGAGTGGCTCGCCGATGGGTTCGAAAGTGGTCAGGTCAAACAACCGCGTCGTCTTGTCATATGATATGGTGGCTAATTTGGTGCCATTGGGAGCAATAGCTAGTGAGCAAAAGGAGTTGGTAGTATGCGCGTCAAACTGTTTGATGATGTCTCCGGTGGTAGCATCTGATATTCGGATGTCTCTCAGGTTTCCACTGACGAGACTGAGACCATCTGGAGTGAATACGACTCTGTATGCCCGCTGTTCTATTTTCAGCAACTCTTCTCCACTTGCTGAATTCCAAATGATGATGTGCTTATCTGTGCCTGCTGCTAGTTTTGTCCCATCCGGGGAGTACGACACCGAGTTTGCTATGTTGCCCACTTTGAGTGGTCCGAGAACTATTTTTCCCGTCTCCCTCTTCCACACGCATACTGTTCGATCCCATGATGCACTTGCAAATGTCTTGTTGTCCGGTGCAAATGCGATGCCCTGAACCGCATTCTCATGGCCCTTAAACGAGACGGGCACTCTTTTGAGCTCTCTCTTGTTTGTCGCAACTTCCCAGACCAGGATGCTTCCATTCACTCCTCCACTCGCTATCCAACGTCCATCAGGGGACGCCGAGACCACCCAGACTATGTCATCGTGTCCCAATAAGGGCTCTCCCAGTTGTTTCCCTGTGTCCAGATCCCACACCCGAAGACTCCTGTCGGCCGAGCCAGTGACGAGGAGACGAGTACCGAGGATGAAAGCTACTTCTTGCACAGCTTCCTCATGACCCTTGAGGAGTGTCAGTTCAACAGGCTGGGCGGGCGTTTTTGTGGATGCTTTGTGGGTGGTGACCGCCATTCAATCTTGTTCGGTGTCTCGGTTAGCAGGAATACAGAATACTGAGGAAACAGCAATCACTTACATGCGCTATGGTGAGTAGTCGTCAAGTTGCATCTTCTGTAAGATGCTGACTATCGCTGAACCCTTTGCTGTAGACACGTGGCGTCCTGCATACGGTTTAGCAACGTCTTCAGCGCTTCTTTCAGGAGTTTTTTTCAGTAGGCGCCGTGGTCCTTTTCAACATGTTTCAACATGTTGTCACTGCCCGGTCATGTCCAAGTCAGTCGACCCGAGATCTCTTACATTTATCTTGTACTGACAAGTGATGACATGAATGTAACGAATCAATCGCTTGATACTGGTTGGCCGTGGTGATAGTACCTCCAGGTAAGGCTGAGGGAGAATGAGATGTTCGTTCCTGCCAGCATCATTGATTCTTGAAAGTGGCAGCTTTGCTCCATTGCATAGTTTCTCCTGAGCACTGCAAGCCAATTTATTCCGCGATTACAAGTTTGACCGCCATGCGGACACAGTGCGAGAGATGCTGAACTGGCCCATATACGTTAGGCATACAAACTGCTATCGATATAGCGTGGACGTCGAACTGGTTAAGGACTGTTGCAGCGTCTCCAGACAGGTAGTAGATTATGAGTGGAGCGTCCGACGGAAGCATCCCTGATGATCACCACTGAACAGAGAACGCTGGCTGCGGGTAGAGGAGTGTGAAACGAGCTCCTGTGCGTCGTTGTGCTCTTACTGACCAGTCTGTAGTGGTGAATGAACTTTGTCCTTCCAATACTGTGACTCATGAATATCACTGCATCAGTACTTACAGAATGGTTCTCGCCGACAACATCTATACCCTGGTCACCGTTGGCAACGGCATCATACGAGACTGCAACTGTATCAGATTGTTGGGACTCTGGCTGATGACACTAAGCTAACATGGAAAACGTTGAGATACGAACAGTAGTTATTGGACATAACAATTTGGCTTTCCTTTATCAAGCTGGGGTGGTTGTGTAGTGCTCTCCAGTGGATTCGTTAAGATCTAGGTTGCACTTTCAGCAAGTGCTTGAGTCGAGATTGTGAGGATATCGATGGCACCGACCAAAACCGCGGTCTTTTGATAGTCTGAGGTGGTGTAGGCTGCCTAGGCATGCGAGATCGGAGTCTTGACTGCTGTTTTCGCGTGCTGTCCAGAGTTCGCGAAAGGAGGATGAGAAAATCCTATTTCGAATAAATGTTGTGTATCATAGTACAATTGCAGTCGTTTATCGGGAGTAACATCGATTTGCATAAGTATTTGAAAGAAAATAAATGCGGCAGTTGTATCTATGCCAACGAAAAGGTTCGGATAGAAGAGGCCGTTTAGCGGGTGTGGGGAGTGGCGGGACTTATTCGTCGAGTATGTGAATGACGCAGGAAGCACCTTGCGAGAGCTGCAAAGCAGCTGATGCCTGGACCACATTCAACATCCAACGGGGAAGGGAGATTGCTAGCTTTCTCCACCGTGGACATTAGCGGTGCGCTCCGGGGAAGTGTCAAAGTATGGCCCTGGGGAGCGGGAAAAGAGACGGTTCATGATGTTCTTCATCCCGGACCCCTCAGCGTGACACGTGGTAGTAGCAGCAGGATTGTTACGTCCAGGTGGAGGATGTGGATCAAACTGTCAAAGGATGGTGAGACGTGCATCGAATATACTGTATCGTATGGATTTACATAATCAAAAAACCTACTAGTAGGTATACCGTATTGGAGTACGTCTCGGTTATTGATGTAGGATGGTTTTCTGCAGGACTGAAGTTAGGGATCGTACAAAACAACGAGTGTGAAAGCGTACCTGGAGAATTTTCTCAGTGGACTATATGACAAGTCAGTGCGAAGCATGACATGACGAGAGAACTTGCTCACTTCTTCGAGTTCCTTCTCTGACTCACTCAGAGGAACTGTCCATGTGCGGACGAGCTTGTCCTCACAGCCAGTAGCAATGAGCTGGCTGTCCTCGGAAAATGCCACACACAAGACGACATCAGGGTGCTCGAGTGGCTCGCCGATAGGTTCGAATGTGTTCATGTCAAAGAACCGCGTGGTCTTGTCGGTTGAAGTGGTCGCAAATTTGGTGCCATTGGGAGCAACGGCTAATGATTGACAGGGTTTGTTGTGCGCGTCGAACTGTTTTATTATGTCTCCAGTGGCAACATCTGTGATTCGGATGTTATTCCAGTCCCCACTGATGAGACGGAGACTATCTGGAGTGAATGCGACTCTGTATGCCCGCTTTTGTATCTTGAGCAGCTCTTCTCCATTCGTCGCGTTCCAAACGATGATGTGTTTGTCGGTGCCTGCTGCTAGTTTTCTTCCATCCTGAGAGTACGAGATTGAGTTTGGCAGCTCGCCCAGTCGGAGCGGTCCGACAACTATTTGTCCCGTCTCCCTCTTCCAAACACATACTGTCAAGTCATTCGATGCACTTGCAAATGTCTCGCTGTCTGGCGCAAATGCAAGGCCCCGAAGCAGAATTTCATGGCCCTTGAACGAGACGGGCTCTCTCTTGAGATCTGTCTTGTCTGCTGCAATTTCCCAGACCAGGATACTTCCATTCCATCCTCCACTTACAATCCAACGCCCATCGGGAGACGCTGCGACCTTCCAGACTGCGCAATCGTGATTCAACAAGGGATCCCCCACTTGTTTCCCTGTGTCTAGATTCCACACCCGAAGAGTCTTGTCGGCGGAGCTAGTGACGAGGAGATTCGTATGAGGGATGAAAATCACCCCGGACACCCATTCTTCATGACCCACGAGCGTGAGTGTGGGCTGAGATATTTCTTCTTGAGCTAATGGGGTGGGTAGTTTGGACGTCCTGTCTTTGCGAGTGGTGGCCGCCATCTAATATTCAACCCTGTTCGATGTGTCGGTCAGCAGGAACTTTGAATGGGGGAGCCCTCGCGCGCTATGGTGAGTGGCGTTCAAATTGAATATTTATATCCTACAGGTCCTCCCTATCGTTGCCAATGTATCCACATGTCGGCCTTGCTGCAGACACGTGGCGTCCCGCATACAGGTTGTACGTTATCCATACTTTCAGCGCGTCTCGATTCTTCCGGTGCTTGACTGTAAGCAAGTTGTCCTCGACCATCACCAACAGCTTGGTCCAGTTTTTATCGCGAATAAATTGAAGAATGCGGCACTCGCTCATCTGATACAATCGCTCTTCGAACAGTTGGTTGTACTTGGCAACAGACCCATTCGTATACATGCGCCCTTGTTTGTCTGCATTCCTCGAACGTGTCCTATGAAGGCGCACTATATAATGGTGTCACTGCTCCCGAACGTCTTCATAATAATGTCGATCCCCTCGCCCTGGGCATCCCGGTATTCCTCTACCAAAACCTTGGTCGGGAGGAAACTTCCTCCAGAAGAACCTCGCTTCTCAATAGGTGCTTCTATATCCTCATCTCTCAGTGATACCTGCTTATCACTGGACGCAGGACAGATGTGCCTGACAATGGAGAAGATTCTGACCAAGTTCTTCAAGCCGGGTGTCATACCTGCCCCAATCTGAGGGCCAGCGTTCCTATATGTAGTTCAACGGGTCTCTCAATAACGACTTGTATAAGAATATCGAACTGGCTAGCGCCGATGACTTCATCATGATTTACAATGTATCGTATTTCTCGTATGCCCCAGTCATTGTAATACACTGGGTTGGCCAACTCCGATGCAACACAATGGGGACGAAGTGCTAGTTATTCGCCAAGCGATATATTTTGGAAGTAACATAAAATTACATGTGTCTTCGAATACTTCGTACATGCATGATATCTTCTCCAACAAAAAAATTTTGGAAGGGAAAGGACACTCAGCTGGCGCGCGGAGCAGCAGGACTAAGACACGGGAAGTACCTTGTAAGAACTGCAAAGCAGCTAATGCCTGGAATATGTTCAATGTCTAATGGAGAAGAATGGTTAGTTGTAGCAGAAGCATTGGCATTTCCGGTCTGCAACGTTGCTGACGCAGTTTCATTGACCACATTGGATGTCCCCGCTGGTGGCGTGCTGCTGCTTGAGACACCAGCATGGGCTTGCTTGCGAGGAGGATGCTGTAACCGCAACAACTTATCCCATTTTCCACTATGGGCATTAGCGATGCGCTGCGAGACAATATCAACGTCGCGAGATGGATGTCGAAAAGTCAGCGAAGCTTACATATTTGCCTCTTGTTGCAAAGACATCCACAAGGCGAACCCCGAGTGGACGAGGATTTTGGTCCTGAGAAGCAGAGGAGAGAAAAAATATATGATCTATCATGTTTTTGATTTTGGACCCTTTGACGTTGCGTGTAGTGTCAGCGCGATTGTTACGACCAATCGGAGAATGTGGATCAAACTGTCAAAGGATAGTGAGACGTGCATCAAATCTACTGTATCATATGGACTTACATCATCAAAGAATCTACTAGTCAGTATTGGAGCACGTTTTGGGCGAGGCTGTGAGTCCGGGGTGGTTTTCTGCAGGACTGAAATTAGGGATTGTACAAAACAACGAGCGTGAAAGCGTACCTTGAGAATTTTCTCAGTGGACTATATGACAGGTCAGCGGGCGTGAAGCATGATATAACGAAAAAATCTACTCACCTGTTGAAGCTCCTTCTCTGACTCGCTCAAGGGAACTGTCCATGTACTAATATGTCCATCATAACAGCCAGTAGCGATGAGCTGGCTGTCCTCGGAAAATGCCACGCACAAGACTTTATCAGGGTGCTCAAGTGGCTCGCCGATAGGTTCGAATGTGGTCAGGTCAAAGAACCGTGTCGTCCTGTCGTGTGACGTGATGGCTATTTTAGTGCCATTGGGAGCAACGACTAGCGATAAAAAGATTCCGACGACGAACTGTTTGATGATGGCTCCGGTGGTAGCATCCGATATTCGGATGTCTGTCAGGTTTCCACTGACGAGATGGAGACCATCTGGAGTGAATGCGACCCGCCATGCCCGCTGTTCTATTTTCAGCAACACTTCTCCACTTGCTGAATTCCAAATGATGATGTGCTTCTCTGTGCCTGCTGCTAGTTTTATCCCATCTGGGGAGTACGACACGGAGTATGCCATGTTGTCCACTTTGAGCGGTCCGAGGACTATTTTTCCCGTCTCCCTCTTCCACACGCATATTGTTCTGTCCAGCGATGCACTTGCAAATGTCTTGTTGTCCGGTGCAAATGCGATGCCATGAACCAGACTCTCATGGCTCGTAAACGAGACGGGCACTCTTTTGAGCTTTCTCTTGTTTGTCGCAACTTCCCACACCAGTATGCTTCCATTCCATCCTCCACTCGCTATCCAACGTCCATCAGGGGACGCCGAGACCGCCCAGACTTTGTCATCGTGTCCCAACAAGGACTCTCCCACTTGTTTCCCCATGTCCAGATCCCACACTCGAAGACTCTTGTCGGCCGAGCCAGTAACGAGGAGACGGGTACCGAGGATGAAAGCTACTTCATACACAGATTCCTCATGACCCTTGAGTATCAGTTCAACAGGCTGGGCGGGTGCTTTTGTGGACGCTTTGTGGATGGTGACCGCCATTCAAGTGTCTCGGTTAGCAAGAATACTGAGGGAGTAGCAATAACTTACATGTGCTATAGTGAGTAGTCATCTTCTGTAAGATACCGACTATCGCTGAGCGCTGAACCCTGATGTTGCCTTTGCCTTAGGCACGTGGTGTCCCTCATACGGATCATCCTCAGCGCTTCTTCCAGGAGTTTCCTTTAGTAGGCGCCGTGGCTACTTTTACTGTGTTTCAACTGTCGTAACTGATATAATTTCCTGGTCACGTCCGAGTCAGTTGACCCGAGATCTCTTATTACATTCATCTTGTGCTAATAAGTGACATGAATGTAACGAACTAATTGCTTGATACTGCTTGGCTGTGGTGCTGGCACCTCCAAGTCAGGCTGAGGGAGAATGAAGTTCTCGTTCCTGCCAGTATCAGAAAATAGCAACTTCGCTCCATTGCATACTCTCCTGGCCACTGCTGCACCGCAAGGCAATCAATTCTGCGATTACAAGTTTGGCCTCCACGCGGACACGGAGCGAGAAATACTGACTGGCCCATATACGCGCGGGATTAAGTATATGAACTGCCAACAAAGTGCTATCGATATAGTGTGGGCGTTGAAGGACGGTCGCAGTATCTCCAGATGGGTGGTGGATCATGAGTGGTGCGTCCAGACGGAAGCATCCATTATGATCACCACTGAACAGATAACGCCAACTGCAGATCGAAGAAAGTGAAACAAGCTTCTGTGGGTAGGTATACCAGCGTTTAGGAGGCCTTTGCAGTTGATAAGGACATCATTGTACATTGACTGGAGTCTATTATCATTAGACTTAATACGCTGGGCCAATTCACTTGGACGTTCAAAATTTTCAAACAGCGAAGGACCTAATTGTTGAACCTTCAAACTCTCGTCTTCCTAAGCAGGTCTGGCCCTTATCATGTTCATCTTTTAATCATTGTCCTAGATCCGGATCGTCATTCTTTCAATGAGCGTGCTCCTCCAGGACGTATGTGATGGTGTCATCGAGCTTCACAATAATCTGTACGATCCAGACGATGTGATAGAAGCTGGTAACACGAGCGTACCATGCACCTCTTGTCGCAAAGTTGAGGGGAGGGGTCTTCCTGGCCAGGCGTGCAGCGCTTTTTCACGATATCAAAACTCTTCAAAGGGGTAGTAACATCGACAGTGACACATGCACGTGTCTCGAATGCGCTGGTTGATGATATAGTGGAGTGCTCAGGGTGCATGTACGATTGTTCCTGAAGCTTGGGGGAGAAGACTGAAGTACTCTGTATGTCGCGTTTGATTAAAACCTTGATGAAATTCATAATTTATTTTCATTCTCTCTGAAAAAACTGCTGATTATCTCGCAATGCTTCCCCTAGACCTCAAAGTGAACGCGATATGCACAGCACAACAAATTATGTCAACGGAGACGGGGTAGGTGCACTATAGAATGGTGTCACTGCTCCCGAACGTCTTCACAATAATGACAATTTTCTCGCCCCGGGCATCATGGTGTTTCTCTACCAAAACCTTGGTCGGGAGGAAACATCCTCCAGAGGAACCTCACTCCTCAATAGGTACTTCCATGTCCTCATCTCTCAATCGCACCGGCTTATCATTGGTCGCAGGACAGAAGTATCCAATGTGGAGAAGGTCCTCACCAAGTTCTTCAAGTCGGGCGTCGTACCTGCCCCAATCTGAGGGCCAGCGTTTCAATATACAGTTCAATGGGTCTCTCAATAACGACTTATATAAGGATATTGAACTGGCTAGCATCGATGACTTGATCATGATTTACAATGTATCGTATTTCTCGTATGCCCCAGTCATTGTAATACACTAGGTTGACCATGATCGTGATGTGAGACCATGAGGACGAAGTTCTAGTCAGATATCAAGCAACGTATTTTGGAAGCAATATAAAATTACATGTGTCTTCGAATACTTTGTACATGCGTGATATCTTCAACAAAAAAGATTTGGAAGGGAAAGGACACTCAGCTGGTGCGTGGAGCAGCAGGACTTATCTGTTGGGTTCGTGCAAGACATGGGAAGTACCTCGTAAGAACTGCAAAGCAGCTGATGCCTGGAACATGTTCAATGTCCAACAAAGAAGGGTGGTTAGTTGTAGCAGAAGCGTCGGTATTTCCAGTCTGCAACCTTGCTGGCGCAGTTTCATTGACCACATTGGATGTCCCTGCTGGTGGCGTGCTGCTGCTTGAGGCACCAGCGTGAGCTTGCCAGTCGCGAGGAGGACGTTGTAGCCGCAACAACTTGTCCCTTTTTCCACTGTGCGCATTAGCGGTGCGCTGTGAGACAATATCAACATCACTGCATGGATGTCGAAAAGTCAGCAAAGCTTACATATTTGCCTCGTGTTGCAGAGACGTCCACAAGGGGAACCCCGCGTGGGCGAGGAGTCTGGTCCTGGGAAGCGGAGGAGCGAGAAAAGATACCATCTACCACGTTTTTGATTTTGGAGCCTTTGGCGTTGCGCGTAGTGCTGGCGCGATTGTTGTGTGCAGTTGGATCAAACTGTCAAACGATAGTGAGACGTGCATCAGATCTACTGTATCATATGGACTTACATCATCGAAGAATCTATTAATCGGTATTGGAGCGCGTTTTGGGCGAGGCCGTGGGTCTGGGATGGTTTTCTGCAGGACTGAAATTAGGGATTGCACAAAACAACGAGCGTGAAAGCGACGTACCTCGAGAACTTTCTGAGTGGACTATATGTCAGGTCAACGGGCGTGAAGTATGATAGGACGAGAAAAATTGCTCACCTGTTGAAGCTCCTTCTCTGACTCGCTCAGAGGAACTGTCCATGTGCGAACATGGTTGTCAACACAGCCAGTCGCGATGAGTTTGCTGTCCTCGGAAAATGCCACACACCAGACTTCATCAGGGTGCTCGAGTGGCTCGCCGATGGGTTCGAAAGTGGCCAGGTCAAAGAACCGCGTCGTCTTGTCGTATGATGTGGTGGCGAATTTGTTGCCATTGGGAGCAACGGCTAGTGATAAAAAGAGTTCAGTAGTATGCGCGTCGAATTGTTTGATGATGTCTCCGGTGGTAGCATCTGATATTCGGATGTCTCTCAGGTTTCCACTGACGAGACTGAGACCATCTGGAGTGAATACGACTCTGTATGCCCGCTGTTCTATTTTCAGCAACTCTTCTCCACTTGCTGAATTCCAAATGATGATGTGCTTATCTGTGCCTGCTGCTAGTTTTGTCCCATCCGGGGAGTACGACACCGAGTTTGCTATGTTGCCCACTTTGAGTGGTCCGAGAACTATTTTTCCCGTCTCCCTCTTCCACACGCATACTGTTCGATCCCATGATGCACTTGCAAATGTCTTGTTGTCCGGTGCAAATGCGATGCCCTGAACCGCATTCTCATGGCCCTTAAACGAGACGGGCACTCTTTTGAGCTCTCTCTTGTTTGTCGCAACTTCCCAGACCATAATGCTTCCATTCCCTCCTCCACTCGCTATCCAACGTCCATCAGGGGACGCCGACACCGCGCAGACTTCGTCATCGTGTCCCAACAAAGGCTCTCCCATTTGTTTTCCCGTGTCCAGATCCCACACCCGGAGACTCTGGTCGGCTGAGCCAGTGACGAGGAGACGGGTATCGAGGACGAAAGCTACTTCGCACACAACTTCCTCATGACCTTTGATCAGTTCAACAGGCTGGGCGGGCGTTTTTGTGGATGCTTTGTGGGTGGTGACCGCCATTCAATCTTGTTCGGTGTCTCGGTTAGCAGGAATACAGAATACTGAGGGAACAGCAATCACTTACATGCGCTATGGTGAGTAGTCGTTAAGTTGCATCTTCTGTAAGATGCTGACTATCGCTGAACCCTTTGCTGTAGACACGTGGCGTCCTGCATACGGTTTAGCAACGTCTTCAGCGCTTCTTTCAGGAGTTTTCTTCAGTAGGCGCCGACGCCGTGGTCGTTTTCACCATGTTTCAACATGTTGTCACTGCCCGGCCATGTCTAAGTCAGTCGACCCGAGATCTCTTACATTTAGCTTGTACTAATAAGCGATAACATGAATGTAACGAATCAATCGCTTGATGCTGGTTGGCTGTGGTGGTAGCACCTCCAAGTCGGGCTCAGGAAAATGATATTTTCGTTCATGCCAGCATCGTTGGGTCTTGAAAGTGGGAAATTCGCTCCATTGCATAGCTTCTCCTGATTACTACTGCACTGCAAGGCAATCAATTCCGCGATTATAAGTTTGGCTGCCATGCGGACACGGAGCGAAAAATGCTGACTGGCCCTTATGCGCGCGGGATTAAGCATATGAACTGCCGACAAAACTGCTATCGATCATATAGCGTGGGCGTTAAAAGACTGTTGCAGCATCTCGACATAAGCGGCCACTGTATTATGAGTGGAGCGTCCAACGGAAGGATCCCTTATGATCATCACTGAACAGAGAACGCCAGCTGCGGATTGAAAGAGAGTGAAATGAGCTCCTGTACCAGTGTTTGGGAGGCCTTATAATATTGAACCTTCAAAATCTCCTCTTCCCAAGCCGATCTGGCCCATATCAGGTTCATCATTCCTTCAATGAGAATGCTCCTCCAAGACGTATGCGATGGCGCCATCGAGCTTCGTGATCATCTATCCCGAGGACTGATGGAAGCTGGCAACAGGAGCTCACTATGCACGCATGCTCTTGTAGCAAATGACAGGGTCCTCCGGGCCAGGCACGTGGCGCTTTTTCACGATATCGTCAGAGGACCAGTAGCATTGTCTCGAACGCACTGGTTGACGACGGAGTGGAGTGCTCAGGGTGCATGCACGATTGTTCTTGAAAGCTTGAAGCTCGAGGGAGAACTACTCTGTATGTACCGATATCGCAACAAATCTCATCAAAAAAGCACCGCTGGTAGGACTGGCACTGAAAGGCTGGTATTTAATCTATGAGCGCATGCGATTGAAAGTTCATGATTTGTGAGAAGTATAGATTATGCATATCAATGTACATGTTGCACTAGACTCGTGAACCGTTCACAATCTATAGCCACACACCGTTCTGCACACTAGGCAGGATCATCCCAATAAAATTTCCGCAAACGAGCTCTGGAAAGCTCACAACGAAATGAACAGCTTCTGCACACGTTCTTGGCAGCTATATCAAATGAGGTGCTGAGCAAATTGGTTTGAGCCGCGCAGATATATAGATCCTGAGAGCTTCGCAGAGGCCTTGATAGCGAGATGCCCATAGTGGATAGGGGCTGCAACGTTGTTGGATTGTCCAGGAAGCTTGAAGCTTGAAGGACGGCTCGAGATGGCGGCCGAGGCCAACGTTGACAACGTTTCGTTTTAACATGAACCAAACATGCGCAAACCAACTGTCACAGTGAGTCTAATAATAGACTCAATCTTGGACGACTCCATTTCAAATCATCCCTTTGAGCATATGCTCTTGCAGGACGTACATGTATGTATTGCTATTTTATGTGTCTGAGTGTCGAGTGGAATTGGTAGATTGAATGGTGTGTCCATATCTTGGTTCCTTAAATACTGATGCGCTTGCTAAAAAAGCTGTTCATCTGTTACGCGGAGACGTCTCAGGTGAGTATATGCGCTCATTCCCTTGCAGGAATGTTGTACTCCTACGCATATATCCTCGTCTTTGAATATGTGAAAAGCTATGATGGTGTTAATCCTTCCAATTTTGCAGTCATTAAGCACAACATTTCATCGAACTGATTCACCCACTCGCAACAGCATCTTTGCCCTCCACTGACAGTCAACCTCAACAACCAACTGCTCACGCACTTGGCTATTATCCAGTTTATTCAAGATTTCTGCACCACTCCCCTCTCCAATCACATCTCCTTCTTCAGTATGCTGCACATTCTCTGCACGATCCCCTTCCCGACATATCATCTCCCCCACCGCCTCTCTGATGTTCTAGCAGCAGTCAACAACAACCGACACTTCAAACTGTCAAACCCCATGAACACATCAACAACATATTACAATGAACTCGAGACATGTTGAACGCAGATGAGGCTGGAACGTGGTCTTGGAGGCTCGTCGATGGTTTGTATGCGTATTCTCTCCCTTTCAGTCACTCTCACACAAAGCGTCTCTGTGTCTCGACGCTTCGTGTACACTCGTTATTGCACAAATCGTATTGTACCAGGAGCTCAACGTTGCAACACTCGGTCAAAACTACTACATGGTTCTATGTTTTGCAAATTTGTTGCAAATTGACGTTATATTCAGCGAAACAGGCCAGTGGCCAAATGCGTTCTGAACATAGGCAAGATGCCTAAGCCCCGTTGTACCGGGTCAGAGATACTCATCACGATCGATAGGGCATGGACTCAGATAGATGGTGGACGGTCTTGCCGAATGTCGTGCAGATCTTGCAGAGGTTATATATTTGATTATGAATTAACAAGGGATGCAACAGAAGGTAGTTGACAGACGGTTGAACCTTGGCGAGTTAAACGTTAACAAAAACATCATTGGCCAGCAGCGGATAAATATCAACAAGATGAATTGTAACGTTGAGAAGTTTTGAAATACGTGTTCTTCGGGCCAAGAGTCCATGTCACAACTCGTGCAGATTGCGGGGCCGGAAGCGCATGCACTGGGGTAGGGACAGCCGTTCCTGCAGAGAAAATAGGCTGTCATGTTCGTGTGAGGCTCTGCATTACGAGAAATGGCTCAAAATTTTTCTTGTCTAACAGATGCATAAGAAGCCTCTAATGTTATATCGGAGGGTCGTCAATTTTAATTAGTACTAAAGTCGAGGATCGTTGGTGGCATAACATTCCATAACCCGAGCACAAGTTTTGTGGACGTCAGAGGTATGAACACGGACGTTGGCGCTCAGCGCTGCCGAGAGCCAGCGTTCCTACATGCACTGGCAGTTCAACGGGTCTCTTAATCACGACTTGTATAAGAATATTGAACTGGCTAGCGTCGATGACTTGATCATGATTTACAATGTATCGTATTTCTCGTATGCCCCAGTCATTCAACACACTGGGTTGGCCAACTCCGATGCTACACAATGGGGACGAAGTGCTAGTTATTTGTCAAGCAATGTCTTTTGAGAGCAACATCGTATTACATATGTGTCTTCAAATAGCTAGTACATGGATGCTATCTACTCCAACAAAAAGATTTGGAACAGAGAGGCCGCTCAACTGGTGCGCGGAGCCGCAGGACTTATCGGTGGAGTTAAGGAAAGACATGGGAAACACCTTGTAAGAACTGCAAAGCAGTTAATGCCTGGAACATGTTCAATGTCCAACGGAGAAGGGTGGTTAGTTGTAGCAGAAGCGTTGGCATGTCCAGTCTGTAACGTTGCTGGCGCAGTTTCATTCACCACATTGGATGTCCCTGTTGGTGGCGTGCTGCTGCTTGAGGCACCAGCGTGACCTTGCCAGTTGCGAGGAGGACGTTGTGCCTTCAACAACCTATCCCTTTTTCCACTGTGGGGGTTAGCGGTGCGCTGCGAGACAACATCAATGTCACTACATGGATGTCGAAAAGTCAGCAAGCTTACATATTTGCCTCGTGTTGTAGAGACGTCCACAAGGGGAACCCCAAGTGGGCGAGGAGTTTGATCCTGGGAAGCGGAGGAGCGAGAAAATATACGATCTATCATGTGTTTGATTTTGGAACCTTTGGCGTTGCGCATAGTGCCGGCGCGATTGTTGCGTTCAGTTGGATCAAACTGTCAAAGCCTGGATGGTGAGACGTGCATCAAATCTACGGTATCATATGGACTTACATCATCGAAGAATTTACTAGTCACTATTGTAGCGCGTTTTGGGCGAGGCCGTGGGTCTGGGATGGTTTTCTGCAGGACTGAAATTAGGGATCGTACAAAACAACGAGCGTGAAAGCGGCGTACTTTGAGAATTTTCTGAGTGGACTATATGTCAGGTCAACGGGCGTGAAGCATGATACGACGAGATAATTTGCTCACCTGTTGAAGCTCCTTCTCTGACTCGCTCAGAGGAACTGTCCATGTGCGAGCATGGTTGTCAACACAGCCAGTCGCGATGAGTTTGCTGTCCTCGGAAAATGCCACGCAAAAGACTTGATCAGGGTGCTCGAGTGGCTCGCCAATGGGTTCGAAAGTGGCCAGGTCAAAGAACCGCGTCGTCTTGTCGCGTGACGTGGTGACGAATTTGGTGTCATTGGGAGCAACGGCTAGTGATAAAAAGGGTTCGGTGTGCGCGTCAAACTGTTTGATGATGTCTCCGGTGGTAACATCTGATATTCGTATGTCTTTCCAGTTTCCACTAACAAGACGGAGACCATCTGGAGTGAATGCGACTTTGTATGCCCGCTGTTCTATTTTCAGTAACACTTCTCCACTTGCTGAATTCCAAATGATGATGTGCTTATGTGTGCCTGCTGCTAGTTTTGTCCCATCCGGGGAGTACGACACCGAGTATGCACCTGGACCACTGCCCACTTTGAGTGGTCCGAGGACTATTTTTCCCGTCTCCCTCTTCCACACGCATACCGTTTCGTCCATTGATGCACTTGCAAATGTCTTGTTGTCCGGTGCAAATACAACATCCCAAACCAGATTCTCGTGGCCCTTAAACGAGACGGGCACTCTTTTGAGCTCTCTCTTGTTTGTCGCAACTTCCCAGACCAGGATGCTTCCATTCCATCCTCCACTCGCTATCCAACGTCCATCAGGGGACGCCGACACCGCGCAGACTTCGTGATCGTGTTCCAACAAGGGCTCTCCCACTTGTTTCCCCGTGTCCAGATCCCACACTCGAAGACTGTGGTCGGCCGAGCCAGTGACGAGGAGACGGGTACCGAGGATGAAAGCTACTTTGTACACATGCGCCCCATGACCCTTGAGTGTCAGTTCAACAGGCTGGGCGGGCGCTTTTGTGGATGCTTTGTGGGTGGTGACCGCCATTCAATCTTGTTCGGTATCTCGGTCAGCAGGAATATTGAGTGAGCAGCAATCACTTACATGCGCTATCGTAGTCGTTAAGTTGCATCTTCTGTAAGATACTGACTATCCCTGAACCCTGATGTCAGCTTTGCTGTAGACACGTGGTGTCCTGCATACGGATCATCTTCAGCAAATCTTCAGCGCTTCTTCCAGAAGTTTTCTTCAATAGGCGCCGTGGCCGCTTTTACTGTGTTCCAACCTGTTGTAACTGATACAATTTCCCGGCCACGTCCGAGTCAGTCGACACGGGATATCTTCTCTCATTCATCTTGTACTGAAAAGTGAAAACATGAATGTAACGAATTAATCGCTTGATACTGGTTGGATAGCACCTCCAAGTCAGGCTGAGGGAGAATGAGGTTCTCGTTCCTGCCAGCATCATCGTGTCTTGAAAATAGCAACTTGGCTGCATTGCATACTCTCCTGGCGACTGCTGCACCGCAAGGCAATCCATTCCGCGATTACAAGTTTGGCCGCTACGCGGACACGGAGCGAGAAATGCTGACTGGCCCATATACGCGCAGGATTAAGCGTATAAACTGCTAACAAAGTGGTATCGATATAGCGTGGGCGTCGAAGGACTGTTGCAGTATCTCCAGATGGGCGGTGGATCATGAGTGGAGCGTCCAAACGGAAGCATCCCTTCTGAACAGATAATACCAACTGCAGATCGAAGAAGGTGAAACAAGCTCCTGCGGGTAGGTGTACCAGCGTTTGGGAGGTCTTTGCAGCTGATAAGGACTGCGTGGTACATCGACTGGAGTCTATTATCATTAGACTCCCGCTGGGCCAGTCCACTTGAACGTTCAAAATTTTCAAATATCGAAGGACCCAATTGTTGAACTTTCAAACTCTCCTCTTCCCAAGCCGGTCTGGCCCTTATTATTTCCATCAAATATGCTTTTAATCATTGTCCTAGATCAAGGATCGTCATTCTTTCAATGAGCATGGTCCTCCGGGACGTATGTGATGGTGTCATCGAGCTTCGCGATCATCTGTACGATCTGGAGAATGTGATAGAAGCTGGTAATACGAGCTCACCATGTACCCATGTTCTTGCAGCAAAATTGGGGGAAGGGGTCCTCCGGGTCAGCCAGTAACATTGACAGTGATGCATGCACGTGTCATTCTCGTACAGGTAGAAATGCAGCACAGTGAGTAATCACAACCACCACCAAAGGAGGGCGGTGCTGCAGATAGGAAAAGATCAAGGCAGCGCTCAGCCGGAGCAGGGATGTCACGGTTTTATATTTAGGACGATTTATTGCGATCCAAACGATGTTGTGTTCATCGGTACCTGTTGTTAGTTTTCTCCCGTACGATACCTATAATACCTCCGAGTCCGAGTCATTCCCCACTTGGAGTGGTCCGAGGGTTATCTTGCCCATCTCCCTCTCCGATACTACAGTGTCACATGTTGCGTTCCCAGGCTGTCGTCGACTTCGTGAATATCGACTTTCAGGTTATGCTTTTCACCTCCCTGAATTTTAATCACGATTGTGTATCCTCGTTGATGAAGCGCTCAGGTTCGCGTCCAGTTCTCCTTTCGCGGACCCTATTACAGAGAACAGAAGCGCGATGAAACAACTACAGCTTGCTATGTCGCAAAACAAGGAAGCGAGAACTGCCGGGGTATAACAGACTAAAAGACTCCTTCGACGGGGATCATCCATCATTCTTTTGTTTTGTTGTTCCCCAGGTCATAGCCAGACGTGCTGGGTATCTGAACACATGACTCTTGCCCCATCATCGCAGATATCCCTCCTCAACCTGAATTTGAACGTTGCAGCTGGTTACGCCGAGCCAAACCTTGGTCAGCTTTATCTCCTTCTCAACTTCAACGTTGCAGCTGGTGATGCAAAGCCAGCTAGCTTTATCTCCTCTTTTCCTATCAAGTTCTGATTAATGAGGTTCATATAAGCAACCTTCTACTACGAAGAATAACCCTAGAGATTGCTTTTTGTCGGTAGGGCGTTAATCCCTGACCCATTAACCGCATATGTATTATAGCGCTCGTCGCTACTACATAGCTGTACGAGATTCCCTGCAATGGTCGGGTCTCACGCTAAAAATATTCCAGAGATCAGAAGATTGATAAGCTACAGCTTGTGACGCAAACCAAGAAGCTGTACAGCATATACAGCCTGTTATCTGGGGCATATAAAAGCCCTCCTTCCTGGACCTCTACTAACTGCAGGACTCGACGTTCTTTAATCCATACTTACTCTCAACTGCATTTTGTGCTTTAGAATCACTTTAGAATCTACCATGTCGACACCTTCGGGGACCATCGTTAGGAACTTGACATTTAAGTCGTGAGCGTCTTTGAGTTATAGCGCTGTTTCATCCTGACCGTCTTGCAGCGACGATTTCGGCCGGGAAACAACAATTTTGCTCGTTTTTGATACCGACATGGAGGGCCTCTACGACACAATCTACCCTGTGGTTTGGAAGTAAGCACCCCCGCTTTCACTCTCGAGGAATACAAGACTTTCGATGTTTTCAGAACCTTTACTTTCCCAGCGAGAGGTAGGTCCCTCGCGTCCAATTCCCACTTCAATTATGAACTTTCGTCTTAGGCTCGCGCAGCTATAATGTGACCTACTCGGACGAGTAAGTATTGTCCGAGAAATATCCAATATCATGCTCACGAACGTCGCTTTTATTCGACGTATAGCCTTGCTTTTTCCAAAGCAAACATCGGACATGATAACCTCGTTCAAACTTCTAGTTCCCTCAAGCTGAAGGTGGGAGACTACATCTACTCTGCGGTTCCCACCACAAACACAAGCCATCATGCAGCCAGGCCAAAAAACCACACTGTCCCTGAAAGATAAAAGAACACGTTTCTCTGTATGAATAGCATTCATCTGCCTTCATCTCTGCAGTTTACTAACAACCTGTGTAGCCACCTGTGAACTTTGCTACCGGAGATCACCTGACGGCAGAGAACGAGACTGGGTTTATTCAGGACCTTGCAGTCGGTTTGTAACCCCAGTTTCTTTTCTTTTTCTTACCTCATTGGAATCATAAGGCTTTTATGACCCATCAAAACCCGTCATATATGACCTATCAAGAGCCGTCATAATTGCCAGTGGGCCTGATCCGATGCTCTTCTTCAAAGAAGTTGGGTGTGTCAACTCCCCTTCATTCTCCCTCCAGGAAACTCACAGTTCATACTGCAGGAACGGAAGTAAGGCCACTGCTTGATGGAAACCGGTCCTGCGCATCTACGTCGAATCGAACTATAAAGAGACCGAGGTCTTGGTCGGTGCCATTAAAAGCACTGCCATCTTGGAGCAGGATCTTCACCAGCTTTTTCGGAACACGGTCTTCAACCTCGAACGGAACATACTGACTGGACGTTGCAAACTCACGAAGACTAAACCGTAAGTAAGTCGCACTGCCGCTGGCATATAACCGTTACACCAAAAGGTAATATACTGAAAGCTTACCTTTCAGTACTACCGGCGACTCGGAGTCTAGGGCACAGTGCGCAAACCAACGAAGGAATGCCAAATTGATGTGCATGGTGACTGTTGTTAATGCCTTGTTCTCTGTTTTCGCCGCCGCCCCGACGGCCCCGTTCAGAGTCCCAGTTGCTTGTCTTGTATAACCTTCCATCTCGTGTAGTCACCGTTATACCATATTGGGTCGACTGATCATCAAAACGATTGTCCTGATCCCGCTCATCGTAAGATGAGTAGCGACTTGAAGCAAAGACCTCTTCAAGTCGCAGCTCGTCTTATCGTGATAGAGGCCCTGACAGAGTTTGAGTGACCTGACATAATTGGGATGGAATACAAGGGTATGAGTATTACACCAAGTGCTAGCGGATATAAGTATGCTAAGCCAACGCTATAACCGTCCCATTCATTTTGTCGACAGAAACGACACTTAATTATGATAAGTTACAGTGAACCGATGACGATGAAAAAGAAACTGCAATATAAAGAATGCGCTATTAAATTCACAAATCTCATGCTGAACTATTCACATCTTCATCGACGTCCCCCTCTTCGCTACCGAAGTCGCCCCCTCACTTAACCGCTGGGGATGCGATGAAGGAGGCGCAGAGTGCGATACGTGATCTAGTTGCTGGTCTTCGTCTAACGATACCTGGCGAGCTTGCGTGAAAAAGACTTTCGCATCTCGATCGGAGATGTTCTCGATGTAGTAGGTGTTGCCTGAATGTGGTTGCGGTTTATATTATTTGTGAGACCAGCGGACGGGGCGTGAGGAATGGGACTGACCACGCGGCACAATGAACATGCCCCCTGTAGCTACAACATATTGTGATTCATGAATCACAGCGGCTACGGCGCCTTCAATGACGTAGAAAACCTGCGTAAAATAAGGTGAATAGATTGAAATGCGCAGTGTAGTGACGAATGCGAACATAAGTATTATCTTTTGTGCCTTTGCTTGGTTTGCGGCCCTGCGGGGGTATACGAAGGACGCCTGCCGCAATGAAGTCGCCCTCCCCGAAGACCTTTTGAAAGAACCACCCGCCGCCAGCTGCAGGTCTCGGATCGACCTTTTTTGCTGTGTAGACAATACCTGAAACAACGATAGTCAATATAAGACTATAAAGTGACGATAGGAGAAGCTACGTACGTCTTAACACAGGCTCCTCGGTGGCATAGTCAATGACCACACCGGATTCCTGTGTTTCGTCGTCCCAGCCTTCCTCGGGGTCAAATGGCTCAGGTATACTCTTCGCACGTTCACTGCCTGTGCGCTTGCGCTTCTTTCCTGCCTTCCCGAGTGGTTTAGGAGGCTCTTGCGGGATGCGTATGATTTCTTTAATTTGAGGAACGAGAATCAGACCAGAAGTATCACCACCATAGACGACTTTTTCTTGGCGCCAGTATTCAAGAGGCTTGTACCGATGCCGCCGACTGCGACGTACCCCATCAGGTAGTGGAGAATCTAAGGTGGATGAATTTCTTGTTCATGGTGTAAGAGGTGACTTACTTTCTTCGACTGATTTGATGACTCGTTTGGGTGCACGCGCTGCTTTTGGTTTCTTCGGTTGCTGCTCTTTCGGTTTTTCTTTGCGTGGCTTCTTAGGGGGTGGGTCTTCATCTTCTTCCTCATCTGGCGCATTCTCAACTTCTTCGAGTCCCTGGGCAATATCCTCATCGATCTCGTTTTCCTCCTGTTGCCCCAGCTCTATATCTGCGCGCCCCTTGCCCTTGCCCTTGTCAGCCTTCTTCGCCTGTGATGCTATCTGTTTTTCGACTTCTGCAGCGTCATCCTCATCATCCTCGTCCGCATTCACATAATCAAAACTTGTTCCTGTTTGCGGCGGGCTGTCGTCGTTCGGTAGGGGATCATAGTCAAAGTCTTGATTTGCTGGCTCGAATTCGGGGTCGGGAGCAGGGTCAGGCTCACGAGGGTCGTTGTATACGGAGAACGACTTTGAGAGTACTGAAGGTCCTGCACCATTCACAGTAGATTCACGCCTAGACGGTGCAGTGCGCATACGGGGCGAAGGTACTTCGTCAAAGTCGATCTCAGACGTTCGCGGGACGGACCGCGACGAGCCTGGTTTGCGCGCACTGTTAGGCGCCATTATGGAAGGCGCATTGGTAAGGTAAGCCAGCGGACTGCCCTGGTTGCCTGTGGAAAATTATGGGGATAAACGCGTCGGATCCTACTTGCGGTCAAAGTCACTCACTTTCTGCCAACTCCATGGACATCTCCCCATCCTCGTCGTATTCGTCGACTTCTGGAACGGGAGTAGCGACGACTGGGGCCTTCTTCTTGCGTGATTTAACTCGGGGCGGTGTGCGATCGTCAGCTTGCTTGATGACCTCGTCGAATGGCTCGAATTCATCAGAGTCACGGCCGACGTATTGGACTGCAATTCCGGTTTTCTTTCCGAGGCCAAGATCGTCGGCGCGGAATGGAATATGTTTCTTTGGGGGGCCGCGGCGACTACCTATGCTTGATTTTCTGCGGTCTGTAGATTCGCGTGGCATCGTTGGTGACGGCGAGCACCTAAGCTGGAGGAGTAAGTGCCGTGGGAAACTTAAACAAGACACGCTTGTCGCGGTTAATGGGTCACGGCATGTCACGCGCACACCACGCGTTTGTGTCACTTCGCGAGCCACAAAAGGTGTGGCACAAGGTGGATTCAAAGAGTGTCAATGTGATTAAAAAACTATACTATGATTTTTCTAAATCCCCATTCCCGTTCGTATCAGGACCCTTCTTTCTAAGGATCTCCTGCAAAAAGTCTAGTGTCGTCTCACTAGGATTGCGTGGTGGTGGTTGCGTCGACTTGCGCACGATATTATCGAACCTCGCTGCGCGCTTAGGGTGTGGGGTGTGATTGGCGAAAGACTGCAGAGGTTCAGCCGTGATGTACTCCAGTGAGCCAGGTCTATGTGTGTTGCTTTGGGAGTGACTCTGCGCGTCATTTGCAAATGCTGTCATTGAGAGCTTCGCCGCTTTCAACCCTTGCCTCTTGTGTACCACTTCTGGAGCCTTCTCCAACACTACAGACTCAGGCCTGAGGTTCGTCACACCAGTTTTGCTTGGATCGCCCCACGTCATCACGTTGCCCACTCCTTTGTTCTTCTGCTGTACGAGGGTGCCCATACCAGCGTATGATGCCACGAAATATATGGGCTTTCCTTTGTCGCCCTTTACCTCTTCAACCAATCGTCCTTTGTGCTCCTTCGTAGAGAGATATGTTTGAAGTGGTGGGAAATGAGAGTAATGGAGACCTGCAGAGCGATGTGGTACGCTTTCGAGTGAACGTGATCGAGGATGCTCTCGTACTCCTTCAGACTCCCACATAGCGAAGTCATCAAGGGAATAATCCGTTGGAAGTTTTTCGGGAGGGGCTTTTTTCGCCTTAGACAATCCTTTGGGTGTAGACGGTTCCTTGGACGAGTCTGCCTTCATCAGATTTAACGCCTCTTCCTCCCTCTCTTTCATCTCCCTCTGCTTCTTTAATGCTTCCGCCTTCATCTTCTGATATTCAAAGAAGTGCTCGCGTTTGCGACGGATATGCGCAACATATTTCTTGAATTCCGAGTTGGACATAGCATGGACATTGGGGACAGCAGGCGAGCACCAACATTGTGGGTCCATCCGCATTGGCGCATACTCCGAGTCCACCATATCACCAGAATCCTCGCTCGACGGCCGACGCAACTCTTCCGACCTGGGGTTTAATTGCAACTCATCCCAGTTCTTCATCCACATGGCCTGAGGCTCTGCAGAGTTCCATTCTGTCTGCTGTTCAAGTGAGTCCACAGCCTTCACTGTGATGTAAGCTCCACGTCTACGTATCGGGAGCGGACGTTTGAAGCCCCAGTTGCCGCGGTGAGCATCACCACCGTGTGTGGTGTAGACTTGAGCGATGCGAGGGTCAAAGGAGGAGAATTTTGACCGTTTGAGAAGAGTAGCGAAAGGAGATTGTACAACGGAAGCCATGCCTAGACGTCCTCGTCAAGCAACAAGTCCAATTTTCTGTGATGCCCGATACCTTGCCAAATTGGGACGACTTTGTAAGTCCGCTCGGTATTCGCCGTGCTATTCAAAACCTTCCTTGTTCGCTCTACTTTTTTTTTCAACAAAACCACGACGTCCAAATTACTGTTTATCCTCTGCTTTACGCAACTTTCAAGGATGGATAGTCCAGACAAACGTCGAGGATTAATCTGTTGTCTCAAAAACAATCTTTGCTGAATGTTCCTCCCACTGGTCGAGGGATGAGGACGCAGGATCACCTGGAGATGCCTACAGCTTTTTTTCGTACTGATGTTTGTAGATGGGTACCGTGCAATTACAATATTGTAAGTCGTGCATATTCTTATCGTTTGAGCTGTGATGGGTACCGATGCATGCCGAAGAAGATCATCCTGGTAAAAACACACAACCCGCTCGAATGGGTCCCTTGAAGTGCGAGGGTGTCTGATGCGGTTTTTGTCAAAGAGCCGCACAGACAGATGGGTGTGGATGGAGAAATAAAGGCGAGGCTGAGGTATCGCATTGGTGCCCATCCTGTGACTCGATCAGGAGCTGTGATGATGGGCTGATGACAGTTTCACAGATTGCATAGCTTGGTAGGTTACACTTAGCGCCATGAGCCGGATAGTCTGTAGTTCCCATGATTATGTCAAAATGTTGCTCCGTATGTAGCCTAGAATGAGTTTAGAATCATAATATATGAAGTTGATCATAGAACCATTTTGTTGATCAAGTGACTTATTACATAGCCGATGTTGGTGAATGTCGTGATTTTTTATGGATACACCTTTTTTGTGTGTGCGCCTCCATCATCCTCAAAGTTTTTCCTACACTGCCCCAGTGCTTAAGAGCACTGACTTTGTTGAAGACTAATACATCCTTGCTCTCTTGGCGACTTGGTTTTAATTGGGTGGCCACAGATTTTGACTCTCTATTTAACTGCCACGGTCGAATCGGACGAGGTACTGCTTTTCATAGACGATTTCTGTTGCAATCCTTTCTCATCCCTTTCACGTCAGCAAGCTATAGCCTTTTATCATATTTCTTGTCGGTCTCCGTTGAATTGTACGTGGAAGGAAGCACACTGAACGATATCCGAACCAGCCAACCAATCGCGTTCGTTGAAAAAACGGAACACGCACGAGTAGTCAGTGAAGTCATCCGTAGCGCCCTTTCATTCTTTACTAAACCTTGGTCCGCAGTGCCTTCATCTTCACATGAAATGTATCATCGTGCATACCCTTCCATTCGTTCCGTTCCTTCATCTTCCAACCTCTCCGGTATCACAAACACCAGTCCACGCCTAGCCCCGTTGCTCCCTCCCTCAGGCCTTCACGGTCTCTCACCCAAATCAACTGGGTTACTTCTCAACCAGCATCTGAACGCAGCTCTACCAGAAACAGCTCCGAAACATCCAACAATCTGCGGAATGCCTCTGAAATACGTATCGTGAGTTCAATCAAGTGTTCGGCCTACAGATGGCTAACTTTCCCATGTATCAGGCTCATCACCCTTGCCGTTCAAAATGCAACCTTATCCATTGTGATGCACTACTCTCGCGTATCCACGCCCCCGCACCTGTCATATTCTCCTGCAGCAGCAGTACTACTATGCGAAATACTGAAAGGATCCATATCCTTCGTCATTGCAATATGGAGAGCACAGGACATATCAGAATCTCATTGGTCATCCCGGAAATCTTTCACTGGCTTCGTGCAAGCACTCTTTCCATGGTCTGCACCCTTCCGCCAAGTATGCAGTGAGATTTTTAGCCCCGATTGTTGGAAGCTGTCCATACCAGCCGTCCTTTACGTCGTGCAGAACTCGTTACAGTTCGTTGCTATCAGCAATTTGCCCGTGGCGTCCTTTCAGGTGGCATATCAAATGAAGATCCTAACTACTGCGGCGTTCTCAGTCATCCTCCTCCGGAAGACGCTATCTTCGACGAAATGGCTATCCTTGTTTTTTTTGGCGATTGGCGTTGGTATCGTTCAGGTGCAGACGACTGCATCGAATAGCGGAATGCGGGAGATTCGAGTGGGGAGTGCACATGATGCGGCACCTCTACACATCCATATTATGAGCCCACTAAAGGGCTTTGGTGCGGTCACTGCTGCCTGCTTTACATCCGGTCTCGCAGGTGTCTACTTCGAGATGGTACTCAAGAACTCCAAGGCAGACCTGTGGGTGCGCAATGTCCAACTCTCGCTCTTCTCCCTTCTCCCTGCCTTCCTCCCCATCCTCTACGGCCCTGCGCAACCGCCTTCTATGGGTTTCTTGAGTTACCTCTTCCGAAACTTTGGTGGATGGGCGTGGGCCACGGTGGCAGTACAAGTCTTTGGTGGTTTGGTGACCGCTGTCGTGATCAAGTACTCGGACAATATCTTGAAGGGATTTGCGACGTCACTATCTATCATTCTATCCTTCCTCGCCTCCGTCGTGCTCTTCGACTTCCACATCACCCCTTCCTTCATCATCGGGGCTTCCACGGTGCTCGCAGCAACTGCCATGTACAACCAGCCCGCGTCGCCTGAGACAAAGATGACATCCACGATCAGTGGCGGCTCAAAGCCATTTTCAGACGCCCCTTTAGGTCCCGATGATCCCATAATTGGGCAATTCCCATCACAGAAGAGGTCGTCGCCGTTTGGAAGCCCCCGAGCTATCGCCAGTGCTCTGGGCCTTGCAGAAAAGCCCTCGAGTATTGTTGAGAGCGACTACTTCTCTGACATGGAATCCACCTCGCGATACCTCAACGCACCATACGGTTCTCCCTTTCCGTCACGTACGCCCACGCCCAGGCCCGAAGAGCGGCTGTAATTAGCACACCAGGACATAAAAAGAACTCATCAGAACTTTCAACTATTATACGACGTCTTATGATGATTTTTTCTGAATATACCCGTTTCCTAGATCTTTGCAAGTAAGCTCTTTTTATCACAGATATTGCATTGCGCCACTGCACCATGATCTCACAAACAGGCAAATCTGAATCTATTTCATGGTTATCATATCAAATCTTCTCTCTTTCATAGCCCAGTCACATTACGATTCATCTCGCTCATTCCCTGCAGTCTTTTCCGATCGCGCCGCTTCAGAATGTTTTGTGCGTTTTTGCTATTCTGGAGCTCTTGGTGCCGTTCACATCAGATTGCATTTCTACTTTTTTGCCTAGTTTTGCTACCTTTACGCACGAGGACTTGGGGTAACTGATCATGAACTTTGAACTTTTTAGTAGAGTATCGACTTTTGCTAACATGTTCTGTTAGCTGTAATTGGGACTGAATTTACATCTTTTACATCTATTGTTCTGGCTTGCTGAGGTATCAATTGCATAGATAACATCGATAATCAGCGGTGCAGCGCAAGAACCTGCCTGCCTCTGGCGCAGCTTTGAATGACTGTCTCCCGGGTCCCCTCCCTCGCCGGGGATGAATGTAAGCTTTCGTTGAACAAATATCAACTCATAGCGACTCGGTGCATGAAGGGCCTTCTCGGGGCCCACTTCCTCCAAGAGCGCCTTCTTGGCACACGATCTCATGGATCATGATTATCCTATCTGTGGTATTTCGTGTTGGACGTAGGTATGCGTACTCTTGCTCTTGACATGAACAGTTCACCAATCGATATTACGCACCCTGGCAGTCTCAAGGTGCATATGGAACGCCAGCATGCGCACGATGTCTGATCTGGCTGTCGCTCCACAGTATACTCAACGTAACTTCCCTTGGTGTCGTACAACTTACTAAGATCGGCATCAGATAACTACTCTCTTTCAATAACTAACCTAATTGCAGTGATGGGCGGTACGCCAAAGACACGTTCAACGTGACATGTGCCAGGGCTTCTTCCGGTGGCATTTGGGCCATATCCTGGGAGTTCTGCCCTCAGGGTCTTCAACACCGACCGAACTGTCGAGTAACTGTCATGTTCCTGTATGGCCAGTCTGGAATGTTCGGCACTGCAGTACATGTATTTATCTGATTGTCTCGGAGGAGATCCAAGGAGAATATGTCTTTTTATGTTGCAGGCCAAGGAAGCAGAAACAGCCTTTAAGGGCCTCTTTGCTGAGCGCTGAGCCTCCAAGTGCAGAAGTCGAAGCCCTTCACTGGTAGCAATGCCACCCCGCGCTTCCAAAAACCTGACCTGTCAGACGTGCGTGAGTGTCTTTTGGCTACTGGCTTGTGCTTATTTCTTTGTCCGTCTTGCAGCAACGATCTCGGCAAGAAAATGACGCTTGAGATCATTTTCGCTACGAAAGGGATGGTCTCTACTATGGGATATACCATCCCGTAGTCAGGATTCAAGTACCATAAAGCACAGGCCGCGGATGGGAACTTCATTAGTACTTTAAGTTGCAGGTTGCAGACTCCTATCTACTCTGCGATTCACAGCACGGACACGAGCCATCATGCATCATGCAGTAAGGTGACCAAACTACGCCGACTGGGGAGTTTTCCCCTCCGTTTCTCTGCAAATCTTGCCCTCGTTGTGCCTTGATCTCGATCGGCAGCTCACGAACGACTTGCCTAGACCCCTGAGACGGGAGCTGATGCATATGGTTTCCCGCAGGTCGTGAACAAGACCGGTGTATTCAGGACCTTGTCCTTGATGTGACTACCGTTTTATCCTTGTTTTCACATGGTCTAACCACGAAGATTTTTGGACACGGTAGAGGACCTCCCTATGGGAAACTCACAGTAGACAAAGGAGAGGTCGCAAAAGACTACATGGAAACTGGTCCTTAGCGCCTACTACATCACCAAGCAAATGAGATTTTGCTCGGTACCATCGATACGCAATTGCAGAACACAACCTGGAACCTCAAATTTAACGATTCCACCGGAGTACACACACGAAGATGCCAAACTGAGTTACCCAATAGCTACTAGTGTTTGAGGTTAGGATCTCGTTATTTTCGTAACATCCTGATTCTGAGTCCCAACAGCCTGATACGGTTGTTTGTCTTGTATCACGTCGTCTGACTCTCGTGTGGTAGCTATATCGTGTTGAGTCGTCTGTGTTTTGGATATCACCATATTGCGCTGGCTTTTCATCGGGCCATCATTTCAACTTCATGATAATTTGATGGCTATCGCATTGGTACTCTGCACTGTGAAGTCCACAAATACCTTAGAGAACCGTATAGTGCAACGTTTCTCGAGAACATGCGGAAGCCTCTCGGATATAACGTCACGGCGTTCTAATCGAATGTCGAATGCACATTAACATGCTTTTCTAGCTGGGAAAATCAACGCTTGATGATGAATGGCTTGTTGACAAACGAAGTATGGGTCATTGCGGTGATGTGTGCATCCGCATAGGACTCATTACTTTGACGTTGGATAACCGAAAGTGCGAGTATCTTTGAGTTTCAGGGGGTACAGGCAGCAAGAAATTGACGACCAAGAACGTTTCGAGCTCAACTAATAGTGAACTGTGAATTTTGTGTAGAAAGTCGACGTCTGCTGGCATGGTCTAGTTGTTCTGTTAGCTATAAATGTGACTGAAAATCCGTCGTTGAGTCATCTACTTGTTGTTCTTCCTTTCTGAGGTATCGATTGCATGGATGAGAAGAGTAGCGATACTGAGCAAAAAGGGCGGCAAGCTTTCGTTTGAGAGTCCCATCAACTCGCAACGAGCGCACGAAGGGCTTTTTCGAGCTCGCCCCCGCTTTCCAAGAGCGCCTTCTCGGCATGCGATCTAGGAATGCCTAGTTCATTTACCTTCAAAAGTCCGGTGGATGAGTTATGCACTAGATGGAGACTGTAACACGCACGATGAGATCGACGTCCTCTCGTTTCAGGACAACAGCATCCTTGGAGGACTTGGTGGGTTTGAGCGTCATGACTTGCCGCAAGCTCTCTTCGAGCTTAGTTTTGGAGTATTGATAGCCATCATTGAACTAAGGTTGGGGTGAGCATGATCATGAGGGTAGTGAGAACAGTCACTGACAGCCGCGAGGACTTCTGCCTCTCCCCGTCCGTTATTCATGTGGTATTGCTATAAAGGAGTATCGGAGTATGCCGACGCCTGTTATTCATGTCCATCGAACTGGAATGGCAAAAGCTAAACTCATCACTAGCGACCACCCTCATTGACATCCTCAACAGACAATTAACGACAACTCAAAGACCATCCTTCATCGGTCCTGTCGAAATCTCCTCGCTCGACTTTGGTACAGTCCCTCCAGACATCGAGCTCGTCGACCTTCGTGATATATACCGCGATTTCCTCGATGACTCTGATTCTGACTCCAATTCTGAGCCAGATCATGACAATGTGAAAGTAACGGAGGGTGCAGGGGATGATGAAGACGGGTTTGAGTGGGTGTCAAGGAAGGGGGCACGCCGGGGGATCGCGGAGGAAGGTCTGGCATATCATCATCTGCCACCACACATTCGTTACGGGCGCAGTCCATCCGTGGATTTGTTTGCGTCTACGCCTGCATTGCATGCCGGTTTACCGAGAGACGTGTGGGGCGGGGGCGCTATGCATGTGAGCATGCCTAGCCTGGGCGAATTCAGGCCGACGACGAGCAGCTTGTCGATACCATCGTTTGATCCTAGTTCGGTCTATGATTCGATGCCCCGCGCGTCTATGACGCCAGATAAGTCTTCTCCTTCTCCACAAAATCCTCCGTCTTCACGCCAGGAACCAGAGCCAGCTCCAACCTCTCCGCCCGATAATCCAGATCTTCAGCTGCATCTCTACCTTAATTGGCACTCCAATCTCCGGCTCACGCTCACGACATCCTTATTGATCAATTACCCTTCCCCGTCGTTCATGTCCCTTCCGATTAAGCTTTCAGTGACAGGGTTGGTGTTCACGGGAGAGGTGGCTGTCGCGTACGAGGGTTCGCGTGGCCGAGTGCACTTGTGCATACTCGATGAATTGGATCCCTATGGTCCTGCGTGCAAACGCCCACGAAGTCAATCCAGCACCCCTCCTGAAATGGACGAAGACAGCGGAAAACGCGACGGAAAACTTTTGCCAATTGGCCAGCGCCTCCTCCCGTCTATCTTGATCGAGAGTGAGATTGGCCAGGCGGACAAACATGTTCTTAAAAACGTGACGCGAGTCGAGAGGTTCATTCAAGATGTCATACGGAATACAGTGGAGGAGGAACTCGTGTTTCCGAATTTTCATACATTGATCATTGGCGACCAAGGACGCTCGTGAAAACGATAATGTAATGTACAACCATAGTGTAACTGTATATGTCATAGTAGTGATTTGCTCATGTAAGGGCCGTCGAGCTCGTAGCCAAGTTTGCGGTAATAATCTCGAGTACCGACACCTGTGGAGAAGGTGAGTGGTAAGCTTCTCCTTGTAAACCAAAAGTCGGACCTGATATGACGGCGAGCTTCACACTCCCATGTTCCTCCCGTGCTATTCGTTCTGCTTCTTCCATGAGCAGTGTTCCAAACCCCTGATGTTGGAATTTCGTTGGGTCGCGCCCGTGTACTGGGACCGCAGTGCCATAGACATGGAGCTCACGGACAATACTCGACCCTCCCGCTGCACCTTCCTTGCGCACAAGCTCAGGTCGGAAGGTACCTTCTTCGGAACACTTCCGTAGACGAAGAAGCCCAATCAAGATGTCTTGCTCTGGGTCCTCGTAAGAAAGGAAGGTTTCCCACCCACCATTGGCCGCATAATCTCGTCTAAGGAGCTCGACAGATCCCGGTCGTACTTTGTGGTGTATTTCGTGTATCTGTATGAACATCAGTATTCGAGCCACTATTTCAGGACGCCGCACGCACGCCAACTTCGCGATACCGCACATCCCTGCATTCTGCACCAAAGTCTTTCATTCGATTGAGGGCCAACTCTCGTAGATTGCCTGAATTTTCACAGCCGCTTGTGACCAGCGGCAATGGAATATCCCTATGGGAAACAGTTGTGTTAGAATCATGTTGTTTCACATCGAGTTCACGAGACTAACCTTTGTACACGATATACTCGCGTCCACGGAGGTACAAGCGCCAATATCCGAGCAACGACATCCACCAAGACATTCGGTGTGTAATTCTTGTACTTGCCCGTCCGCCAAAGCTCATACAAGCCTGTCCCTCGAATGACCAGAGTAGGATATATCTTTAATCCATCACTCCTAAATGCTGGATTCTCAAAATACTCTTTGAACTGCTCAAGATCCCGCTCCAATCCCACATTTGGGAGATCAGGCATCATGTGGGCGACGACTTTGAACCCTGCATCTTTTGCCATGTGAAAGGACTCGGAGACTGCACGCACAGTATGTCCACGATTTGTGTCTCGGGCAACGTCCTCGTATACTGATTGGACGCCAATTTCGAGGCGCGTGCAGCCGTAGCGGAGCATCTGTGATAGATGGGGCCTCAAGCAGTAGTCTGGTCGCGTCTCTATGGTTATCCCGATCGCCTTTGACTTGCTCTGTTCCGAGTATCTATACGAGGCATAAATATCCTGCTGTTTGAAACCAGAATAGAGCAGTATTTACCGTACCGCTTCATCAACATCGGTGCCCGTGAATCCAGATAGAGCGTTATGTAGCTGTGCGACGAATTTTGCGCGGTAGTCCTCTGGCATACTCATGAAAGTACCGCCCATGATTATGAATTCGACCTTGTCGACACTATGACCAAGGGCTTTTAGCTGTTCGACACGACCTCGCGTCTGTTCGTACGGGTCGTAGCGCGCACGGATGGCACGCATACTTGTTGGTTCATACCCAGTGTAACTTTGCGTGCTGTAATCAAAATCAGAATCCGGCCCACCTGGGCAGTATCTGTACAGGGATGAGGAACACAGATAGAGACAACAAAGTGGAACGTACACGCAAATGTTCCCTGTCATAGCGATGTGAGGACATCGATGCGGTTTGCACATCACTGCTACCACAGCGATCTACGAGGAGCCATCAGATCCAACGGGTCTCGTGGGAGGTAGACGAGCTACATACACCACTGGCCGTTCTTATAGGCCTGGCACGAAGTTTAGGCAAAAGAGCCTTTTTATATTCGTCCGGTATGGCGCTGATGATATCTACCAGCCTCGGCACGCCCCCGAAGCCATATTTCTTAGAGATCTTTGCGCGGAGTTCATTCAGCGAGACTGTTTGGTTAGAATCGTGGGCTTTGATTAGTTCTGCGGCGATTCCTGACGTTACACGAAGAAGGATCTCGGCCTGGGAGGGGCCTTACTGAGATTGTGAGTTGGTGGATAAAAGTGAGTGTGTGATGAGTTTACCTTCGGTTTTTGACCCTTGAACCATTTATAGGCTATCAATTCGGTTGCCAAAAATTATGTGTGTTTTGTTCCTTTCTGTGAGTTTGCTTGCTTGTCGTGCAATCCGATCTTGAAGAATTAGCTGGTGAATGTATATCTACTAGGAACTGCCGAATCCCGATGTGACTATTACCTCGGGTCACACATTTGTCACGCGCTATTCCGTTGTCACACTTTGACTCACCGAGGCCCGACACAGGCTGAGCTAATATGTTTCGACAATGTCGCTTTTCACGACTGCAAAAGTTACAGATTCGTTCTTATTATGACTCCAGGACACATGCTCCGAGAAAAGGCGACAAAGGTGAGTTAGATTATCCAGTAGTAAATTCCTCATTGATTTCGCACCCAGTTGTCGTTGCAATGTCCGGAGGAGTGGATTCCTCAGTCACCGCAAAATTACTAGCGGACAAAGTAAGCATCATATGTCATACTGTTACAACTGACATATTTTCTGTACCGGCAGGATTATGACCTATCAGCAGTGTTCATGCGTAATTGGGATACACGCGACGAGTCTGGTTCAGATCATGGATGCGAGTGGGAGAAAGACTGGGAAGATGTCAGACGCGTGTGCGGGGTGCTCGATATACCTTGTAAAATGGTATTTTTTATCTGATTTACTTTTACAAGCTTCTAAGTTTGCTTACTCAAAGGTGGATCTCTCCCGTGAGTACTGGACGCGGGTATTCGAACCCTCCTTGAAGTCCTGGGAGAGCGGTATCACGCCCAATCCTGACGTGTGGTGTAATAAGTGAGTTGTTTTATATCTATATCAGTATTTTGTTCTTAATCTTGGGTCAGAGAAGTTAAATTTGGCGCATTGCTGGACCGCCTGACCGAAGATCCTGGGCTTTCAAACACTCCATGGCTTGCAACTGGTACTTGATCTTTTTTCTGTGCTCGATTCAACTCACCTGCTATGCGTGCAGGCCACTACGCAAATAAAGATTGGAAATACCATAACGGCGTTCCGCGACCAAGACTTCTTCGTCCTCACGACGTCACAAAGGACCAGACATATTATCTGTCTTCTGTCCCTGAACGTAGCCTTTCCCGTGCTATTTTCCCTCTAGGATCCATAAAAAAGACAGAAGTCAGAGAGCTCGCCGTGAAGTGGAATTTACCAACGGCTGCCAGACAAGAAAGCATGGGCATATGTTTCGTGGGGGAGAAACGTAAATTTCATGATTTCATATGTGAGCTCAGACTTCGTGCCTGGCATCACCCGCTGAACCTTCTAGCTCAGCTCAATATATACCACCTAAGCCTGGGCCGATCATCGATCTGGAGACAGGACTCCAGGTAGGCGAGCATGCAGGGCCGTGGAATTTCACTATTGGCCAGGGCGCTAAAGTGAAAGGTCTCAAAGAGAAGACCTTTGTTGTGAAGAAAGACATCCCAAAGAATATAATATATGTCGTACCTGGAACGTCAGTGTTCTCATATCCTCCTTGGAATTACCAACGTTCGTTAATTTCCAGAGATCATCCAGCGTTATACGCACAATCCTTGACCATTCGCGATTGGACGTGGATATGGGCCGATAGTCCACCAATAGAGCTCATGCGTCCTGGCGGTCTCAAAGCACGTATAAAATTCCGACATGTGATGTCAGACATAGGCTGCTCAGTGTACTCGTGAGTCCAGCCGTTGTTTTATCGTTCACAATCAGTTAATTAGGTCAGTGACAACGATTGCATTCGCATCGATTTCGATGAGCCGCAAAAGGCCATTGCACCAGGACAAGTTGCAACGATTTACATTGAATACTGGTGTTTAGGATGCGGTACAATTGTGGAAGTAGCTTAGGTGCCGCACTCTATTTCAAATGTCATGAAACGACGAGTTCAACAGGTAATGATGTTCGTACCTGACTTTTGATTGCAAATTCTACAAAATTTAATAATAAAAGCTATTTAAATTTTCTTAATAATTTTATTATTCATGTTTGATCTAATTATTGCGAAGGGGATTTTCGTGGATGACTGTCGCCTGAGTATCTGCATGAATTATGTGCAGCTGCCACTTCTACTTCCAAAGTAAATCCGTCTTGTACTCGGGCACAGCACCGATGGGTTCCACATTTTACTCAGCGTAATTTCCCTCTTGCGATCATCGTCCAATTTGACACCAGCACATCGGACTGGTACTCTTTAACCTCGTACAAGCGTTCCGTTCACTTTCGGACGTCTACCATCGAAAACCAAGATAGATGAATTAGAGGTAATGCAACAATACAGGACTGATGTGCAAGATGCATACTAGTAGTGTGAACAGAGGACAAGCACTGTAAATTTGGTGAGAGGTGAATACAGCACTATAGAGCCTGTACGCAGGCAGACACTCATATGTTGATCATTAACAATGATTCAAAGTGTTTGGAGTGACATATGAAGTTGTGCGAACATAAGGAATTTGTTACAGTGCCCACCTGGCCCAAAATTTTATGACAAATCAAAAGGGCTCTATGTCATACATGTACTTGCGGGGAAAAGGCATTTATGGCTCAGCTCCATCTTGGTACCGTACCAATCAGCCAAACTACCGCTCCTAGCGTTTGTCGCGGCGGGAATCCTCACATGTTCGTGCATGTCGCGTATAAAGTACTATAAATGATAGGTTTTAATGTCGTGGACAGTATTATGGGAGCTCCAGTGACGTATTCTTGCACCTTTCCTTCCTCCCTTCCACCTTGCTCAAGATCACACCCCTCAGCTGGCTTCTGAAACCCGTAGCACCCGACCCACACGCTACCTGCGGGTTCCACCCGGGCGGGTACTCGGGCACCTTCTACCCATATCAGGCCCTATGTACGACCATATATCTGTCACGTAGTAGTGAAGAATGTATGGTCGGAGCTAGTTGTGTTATCAATCTATTCGAAACAGTGAGGATGCAAAGATAAGATATGAGAATTGAGTCGCACCGAATCCCTCAAGAGGCCAAGAACCAAGGCTAGACCTTCAAGATTCTCTCCTAAAGTGTATTGTTCAGAAGATAGAACTCGCCCAGTACCATCTGGGTGCCTTTTGTACACGAAGAAAATCCACTGTTCTCCGCTGGTGACAACACCCCTGATGACATTTAAGCTATCATAAAGTTAGACTACGTCACGGAACATAGAGCGACAGAGAGCTAACCCCCGCAATTGGCAATATGAAGCCGCAGCAATTGTAGCTCGAGATAGACCAACCTGAACCCTATCGAGCTCAGCTTCGAAGATGCTGGACGACATTAGTTCCTGGGTGTTTCCGAGAGCCGCCAGTGCTGTGGTTGGATTGTTCAGGAGGAATGCTAAAGAACGGTTCAAATCCATTCTAGCACGCGACAGAAAATGACTGACCGGTGTACTTAGCGGGGAGTTTAGTCACCAGGAAGTCAATGACCCCACTGAACGAACGTTTGGCAGACCCATCAAGTTGGTTGAAGATCGTGCTAGGGATATGGAATTCTGGAATTATGTTCACCGTCGTGGTATCCGGAGACATGACCGATACAACTCTCAACAAGAGTATGTTGATCAAGATGCGACATCCAGCTTCCGTCTTTGGAGTTTAAATGAGTATACAGTCATTCATGGAAATCAGCCACCGTAACATACCACTGTGTGACGCGGCCGCGCACTAAACTTATCAGAAATCGGGTAGTCTCCATCGGAAGACACCCTGGTATATCGGTAAGTCCAAAAGTTTTGGCTTCTTGGCTCTTGTCGCTGGTCAGAAAAAGTGGACCAAACGATATTCCCACTGAAGCTAGCATTGTTGAATCGACCTTAGAGAAGGAAACGTCCTAAGGAGAGGCTGATCAGCGCTGTGAACAATTCAGCGTCATTCACATCACCTTAAGGTCTTCCAATTTGCCACACAGTTCTCGGATCAGACCAGCAAGCCCTTCATCAAGGTCAGAACGAAGTTCCTCGAGCTTATAAAGCAATTCGGTTGTATCTCCTACAGTTAGGTCTGCAAGCTTTTGTCGGTTGGCAATGGGAGGCATGATGTGCGATACACCGACAGATGCGAGAGACATAGGGGTTTCTAACATATATAAGCTTGCCGTCGGCTCGGTGTCAATTGTGTCCACCCCGTCATGCTGTGCAGCACGCAGATTTGACCATTGACCTAGTGTGGCCGTTTCCTCCTCTTAATTATACGTATCGTGTTGAATTTCACGTGTAGGAAGGAGAAAATATAAACAACTACATCTATGCGATCTTGACAGTCTGAATGATATTCGTAAGCATAGACCAGCGGCCAGGAACAATAAACAGACGTACTTTGGCATACAACGAGTCTACAACCTTGCTAACTTGTTCCAGGGTCCCAATTGCTGCACCATACGTGTTCTGAAAAAAAGGATAAGCATGAATGAGAAGAGTGAGAAGAGAGGACACGTCAGCTTCTAGCTCATCGAATACGATCAGGCATCCTCGTCCCTGATCCAGCACGCCGTGGAACACCTTGTCCAAGATCATCTGAGATAGCCTAAAACACGATATTAGCTACTTTTCACAGAGACAATTCAATGCGCACTTGGCCTCAACGTCCTGCCGTCCTCGCCCGACCTGTTTGGCAACGCAGTCAATCTCTACCACCGAGTACGGCTCAACGATACGCAGTAAATAAGGGTGTCGTAAAGCGCTGCGAGATGTGAGCGAATAGTAGAGTCGGACAAGAGTTCTGTGTAGCAATGACAAGTCAACAACAAGTTGTGTAAATGGAGTATAATATACCATGTTTGTAATCCCGAAGGGCCTTCTCGAAATCTGACAAGTTCCGATTCTGATGCGCAAGCGCTATCGCACGCATGCTCTCGATCTCGCGGAGCTGAGCATATTTCACCGCGAGCTTGATAGAGAGAAGTGATGTTACATCTTCGGGCTGGAACACACATCAAAATGACTGACGAGTCAAGATCAGTGACATCACTGTGACAACACACCATATTCAACATGACCTTGCACAAAAGCATGTACTTGAGTGCGCTCAGCGCTGCTGGGTCATCCTGCGATGACATGTTCTCGAAAGTCTCATAGAAATACGAGTATGCAGTAGTGTAATATTTGTCCTCAGCATGGAGAACACCAGATTGGAGGTCTAACGCTGCTTGAAGATGAGGACAATATATTGAGTTTGCAGCAGTCCTGGCAGAAGTAAGGGCAGCCTTTGCATTTCACGGACGTAAGGGCACATGATGAGAATATCGGGATGGCACTCGAAGGACTAACCTTGGACTTCGACAGGTTTCCAATGCCACGGTAGAATGTTCTCTCGAGCAGGTGTACTTCGGTAAGAATCATCTTGTCATCTAACCTTTTCAACTCTGTCAAGAGTGCGTCGATTCGTGTTAAGGCTAACTTATACTGCAGTGCTTCAAGCTGCCTGTACCAATGGTCAGCATTGTCGTAAGAAGTAGAAGTGTTTCTTACAGGGAAACGAGTCGAATTTCCAAGCTATGTTTAAGGAATATGCGCTTTTCGCGCTTTGACCACTCAATGTTGTCGGTTAGGACATCGATCTGGGTTTGCCGGCTGTTAGGAATAAAGTTAAAGTAATTAAGAAGCGTGCGGACTACAGGGAGACATTAACGAAGTATAGCAGGTCAAGAACAGAAGGCACTCACTCAGCTTGGCAGTCTTTGCCTTGGCAGTTGAAGACATGAATGATCTCGAGAGTGTGATGACTTGCGCTAAGCCACTGGCATCTCTGTCTGGAGTGAGGCTTGCGCAAAACAACAGACTTTGCAAGACTCACTTTAGAGCTCTGCGAGTTTTATCAAGGCTAACTCTTGGTCACGCAAAGACTGTTCCTTGTCGGCATTGACTGCCGATCCCTTGGAGGTTGACGCTGAGACCATGATTAGCACCAGTCAAGACATACACTGTTCAGCACACCCGTAGAATTCAATATTTGCTTGTAAAGCTCCTCTGCACGAGATGTCTGTGCACTACATTTGCTGTTGTCTTTTCCTCTTCCTCTTTTGCAAACAGCGTTCGAATTTCTCGCCGACATTGTAATCTTGAAAGTGCGGTGTATAGCTGTCGTGAGCGAAAGAATCTGTACGCAGGTCAAGTATGGCTTTCTGGAGTGTCAGTCCTTGTCATCAGTTGAATGTCGTGGCGTAAGTAAAAACTGTTTGCGATTTACGGTCCAGCCAGAACGGTACTGGATTGAGAAGGTAATGCGAGGCAGGCAATGTATTTCTCAGATACCGGAAAAGTTAAGGGTTATCAAGTCCGAGTCGGTAATACCGGTATGTATACAGTACTATATGCGGCGGGTGGCGTTCATATCACTTTTGATTATTGTACATAATGCCTACTCGCTCGTTCCTCGGTTTCTCGATTTGACTCGTAAAAATTAAATGGGTACATTGCTACATACTCTGCGAACATAATCATAGCACCATTTTCAATCACACTTCATGTACAGCGAGCTACAGGTGAATTCAGACACTAACGTCACGTGATCAACCAGAGTATGAACACGACCTATATATATCTTACACAGTACTTACTAGTAGTCACTTGTGAATAATCGTCGGCGGGTGTACTCAGAATCCCTAGCTTTCATTAGCTGGATTACCGGTCCATGTCACTCCCGAACTCATTCGCATCGCGAGGCGAACAAGGTACACTTCGTTTCAACTCGTTAGTGCCGAACTTTGTCGAATTGTGAGTTGCCCCGGTGCTCGGGTCCCAAACGAAAACAACATTTTAATTACGTAGCGAGCATCATGTCTACTATGTGGCGTCCTGTTCGCATGCTGTTCGGTATAAACTTCCATTATAATTACGTATGTCATTTGCTATAAAATATGGAACTCGAGTGCTACTGATCTGTCTAACTTATCAAGCCATGCTTGCTACCGTTCTGTTGCTTGCTCTGCCATTCTGCGCTGCAGAGTCGGCATCCAGTTATGCAGGATCAACCGTCGTTGATTCTTATCCTCCCCCCGGTGCCACCAACACTGCTGTTGATGCTTACTTCCCGGATGAATCTCAAGTCGGTTATGCAGGTCCAACGCCTAGTCAGTGTTAATGCTAATCGTATTTCCTGTGTTCTAATAAATAAAAATCAGCTGGTGCTGAACCTGCAGCTATTGTTACTGCCGTCCCGTTCTCCAAGGTCGAAAACATATTTCCCTTGTCGAGGCCCAATTCGGCAGATGGCGTAGACAGCACTTTCAATGTGACGCGTCACTGGGGCAACTTGTCTCCCTTCTACTCTGTGGAGTCGTTTGGTCTTCCTGACGCATCCCCCATCATCCCAGAAGGGTGTGGTCTCAATGCGGTGCATCTCTTGATGCGCCACGGCGCCCGCTATCCAACTTCTGACTCCGGAATTTCTCATTTCGCCGCTGACATTCATGCTGCTGCAGTGAAAGAGGGCTTCAACGCCACTGGTGATTTGAAATTCTTGGCAACCTGGACATATAAACTGGGCGCGGAGATCTTGACGCCTTTCGGCCGCGAGTCGCTGTACGTTCGCTCTGCTTTACGATGCTTCCACTGACGCTCTCCTCCGTCAGCTTTAGCAACGGGGTAGCCTTCCGCTACAGATATGGCCAGTTGCTTAATGCATTCACGGACCTCCCAGTATTCCGCACTACTTCTGAAGGTTTGTTTGCATCGAACGTTTATTTCACAATGGGTTCTGATGGTTTGCTTATGTCGTATAGATCGCATGGTGGATTCTGCGTGAGCAATTCATTCATATTTCTGCGTGCGCTGCGCCTCATGATGTTATTGGTAGCCTGAACTTTGCTGCAGGCTTTTTTGATGTCAGAACTTACGAGACCGACTATCACCAGGAGATCATCATCGAGGAGAACAACTTCAACAACACCCTCGCTCCTTATGATGTGTGCCCCAACGCCAATTCGGAGGATATCGGTTACTTCGGTGGCACCGAGGCCAGTAAATGGGCGGATATCTATCTCAAAGATGCTCAAACGCGCTTGCAACCAATGCTCCAAGGATTTAATTTGACCATCTCACGGTTGGTTTACATGCAACAATTGTGCGCTTATGAGGTGATCTTACCCTTTTCACAATCTTGATGGATCTTGTTCCTGACATCCTGCAGACTGTGGGCCTTGGATATTCCAAGTTTTGCGACCTTTTCACTGAGAAAGAATGGGAAGGATTCGAGTACTACAATGGTATGTTTCTTTCAATGATCCTTGCTGAGCTCGGCGCTGATCTCTATTTGCAGATCTTGGTGAGCACATTGAGCGGTAAACTTGCAGCCTGAGCGACTGTTGACTTCGTTGTGCACAAAGATTTCTGGTACAGCTGTGGACCAGGGAATCCAACATCAGCAGCGCAGGGCCTTGGCTACGTTCAGGAGCTAGTGTCGCGTCTCACTCACACTCCCATCAATGTCTGGAACAGCAGCACCAACAGCACTCTTGACTCGAGCAACATCACATTCCCTCTTAATCAACCTATATATGTGGATGCTACCCATGATGTGGTCATCTCCAGCAGTATGTTGCCACTTCCTTCCTTTCCAATGCAAGACTACTGACGAACGGGCTCAGTCGTCACTGCTCTGAACTTTACTAGTCTAGCTGCGACTGGTCCTCTGCCAACCGACCATATACCCCCTCATCGTGTATGCAGTCTCATGACCCACCGCTTGTATATATTGCTGACGAGTCACATAAGTCTTACATTGCTAGCCAGATCGCACCTTTTGCCAGCCAGCTTGTAGCGCAGGTGATCAGTTGCCCAGCCTCAGAAGAACCAACTCATATCCGGTTCCTTCTGAACGATGGGGTGGTGCCACTGACAGGGCATTCATGGTTGTACAGGAAGATTCGAACGGTCTTTGCGCGCTGCCCAGTTTTATCAGCGGGATGCATGAACGAATTGGGCAGATCAATTACGCGCATGATTGCTTCGCCAATTATACTATGCCCAATCCTGACAACATCATCGATGGAAGGTACCCTAGTTAAAAGGATGATTGGCTATTTGTTCGCATATACCCACAAGTTGGAGAATGTTAATGATGTCGAAAAAAGGTGAACGACGCGCATTTCCCACTAATCCATTTTTCACGGACATATTTCGTTATTACATATAACAAGCAATTCACTCGCTTTCGAATGGTTCGGTCGTACCATACATTGTCATCCTCTCGGATTGCTTTACAGCAGTAATGACGAGTAAACTATGTCCTCCGTCTCCCTTTCTTCATCCGTGCCTGACAACAACGCCCGAATGTCGTAACGGTTCCACACCCTGAATAGCGCTTTGCCAGTGAACCGTGTGTGAATGCATCGGTACGCACGTCGGAGGGTAAGTCCTTGGGAGCTGTTGAACGTCGTCCCATATACTAATGGAAATTGTTTACGGTTGACTGTCCAATTCGAATGCGCAGGGTTAAAGGAGAAAGTGATGCGAGGCAGAGTCTAGACAATCAACTTCGCGTGGGATCTGCACTTTGACGAACCGTCAGCGGTGAGCATCACGAGGATAATTACCAGTTTGTTCAGAGAGAATGAAAACAAATCATGAACTTCATCAAGGTTTCAATCGAACGCGACATACAGAGTACTTCAGTCTTCTCCTCCGAGCCTCGAGAACAGTCGTGCATGCACCCTGAGCACTCCACTCCGTCGTCAACCATGTGCATTCGAGACACGTGCATGCGTCACTGTCAATGTTACTGGCCTTCTGAAGAGTTTTGACATTGTGAAAAAGCGCTGCGCGCCTGCCCCGGAGGACCCCTTCCCCCAATTTTGCTACAAGAGCATGTGTGCATGGTGAACTCGTGTTACCAGCTTCTACCGGATCGTACAGATGATCACGAAGCTCGATGACATCATTGCATACATCCCGGAGGAACACGCTCATTGAAAGAATGACTATCTTTGATCAAGGACAATGATTAAAAGCTTACTTGATGGACATGACAAGGGCCAGACCAGCTTGGGAAGAGGAGAGTTTGAAGGTTCAGCAAATAGGTCCTTCGATGTTTGAGAATTTTGAACGTTCAAGTGAACTGGCCCGGCGTGAGTCTGATGATTACACACTCCGGTGGATGTACAACGTCATAAAGGATGCTTCCGTTTCGATGCTCCACTCATGATCGTAACCGCCCATCTGGAGATACTGCAACAGTCTTTGGACGCCCACGCTACATCGATAGCAGTTTGCTGGTAGTTTATACGCTTAATCGTGCGCGTATATGTGCCAGTTAGCATTTCTCGCTCCGTGTCCGCGTGGCGGCCATACTTGTAATGGCGGAATTGATTGCCTTGCGGTGCAGCAGTGGCCAGGAGAGTATGCAATGGAGCCAAGTGGCGATTTTCAAGACCCAACTTTGATGCTCGCAGGAACGAGAATCTCATTCTGCCTCAGCCTGACTTGAAGGTGCTATCACCACAGCTAACCAGTATCAAGCGATTAATTCGTTACGTTCGTGTTATCACTTTTCAGTACAAGATGAATGTAGGAAGAGATCTCGGGTCGATTGATTCGGACGTGGCTGGGAAATTATATCAACAACAGGTGGAAACACAGTAAAAGCGGCTACGGCGCCTACTGAAGAAAGCTCCTGGAAGAAGCGCTGGAGATGATCCGTATGTAGGACACCACGTGTCTACAGCAAAGCTGACATCAGGGTTCAATAGTCAGTACCTTACAGAAGATGCAACTTAACGACTACTCACTATAGCGCATGTAAGTGATTGCTGCTCCTTCCGTATTCCTGCTAACCAAGACACCGAACAAGATTGAATATTGAATGGCGGTCACCACCCACAAAGTATCCAAAAAAGCGCCCGCCCAGCCTGTTGAACTGACACTCAAAGGTCATGAGGAAGCTGTGTACGGCGTAGTTTTTATCCTCGGTACCCGTCTCCTCGTCACTGGCTCGACAGACAAGAGTCTTCGGATGTGGGATCTGGACACTGGGAAACAAGTGGGAGAGCCCTTGTTGGGACACGATGCCCAAGTCTGGGCGGTCTCAGCGTCCCATGATGGACGTTGGATTGTGAGTGGGGGAGGCAATGGAAGCATTCTGGTCTGGGAAGTTGCGACAAACAAGAGAGAGCTCAAAAGAGTGCCCGTCTTGTGTAAGGGCCATGAGAATGCGGTTCAGGGCGTCGTGTTTGCACCGGACAACAAGACATTTGCAAGTGCATCGGAGGACAAAACGGTATGCGTGTGGAAGAGGGAGACGGGAAAAATAGCCCTCGGACCACTCAAAGCGGGTGGTGATGCATATGTAAACTCGGTGTCGTACTCCCCGGATGGGACGAAACTAGCAGCAGGCACAGAGAAGCACATCATTATTTGGAATTCAGCGAGTGGGGAAGAGTTGCTGAAAATAGAACGGCCGGCATGGCGAGTTGCATTCACTCCAGATGGTCTCCGTCTCGTCAGTGGAAACCTGAGAGACATCCGAATATCAGATGCTACCACCGGAGACATCATCAAACAGTTCGACGCGCATACTACCGAATCCTTTTTATCACTGGCCATTGCTCCCAATGGCATCAAATTAGCCACCACATCACACGACAAGACGACACGGTTCTTTGACTTGACCACTTTCGAACCCATTGGCGAGCCACTCGAACACCCTGATCCAGTCTGGTCTGTGGCATTTTCCGAGGACAGCAAACTCATCGCGACTGGCTGTCAGGACGGACATGTTCGCACATGGACAATTCCTCTGCCAGTGAGCGAGTCAGAGAAGGAGCTCCAACAGGCGAGCAAATCATCTCGTCGTATCATACTTCACGCCCGCTGACCCTGTCATATAGTCCACTCAGAAAATTCTCAAGGTACGCCGCTTTCACGCTCGTTGTTTTGTACAATCCCTAATTTCAGTCCTGCAGACAACCATCCCAGACCCACGGCCTCGCCCAAAACGCGCTCCAATATCGACTAGTAGATTCTTCGATGATGTAAGCCCATATGATACAGTAGGTCTGATGCACGTCTCACCATCCTTTAACAGTTTGATCCAACTGGACGCAATAATCGCGTCGGCACTACGCGCAACGCCAAAGGTTCCAAAATCAAAAACATGATAGATCGTATCTTTTTTCGCTCCTCCGCTTCCCAGGACCATACTCCTCACCCACGCGGGGTTCCTTTTGTGGCTGTCTTTGCAACACGAGGCAAATATGTAAGCTTTCCTGACTTTTTGACACCCATCTAGTGACGTTGATATTGTCTCGCAGCGCACCGCTAATGCCCACAGTGGAAAAAGGGATAGGTTGTTGAAGCTACAACGTCCTCCTCGCAACCAAGCTCACGCTGGTGCCTCAAGCAGCAGCACGCCACCACCGGAGACATCCAATGTGGTCAATGAAACTGGGCCAGCAACGTTGCAGACTGAAAGTACCAGACCCTCTTCCCCACTAGACGCCGCACATGTCCCACACAGCAGCTACTTTGCGGTTCTCGCAAGGTGCCTCCCATGTTTATCACGATCCGCTCCAAGTTTCCGCTAGGCTTCTTTTCCCTTCTGAGCATTTTTATTGGAGTAGATGTTACTGGATATATCGGAAGATACTTATGCAATTCAATTATGTTGCCGGTAGAGGACTATCATCGTACGCAGCATTCTCTCCTTCAGCTGAATAAATACCACTCATTTGCCTGTCATACCGATTTTCTGGATTGCTTGCGCTAACAGAGCAAACAACGATACGTAACTTCATCCCATACTTGCATGGCCAACCTCTGAGTGTATTGACAAGTCATCCTGCACTTGCAGATGAATGGGTCTATTACCGAGTTTTCCTTGCTGTTTGGTGTACTAGTCATAGTAGTCACTTGCAAATAATCGTCGATGGGGGCATGCAGAGTCCCTAGCTTCTCCTCTGCTGGACTACTGGTCCGCATCACTACCAAACTTGTTTCCACATCGCGAAGCAAACGAGTACACGTGCCTCATTATTGCCGAATTTGAAATTATCGTGATTCTCACTTCAAATGACAATGTCATTTTAATTTCTGAGCATGTCCATGCGGCGTCCTGTTTGAAGTTAACTTCTTACTAGCTATATAATCACGCATATTTGCTATATAAAGTATGTCACACGACTGACCTCTCTAACTCACTAAGCCATGCTTGCTACCGTCCTGTTGCTTGCTCTGCCGTTCAGCAGCGCAGAGTCAGCATCCAGTTATGCAGGATCAACCGTCGTCGATTCTTATCCTCCCCCCGGTGCCACCAACACTGCTGTTGACGCTTACTTCCCAGATGCATCTCAAGTCGGTTATGCAGGTCCAACGCCTAGTAAGCGATAATGCTAATTGTGTTTCCTGTGTTCTAATCAAAAACATTCAGCTGGTGCTGAACCTGCGGCCATTGTCACTGCCATCCCGTTCTCTAAGGTCGAAAACATATTTCCCTTGTCGAGGCCGAACTCGGCAGATGGCATAGACAGCACTTTTAATGTGACGCGTCACTGGGGAAACTTGTCGCCCATGTACTCCGTAGAGTCATTTGGTCTTCCTGATGCATCCCCCATCATTCCAGAAGGGTGTGGTCTCAATGCGGTGCATCTTTTGATGCGCCACGGCGCCCGCTATCCAACTTCTGGCTCCGGACCTTCTAAGTTCGCCTCTGACATTCATGCTGCTGCACTGAAAGAAGGCTTCAGCGTCACTGGTGATTTGGAATTCTTGGCAACCTGGACATATAAGTTGGGTGCGGAGATCTTGACGCCTTTTGGCCGCGAATCGGTGTACGTTCGCTCTCGTTTGCGATGCTTCCACTGACGCTCTCCTCCGTCAGCTTTAGCAACGGGGTTGCCTTTCGCTACAGATATGGCCAGTTGCTTAATGCCTTCACGGACCTCCCAGTATTCCGTACTACTTCTGAAGGTTTGCCTGCATCGAACGTTTGTTTATGGTTTGCTTATGTCGTATAGATCGCATGGTGGATTCTGCGTAAGCGATTCGTTCATATTTCTGCATGTGCTGCGCCTGATGATGCTATCGGTAGCCTGAACTTTGCTGCAGGCTTTTTTGAAATCAGAACTTACGAGACCGACTATCACCAGGAGATCATCATTGAGGAAAACAAATACAACAACACCCTCGCTCCTTATGAAGTGTGTCCCAACGCCAATTCGGAGGATATCGGTTACTTCGGTGGCACTGAGGCCGGTAAATGGGCGGATATCTATCTCAAAGATGCTCAAACGCGCTTGCAACCAATGATCCAAGGATTTAATTTGACCATCTCACTATTGGTTGACATGCAAGAACTGTGCGCCTATGAGGTAATCCCATCCTTTTATGCAGTCTTCATGGATTTGTGACATCCTGCAGACGGTGGCCCTCGGATATTCCAAGTTTTGCGACCTTTTCACTGAGCAAGAATGGGAAGGATTCGAGTACTACATCGGTATGTTCCCTCAAATCATCCTTGCTGAGCTCGGCGCTGATCTCTATTTGCAGATCTTGGTGAGCACATTGAGCGGCAAACTTGTGGCCTGAGCGACTACTGACTTTGTTGTGAACACAGAGTTCTGGTACAGCTATGGACCAGGCAATCCAACAGCTGCAGCGCAGGGCCTTGGCTATGTTCAGGAGCTAGTGTCGCGTCTCACTCACATTCCCATCAATGTCTGGAACAGCAGCACCAACAGCACTCTTGACTCGAGCAACATCACATTCCCTCTTAATCAACCTATATATGTGGACGCTACCCACGACGTGGTCATCTCCAGCAGTATGTTGTCACTGCCTTCCTTTCTAATGCAAGACTACTGACAAAAGGGCTCAGTCGTCACTGCTTTGAACTTTACCAGTCTAGCTGCGACTGGCCCTCTGCCAACCGACCATATACCCCCTCGCCGTGTATGCAGTCTCATGACCCACCGCTTGTGTCTATTTCTGACGAGTCGTCACTTCAGTCTTACATTTCTAGCCAGATCGCACCTTTTTCCAGCCAGCTTGTAGCGCAGGTGCTCAGTTGCCCAGCCTCAGAGGAACCAACTCATATCCGGTTCCTTCTGAACGATGGCGTGGTACCACTGACGGGCATTCATGGTTGTACAGAAGATTCGAACGGTCTCTGTGTGCTGCCCAGCTTTATCAGCGGAACGCATGAAAGAATCGGGCAGATCAATTACGCGCATGATTGCTTCGCCAATTATACCATACCCAATCCCGACAACATCATTGATGGAAGATACCCCAGTTAAAAGGATGAATTAGTATTTGGTTGTATGCACCCACAAGTTGACATCTTTTGGATAACGTTTATGATGTCGAGAAAAGGTAAACGACGCGCATTTTGTACCAATCCGTTTTTGACCGACAGATTTTGTTGTTACATGTACTATGATGTGTTATATACTGTTGCGCAGAGGGACTGCTTCCCACCATCAGAATGACATGTCCGAATAAAAGCGCAGATGGATGGTGAGCAGTGTGGAGCTCATGTGGAGCACGTACATGGGGGTCATGCGAATTGCTTGTGCTGGAAACGTTTCACCTTAGAATGTTAGATGTCGATCTAGCACCGCGTCTACCTTTCCAAAACTGTGCTTCAATACAGGACTGTGAAATAACTGTTGCACCCTTGATTAGCAAGTCCCTCGACGGCGACGGCTGTCTATCTCAGACAGAGATCCAAGGAGAATGGTCACTGTTATTTCGTAAACCAAGGAGGCATTGGAAACAGCCTATCCAACCTAAAGCATATAAAAGACCTTGCTGAACCTTCAAATTGCAGAATTCGAAGCTTTCCAACTGCCCGCGGGAACACAAGCTTGAAGCTGGTGTGCCTGAGGATATGATGGCACCACAGCCTATTGATTCATTGCATCCATGTGGTCACCTAACATTAGAAGAACAGTGCGAGAAGAAGATATCTTGGTTTAACTGATAGGCTGACCGATAAACTGTATCAGCCACGACATGTTGAAGCGCAGTATGTAAAAGCGGTCACGGCGTCTACTATGGCCCAGGAAACTTTCTGAAAGAAGCACTTGGATCACTATTAGTATAGTACCAAGAAGCAAGATCGGTAGAAAAGAGTAATTGCAAGTCTACGCTAATAGTCTACAGCAAGGCCAACATGGTGGTTCAACGATAGTATCTTGTGCATCACTCACCAAGCACACATAAGAGTCTGTTCCCTCGCTCAACACTCCTACTGACCGAGACACCGAACAAGAATGGCGGCTACCACGGACGAAGTATCATCCAAAGGAATAACTCGAAAGGTGCCACCTCATGTCGAAATGACACTCAAGGGTCATGAAGGGGATGTGCGCGGCGTAGCTTTTATCGCAGGGACTCGTCTCCTCGTCACTGGCTCCGACGACAAGAGCCTTCGGGTGTGGGATCTGGACACGGGGAAACAAGTGGGAGAGCCATTATGGGGTCACGATGCTGAAGTCTGGAGGATGGTATCGTCCCCTGATGGACATTGGATAGCGAGTGGAGGATGGAATGGAAGCATTCTGGTCTGGGAAGTTGCGACAAACGAGAGAGAGCTCAAAAGAGTGCTCGTCTCGTTTAAGGGCCATGAGGATGTGGTTCGTGGCATCGTATTTGCACCGGACAACAAGACATTTGCAAGTGCATCACTGGATGGAATGATATGCGTGTGGAACAGGGAGACGGGAAAAATAGTCCTCGGACCGCTCAAAGTGGGCGATCTGGCATTGTCGGTGTCGTACTCTCCGGATGGAACAAAACTAGCAGCAGGCACAAATGAGCACATCATCGTGTGGAATCCAGCAAGCGGAAAAGAGTTGCTGAAGATAGAACAGCGGGCATTCAGAGTCGCATTCACTCAAGATGGTCTCCGACTCGTCAGTGGAAACCTGAGAGACATCCGAATATCAGATGCTACCACCGGAGACATCATCAAACGGTTCGACGCGCACACCGAATTCTTTTTATCACTAGCCATTGCTCCCAACGGCGCCAAATTTGCCACCACATCATACGACAAGACGACGCGGTTCTTTGACCTGACCACTTTCGAACCCATTGACGAGCCACCTGAGCACCCTGATTTAGTCTGGTGTGTGGCATTTTCCGAGGACAGCAAACTCATCGCGACTGGCTGTAAAGACAGCTATGTTCGCACATGGACAATTCCTCTGAGTGATTCAGAGAAGGAGCCCCAACAAGTGAGCAAAATATCTTACTTCACGCCCGCTGACCTGTCATATACATAGTCCACTCAGAAAATTCTCAATGTACGCCGCTTTCACGCTCGTTGTTTTGTATGATCCCTAACTTCAGCCCTGCAGAAAACCATTCCACATCAACGGCCGAGATGCGCTCCAATACCTACTGGTAGGTTTTTTGATGATGTAAGTCCATACGATACAGTATATTCGATGCACGTCTCACCATCCTTTGACAGTTTGATCCACATCCTCCACCTGGACGTAACAATCCTGCTGCTACCACCACGCGCCATGCTGAGGGGTCCGGGATCAAGAACATCAAGAACATCGTGAACCATCTCTTTTACCGCTCCTCCACTCCCCAGGACCATACTCCTTTCCCACGGAGAATCCCCCCTGTAGACGTCTTCGCGACACGAGGCAAATATGTAAGTCTTCCTCCTTTTGACGCATCTCATGATGATGACACTTCCCCGCAGCGCACCGCTAATGCCCACAGTGGAAAAAGAAATAAGTTATTGCAGCAGCAACGTCCTCCTCGCAAGCAATCCCATACCGGTGCCTCAAGCAGCAGCACGCCACTGGCGGTGACATCCAATGCGGTTGATGAAACTACGCCAGCAACATTGCAGACCGGAAATACCAGTGCAACTAACAATCCCCCTTCCCCGTTGGATGTTGAACATGTTTCAGACATCAGCTGCTTTGCAGCTCTCACAAGGTGCTTCCCGCGTCTTTCACGCACTCAACTAATAAGTTCTGCTACTCCTCATACCCGCTGAGCGGCCTCTCCTATCCGAACTTTTCATTGGGATGGATACAACTGCCGCATTCATTTTCTTTCAGATACTTATGCAAACCAGTTACTCCCGATAAACGACTGCAATTGTACTATGATATACAACATTCATAGATGTTCGGAATGGTATTTTTTCTTCATCCTCCTTTCGCGAATTCTGGACAGAACGTGAAAATGGCAGCCAAGACTCCGATCTCGTATACCATCACCTCGGACCATCAAAAGAATGCAGTTTCGGTGCCATCTATTTGCCATCGATATCCCCGCAATCTTGACTAAAGCACTTGCTGAAAGCGCAACCTGGATCTGAACGAATCTACTGGAGAGTACTACACAACCACCCCGGCTTGATGAAGGAAAGCCAGATTGTTCTGTCCAATAACTGCTGTTCGTATCTCAACGTTTTCGATGTTAGCTTAGCATCATCAGCCGGAGTCCCAACAATCTGATACGGTTGCATGTCTTATGATGCCATTGCCAACGGTGACCAGGGCATAAATGTTGTCGGCGAGAACCATTCTGTAAGTACTGGTGTAGTGATGCTCACGAGTCACAGTATTGGAAGGACAAAAATCATTCATCACAGACTAGTAAGAGCACGATGATGCACAAGAGCTTGTTTCACACTCCTCAGTCCGCAGCCGGCGTTCTCTGTTCAGTGGTGATCATAAGGGATGCTTCCGTCAGACGCTCCACTCATAATCCACCGCCCATCTGGGGACGCTGCAACAGTCCTCAAACAATTTGACATCGATAGCAGTTTGTATGCTTAACCTCGCGCGTATATGGGCCAGTTCAGCATCTCTCGCTCCGTGTTCGCATGGCGGTCACACTTGTAATCGTGGAATCGATTGGCTTGCAGTGCTCAGGAGAAACTATGCAACGGAGAAAAGCTGCCACTTTCGAGAACCGATGATACAGGCAGGAACGAACATCTCATTCTCCATCAGCCTGATCTGGTGGTGCTATTAACGCAGCCAATGAGTATCAAGCAATTGATTCGTTACATTCACGTTATCACTTATCGGTACAATACACATGCAGGAAGAGATCGGGTCAATTGAGTCAAACATGGCCGGGAAATTATGACAGGTTGAGACACAGTAAAAGTGGCCACGGCACCTACTGAAGAAAGCTCCTGGAAGAAGCGCTGGAGATGATCCGTATGCAGGACACCACGTGTCTACAGCAAAGCTGACATCAGGGTTCGGGGATAGTCAGTATCTTACAGCAATTACAGAAGATGCAACTTGACGACTACTCACTATAGCGCATGTAAGTGATTGCTGCTCCCTCAGTATTCCAGCTAACCGAGACACCGAACAAGATTGAATATTGAATGGCGGTTACCACTCACAAAGTATCCACAAAAGCGCCCGCCCAGCCTGTTGAACTGACACTCAAGGGTTATGAGGAAGCTGTGTGCGAAGTAGCTTTCATCCTCGGTACCCGTCTCCTCGTCACTGGCTCGCACGACAAGAGTCTTCGGGTGTGGGATCTGGACACGGGGAAACAACTTGAAGTGGGAGAGCCCTTGTTGGGACAAGATGCCATGGTCAATGCGGTCTCGGCGTCCCCTGATGGACGTTGGATAGCGAGTGGAGGATGGAATGGAAGCATCTTGGTGTGGGAAGTTGCGACAAACAAGAGAGAACTCAAAAGAGTGCCCATCTCGTTTAAGGGCCATGAGGATGTGGTTGATGGCATCGTATTTGCACCGGACAACAAGACATTTGCAAGTGCATCACGGAACGAAACGGTATGCGTGTGGAAGAGGGAGACGGGAAAAATAGTCCTTGGACCACTCAAAGTGGGCAGCTGGGCAAACTCGGTGTCGTACTCCCCGGATGGGACAAAACTAGCAGCAAGCACAAATAAGCACATCATCATTTGGAATTCAGCAAGTGGAAAAGAGTTACTGAAAATAGAACAGCGGGCATGGCGAGTCGCATTCACTCAAGATGGTCTCCGACTCGTCAGTGGAAACCTGAGAGACATCCGAATATCAGATGCTACCACCGGAGACATCATCAAACGGTTCGACGCGCACTACCGAATTCTTTTATCACTAGCCATTGCTCCCAATGGCACCAAATTTGCCACCACGTCACACGACAAGACGACGCGGTTCTTTGACCTGATCACATTCGAACCCATCAGCGAGCCACTCGAGCACCCTGATCCAGTCTGGTGTGTGGCATTTTCTGAGGACAGCAAACTCATCGCGACTGGCTGTGCTGACAACCATGTTCGTACATGGATAGTTCCTCTGAGCGAGTCAGAGAAGGAGCCCCAACAGGTGAGCAAATTATCTCGTCGTATCATACTTCACGCCCGCTGACCTGTCATGTAGTCCACTCAGAAAATTGTCAAGGTACGCCGCTTTCACGCTCGTTGTTTTGTACAATCCCTAATTTCAGTCCTGTAGAAAACCATCCCGGACCCACGGCCTCGTCCAAGACTCGCTCCAATACCGACTAATAGATTCTTCGATGATGTAAGTCCATATGATACGGTAGATCTGATGCACGTCTTACCATCCTTGACAGTTTGATCCAACTGGACGCAACAATGGCGCCAGCACTACGCGCAACGCCAAAGGCTCCAAAATCAAAAACATGGTATATCGTATCTTTTCTCGCTCCTCCGCGTCCCAGGGCCATACTCCTCGTCTACTCGGGGTTCCCCTTGTAGACGTCTCTGCAACACGAGGCAAATATGTAAGCTGTCCTGACCTTTTGACATCCATGTAGTCACGTTGATATTGTCTCGCAGCGCACCGCTAATGCCCACAGTGGAAAAAGGGATAAGTTGTTGCGGCTACAACGTCCTCCTCGTAACTGGCAAGCTCACGCTGGTGCCTCAAGCGGCAGCACGCCACCAGCGGAGACATCCAATGTGGTCAATGAAACTACACCAGCAACGTTGCAAACTGGAAGTACCAGACCCTCTTCCCCACTAGACGTCGCGCATTCCCCACACAGCAGCTGCTTTGCGGTTCTCCCAAGGTGCCTCCCATGTTTATCACGATTCGCTTCAGGTTCCCGCTAGGCTTCTTGTCCCCTCTGAGCGTTTTCATTGGAATAGATGTTACTGAATCCATTGGAAGATATTTACGCAATTCGGTGATGTTCCCGGTAGAGGACTACCATCATACGCAGCATTCTCTCGTTCAGCTGAATTGATACCACTCGTTCATACCTAATTATCTGGATTGCTTGCGCCAATAGAGCACACAATGATATGTAACCTTATCCGATACTTGCATGGCCAACCTAATCTATTGACAAGGCATCTATCGACTGCTGCATACAAGAAACATAATGCATCACATATCTTGATTTCAGCATAAGCATAAAGTACTTAAAAAGTCAAACACCGCATACGCGGAGAGCAGCACGCAGACCACTGTGCAGGCATACGGATGCTACCGTAACATTCGTGCATGCGACGAGACTGTCGCATGACAACCGCCGGCTCGCTCTGAAGAAAAGGGATAACCTGAAGACACCGACAGGCTGCCAAGATGCGACAAGAAGTGCAAGGGAGCTGGCCTAGCTGGCCGTGGCGTCACCAGCCACGAACCAGTCCCACACAAACCAGCTCGCGCAGTCATAGTGCGCGCATAGGATCCGCGGCAGTAGAATAACCCGTGCCATCTAGAACACAGTCACGCCCGATTGCGTCCCCGCATACTGGCTCTTCACGTCGTCGAGGTCTGTCGTACCGTCCTGGCTCTTGTAATCATACCCACTCATGCTGGCCATGTCAGAAGCACCAGCAGCAGAGGAGAAGGAGCCACGCCTCTGTAAACGGTCTGATTGCGAGAACGCCATGGCAGAACCGCCAATGCTTGCGGTGCTTGGCGGTCCAGCATCCTGAGAGATGATGGAGCTGGCGTAGCTACCGTACGCACTGCGCTTCCCAACACCCCCGGAGCCACGGGGTATACCAGGACCAAATCCACCAGCCGCTGCAAACATGGGGAGTCCGGAGGAATAAGTGGCTTGGGAGCGTAGAGACTGCACGTCAGACGGGATGTATCCGAGAGCATCATGAGTGCGGTAGAAACTAGTATCGAAGCGACTTGGTGTTCCAGATCTGCCTGCACCTCCAGTGCTGGGGATGTAGTCCCGTGCATTTGTCTCGTGGCGACGAAACTGGTCCATGGACTTGACGAGGGAGCGGCGAGGTTTACTGAATTGTATCATGCTCGCCTGTAAGTTGTTCAGCGGGCCCTCGACAAGGGTGTTACGTTCCTTGTAGTGCGTAAGAAGGTAGTGCCACAGTGGGTGCTATAAGATTCAATCAATCAGCGGACTGTAGGATCGACCACCAAAGCGACTTGCCTTGCTGAGAACCTTTGGGTTTCCGAGGATGACGACTCCATACTTTGCACGAGTCAAAGCTACGTTCAAGCGACGAGGGTCATTTAAGAAACCGATACCCTGGTGTTCATTGCTTCTAACGCAGCTCAAAATGATATAATCCTTCTCTCGTCCTTGGAAGGCGTCGACACTGGCCACCTCAATATCCTTATATAGTTCTTTCTTGAGAGACCCGTTGAACTGCATATAGTTGACAATGTAGGAACGTTGGCCCTCGTAGGGTGTGACAACGCCGATTTGGTTAGGTACGACACCCGATTTGAAGAACTTGGTCACAATCTTCTCAACGTTGGATGCTTCCGTCCTGGGATCAGTGATGAGCGGCTGCAAATAGAGATGAGACATGAGAAGTACCTATTGAGGAACGAAGTTCCGCTGGAGGATATTTCCTCCTGACCAAGGTTCTGGTAAAAGAACATCGGAGTGTCCGGGGCGGGCCAAGGGAAATCAACATTTTGCGAAGACGTTCTGGAGCAGTGACACCATTCTGTAGCGTGCCTTCATAAAACATGTTCGAGGGGAACTCGGATAAACAAGGGTGCATGCGGTACTGTACTTGCAGACGAATGGGTCTATTGCCGAGTACAACCAGACGTTCAAAGAGCGATTGTGTCAGACCAGCACGCGCTGCTTTCTTGTTCATGATAACCGGACCAAGCTGCTGATGATCACCGACAAGGACAACCTGCTTACACCCAAGCACCAGAGGGATCATACATTCTGGTTTAAGGTCAGCCAATTACTAATTCATCAAAGGATACAAGCTCCGCACCTGGCTCAGCAGCTTGCGTAGCTTCGTCGATCAACACCGTCCTGAACTTGAGTTTGTTGAGGCGAGGATCACCAGCACCCACGCACGTGCAGCAGATAACATCCGCAGCACCCAAGATCTCCTTCTCGCACTGCCTGATCAATGTCTTGTACTTCCTCTCATCATTGGAGCTCAATTCTCCTTGTTCGTTCTTCAGCATGATCAACTTCTGCAACTCCACGTGAGTTGTATTATTTGCCACTTGTTGGTGCAGCGTCAAGAAGGCGACGCTAGAGTCTAGAGCTTCGCGAGATTTGGCAGTCAGACGCACGACCTTTAAACCAGTGGCGTGAATCTTTTCAGTGAGCTGGTCGACAGCCACGTTCGACGGCGCGCAGACGAGAACCTGACCGGGATTCATCTTGGCAAGATGATAGACGATTGAAGCGGAGGTCACGGTCTTTCCAGTACCAGGAGGGCCCTGGATCAAACTAATGGGCTTCTGCAGAACGCTCTTAACTGCATACATTTGAGAGTGGTTAAGCTCGGGAAGACCTGGCGCAGAGAAACGCTTAGGCATCTGCGTGCGGAGAACCTGGGGAGCAAGATCATGTCCGAGAAGCTTGTGATACTAGCGAGGGGCTCAGCGACTTCAATAGGATAGAGTGACGAACGTACAATGTAGCCATTAACGCTCTTCTCATCGACTGCAAACGTCTTCATTGCCAACTGCATCCTATCAAAGCTGGTGGATTTCCAGACAAAATCTGCCGCAAAGTTATGCGTGCAATCAGTAGGTACACCTTCGGTCCGTCGCAATTCAAGCCCAATTTCATCGGAAATGTCTAGAAAATGAGCATGAGCGCAACACTTTGTCTCGTGACATAAAGCTTACTGTTCGGAATCTTGATGACGTGTCCTACCCCATCCCAAGCTTTGTGCAGTTCTCCCTGGTACCTCAACCGTAATTCATCACCCACCGCAAGTCTGACTTCGCCACTCTCAAGCTTGGGCAAGCAAAACCACGCAACTCTCTTCTGGTTCAAACCAACATCCCATCGGACAGTTATATCAGTCTGAGTCTGACTCTCCTTCAGGCGTTTATCATAATCAGCCTCGATCTTGACGAGAGGTCCGAAAATATTCTGATATTGATATGCGTCCTCGTAGTGGAGAAGGATAGGCTGCGGCTCATCATCAACACCAGGCTTCTCGAGGTCCTCCAGCGTGGCATTGGCATTTTCACGCCAGAGATCTTCCAAGCGGTTAATCTGGTTGAACGATATCTGACGAGATCGAAGTTGTTCGGTTTCGGTGGGAGGCTTCACGAGCCACGAAAGGAAAGACCTGTCATCGATCAACGGTGCCCATAGGGAAGCGTTCCAAGACATGTCCTTGCTGACCGTCGCACAGGGCTGGCTGCACATATACCATGAATATGAGTCTCGGTGCTAACCTGGCAGGCTTACCGACACAAAAGGATAACAACAGTATCGCTCTTTGCGGGGATAAATCCCAGCATGAATACGTTCTTGCTACCACAATTATAGCATTCTGGGGTAGTTTCCCCGAGCGGACTCTCGGCATGCAAAATAACCTCCTTATGCTTTGCGCGCACTAGATGGTTCACGATATGTGAGGCGGAAGTGTTGCCGCGCGAGTTGCAGAACCATTTAGAGCACACAAGGCACTTCACGACGGAGGCTGGCGAGTGGATTCCGCAGTAGCTGAGCGGGACCGATACGGATTGAGTCATATCCCACGAATAATACGTGTAAAACTTACCTGCAGGCATGAGGAGGGAGATCCATAGTACCCTCGTCTTTGAGGTCGTCAAGAACAGCATAGAAATCTTCATCTACACCAGTTCTCGGTGTGTGATGGTGGTGCCCTTCGTGTCCATTGTTGTATGAGGATGTTTGGGAGCGATCGTCTACGATAGAGAGACTTTCTAGGTCGACTGGCGTTCCAGTGTTCGTAGTTGCAGTATATACAGAGGAATTATCATCTACAACGCTGATAGCGCCGCCATACGATGAAGCTGAATCTGTATATTGAAAGTTGTCGAAGCTGTCCATGGTGGTTTGCGGTGAAAGGTTCTTTACGGCTTGCCACGGTACCTCAGCCTCATTAGAAAGAAATCCCACGCTCAGATTTACGAAATGTAATTGATTGAAGCAAGATTCGAGGACCGTCAATTTCCTGCAGCTGCAGCTTAGATTTCACGGAATTTCAAGATTTAGCGGGAGTCCCGAATACATACAACACAGGATGAATTTCAATTCCATTGCGACTGATACAAATGTTTGAATACTGCAAATGACAATGATCCAAGTCCCATCCATACGGATGTCAAGATGCCACAAATATGTACCACCAGCCATAATGGAAACAACCAGATAAAATAAAAAAAGAATGAGCGACTTTGTTTTAGGATGCATTACATACAATTAACGCCTTTGCTTCTGGCGTATTCTGGGACGCGTGGGCGTCTCATTAATGGGTGGTAAGCGTGAAGGGATACCGTCCACTGGGTGCGAAATCGCTCTGCTAGAAGGTTCGCCAAGGACTGTGCGATTGCGTTGATGGCCGGAGGGTTTGGAAGGGGGGGCCCACTTTGATGCCCTGATGCCTTCCACTCGCTCCATTGGCACATCCTCGACTTCGGCAGCTAGCGGCTGGCTGCTCTCACGCGCACACTCCTGAGGTTCCTCGGGCTCTGCAGACTCCTCAGAAACTTCCACTTCGAGGTCTTGGTCCATAGCGTCTACATCTGCTTGTTCTATTTCTTCCCCCTCGTCTTCCTCTTCAGTGTCGTCATCATAGAAACCACTTGGAGGCTCTCCAATCCATTCATCCTCATCAGTGCCAAAGTCCCACACATCAAGCACTGTAGCAGGATTTCGATTGCTGGCAGCGACACACCAACGACCCTCGAAGACTACCTGCCAAACACCCTGGATGCCTGTCAGGAGATCACGGACAACGGTACCATCGCGTACGTTCCACATCTTGAGCGTACCATCTGACCCGCTGAGCACCTTGAACTCGTCATGTTGGAAGCACGTAATAGCACCCGTATGGGCAGCAAGGGTGTGGCGTAGTTCTCCAGATTCGGGATCCCATATGCGCAAAGTGGAGTCGGCAGCGGCGGAAACGAGGTGGGAAGGGGAGAGGCCGAGTAGGCCGACGAGCGATGTGTGCCCAGTCAATGTATGTTGACACTGCCCTGTGCGTAAGTTCCACACACGAACAGTGCCATCCATAGACCCCGAACAGGCTATCTGACGGTAGATATCAAGTACAACGCTATACACTAGGGACGGGGCTTTAATGACAGGGTTTCGAGGTATACAGGAATACGAACCTTTCTGTGTGTGGCCCACAAGCACCCATTTACATTCGCCAGTGACGATGTCCCATATTCTTACAGTACAGTCATAGCTGCCGGATACAAGGGTGCGGCCACGGGCGGCGAGAGCACGAACTGCATGGTCATGACCCTCTAGATGCATCTTATGATACGGATTATCATCTGCATCCTCCTGCAAATCAAAGATATGAGAACAAAATGCGAAACGCCTTATACAATCTTACATCAGCTGGGTCAGCCTCGGAGTCATCTGCACCATAGCATCTGTACTCAGGATCACCGGGGCGAGGTAAAGTCCACACACGAAGGGAGTGGTCACGGCTGCCGGTCACGATCACTGACCGCTTTGGCCACTTTTCCCTCGTAATGACACCGCTATCGCCTTCGATTTCGATCCACTCTGGCTTGACGATAGCCAGACATCGGACAGTGCTTGTATGGCCGCCAAATATATGCGTACATCGACCAGTTGCAAGATTCCAAATTCGGACTGTGCGATCAGTCGACCCGCTGACGAGCGTATCTTTGCAGGCGGCAAGCGCCCATACGCCACCTTCATGGCCATCCAACATTTGCAGGAGTTCACCTGTCAAAGGGGAATACACATGAATTGAGTGATCATCGGACGCCGATATTATGCGTCCGTGTGAAAGAAGAAGACAAGTGACGACAGAGGAGCCGTGTGCGGGGAAGGATCGATGTTTCGGGTTCTCGTTGTCCACCCATCGAGTTCGAGTGAGTTGTCGGGATTTGAAGAGCATCTTATATGGATGAGAGAGGGGAAGGGTTTTGGGAGTAGGGGGAATATTGAGGCGACGTCTAGCAAAGATTGAATGCGCAAAAGCTCGCTCTGTAACGCCTCCAAACCAGATCTTGGTACTTTTGAGTAGATCTGACCAAAGTACAGGATCAGAGTCGATAATGACGCGCCAAGCTTTGGATACTCTGGAGGCACGAACTACAGTAGAATAAGGAAGGAAACTCAGAACATGGGATGCAAGTTCCGGGGGAAGTAATGTTAAAAAATCACGCGCCAGAGTCGGAGTTAAAATAGAATGCAACGTCCGCAGAACGGGTAAGGGAGAATGCCGTAATAAAGTAAGGAGGAAATGAGATTGTAACGGTTGCGGAAGACTTGTAAAATGTGATAAAAGAGACGGAAGGGTAAGAAGGGTTGTTAGGGCAAGATCTGGTTGTAGTGGTGCTTGAGGTTGTGGGGAAGAGGCGCCACTAGGAGGTGCAGAGAGCCATATAGGCTGTGGTGGTGGTGACCCATGAGGAGATGGTAATGGTGATGGAGGTGCGGCTGCATTCAAAGTAGTAATCGGCGGAAGATGTGTCGCCCTTGCCTTCTTTCGGGGAGGCGTATGTGTTTCACGCTCAGTCGTAGGCTCTACGCCCTCCATCATATTGTCAGTGCCGTGTGACCTTTTTCTGCCATAGCGCTCAACGGCCTCCACCAGCCCAACAACCTTGCTTGAACTGCCGGTTGAGTCAGGTCTTACCATTGTCCAGCCCTTTCCACTCGGAATTGGCTCCTCCTCGTCCAGATCTCCTTCGCCGTCTGTCCCGTCGCGGAATGTCGCACGAGAGCCATTAGGAAACACAAGGGGGAATCTCTTGATGGATGAAGGAAACTTAGCATGAAGCAAAGGATATTCTCTAGGGTCCTTTGGCTCAGCCGGAGGTGGTAGGGGTGGTAGTTGTATCGGCGCGTAAGTGGTCGTGGTCGTCGTGGTCGTGACTACCCTGGTCAACAAGTATATGCGTCAACGACGGCTCAGATAAGCTAGAATAATGAGTATAACCTACGTCGTAGTGTTGACCGACGGTGCGAGGGCCAGCGACGGGCGTTGCTGGTGGGTCATGACGATGACAAGATAGAAGTTGTTATCCTTAAACGTTTCTCGCTGTCGCCGAGCCACCCTCCCCCACACAACTAAGCCTGGTCATATTCGAGCGGAGTTTCATTTTAGCCATGTCGGCATCTTCTGCCGTGTACCTAAAACCAAAGTCGGCAGTGGTCTGCTAGTAAAAGCACTGTCCAGTTTTTATATCAAGACAGGTCAAGCCGTCCAAAGTCCCCGGTGACGCTGTTACCTTGTTACTTTCCAGTTCTTTGGTTCTTTCGATTGGCACACGCCAGTCAAAATTTGTCTATTTTGTACCTTGCACCGTGACAGGCCGCCGGGTCGAAAGTCACTCAATGATTGTCTGATTACTATTGCGATCTGATTACCACTTCGCTGCGATTGTTACCTCCCTACCGAATGGATCTAGCTCAGGACGACCAAGACGCTCCAAAGCGCAGACTCAGTCACAATCCATGTCCATACCTCCAACGGTGATTCCATAAGCATTTTCTTAAATCTTTGGCTTTTGCTCCTCCAGATTGGTCACATGTCAGAGCAGGACGTTGTGGCATCTCACCTCGTGCACACATTCATTCCCATTGGTTCCAAATACTCAAATGAACGTGGCGACCCTCTTGAAGGTGATTACCATGGAACATTGCATACATCAAGAACCCAATCTCAGTGTGCATGGTTATACACGCCACACGCTTGCTGATCTCTCGTCAATGTCGACATCCATGTGTTACACCCAGACATGGCGGGTCCCGTCCCCTATAATTTGTCAAGGCCGTGTAAACGATTTACAGGCCAACCTCCGAACAAATGAGAAGTCAACAAATCTAACTTCTTTTCGTTTCCGCGTCCGCCACATCACGTCACCCCGCACAACATACCCACAATCAACTCTCTAAAATCCCAAGCACATTCAAGTTCGCTTGTTTTGATCACACTCTGACGAGCGTGCTTGATTGCAAAAGTATCATCTACAGAAATATCAATATCTCGTCAATAACGGTCTTGTAAACATCAAAAATTACCGTACACCTTGGCTCAGCTATTGTTGCGCCTGTCTTGGAGGTTTCTTCCCGAGACTATTTGATGCGGTAATGTTCGATTTCTACCGTCACTGGGATAACCAACGCCGGAACTCTGGCAGCATCTATGGACCGCGGATCATTTTTTGGCCTCGGAATTGCCCATGGTCTTCATGAAAACGAATCTCCGTTAATTGGCCCCCCATCTTTCCTGCGGGTTTCGGACACCTAGTGCCGCGTCAATTGTTGGCTAACGCCGGTCCCGAACATTGATGCGTTTTCTATAATACATACCGTTAGACGCGGACATTAGATGCCAAGGAACACCTTCTACGTCTGTCTGAGATGCACGGAACTCATACAGACTTAGAGGGTGTTTGCCACAGCCTACAACAATATTCCAGACAGAGATTAATAAATTCTAGGAGATCAGACGCTAAGGAACACCTTCCAAGCCTCTAGGAGTTTAACTCGACTCCCACATGCTTGAAGTGCCTACGACGAAGCAGTCATCCAGATAAAAGTTTTTTGATATTGCCCAAGAAGTGGCGAGCCGATGCGGTGGAGCAAGAAGCCTTCGGGATGCTGTCGCTTTTGTCCGAGTAAGTGGGAACCGATAGTAGAAGCCTTCGAACTGATGCTGCTGTCATATGTCCCGACATCTGTGTGATCACTTTAGGATCACTATCCATACATGTACTTACGCAAGCCAGACACGTTCCCTTATTCTACTTTTCGTGGCAGAAAATTCTGGGTTCGTTGTAAGAACGTGTAATTAATATACTGTGTCGTGCGAGGGATAATTTCTTAGCCTCATCATTCGAGTTTCTGAGCTGCTGCAAAGGTAATGACGGCACAATGGACTACAAAATCACGACATTTCGTTCTTCTTGCTGGCTCCATGACGAAATAGTCGTGTCCCAGGCAAGAATCCTCACCTCACCTCACTCTGGGACACGATTTTCTTTTCTGTCAGGAGCAGTGTCCCAGAGCCAGACATGGGACACACAACCTTTGTCGGCAGCCGGAGTGAAAGTTTTACCTTTATAGCCTCAAATAGCAGGACGCCCCCTCGGTCATGGGGCAAGGGGGGATGACCTGCTCAATTGAATCAAGATTCAGGTTCATTGTGGCCGGGGACACTAAAATTGAATCCAAAAATCCAAAATGAAGAACGGCATCACGGCAGGCCTTTAAGTGTGACTGCAGGATGAGGGGGCCGCAGTGGAACTACTAAGTTAAATTGGACCAGGCGCAGTATGTATAGCATCTGGATAACAGTCGGTGTAATCACCCTCAAACCACGAAAGGCAGACAAGTCTATTCTTTTCTTAGTCCTTCATCTCGTGGTGTTTGCCCTTCGCAACGAACATTTTGACGGAGAACTCTGGGTAGATCATCATAGACTCTTGAGTTAACGGAAGTTTCCTGATAGATATTGATGCCAAATGGTCGTTCTGTATCGAGTGCTGGTTACGAACAGGATCGTGGAGAGTGGCTTCCTGTGAAAGATTTATCAATATCACCGCGCCACGAAGATAAAAACTCTGCAATAAAGCGGGGGACAAGACATGAATGAAATCGACTGCCATCTTGTGATGTCACCATGCTGGATGTTAGTGGGGATACAGAACATATCAATCCAGTTTCCCCCAACATATCTGAGGAGTTTCAATGAGGCCAAACGGTGGGATCCAGAAAACTCGCAACATTGTCCAACAAATGCTTCTCACGAGCGAATACATTTGCTCCCGCAAAAGCCAACGACAGCTGCTGGAGCAGAGCTAACTCTCTCGGAGATCTCCAAGCTGGATTAAATGCGGTACTCAGTGACATGAGTAACGACAGGGTGTCCCAGCATGTTTGGCAAGAGTAGACAGGACCAATGACAGTACAGGCGCCCACGATATGATCGGAATCTCTTGCTTAGAGTAGTTACGCCGATGCCGATGCAAAAATAGGCGGATGAACAACACATGATGTCGATTAGAGAGCACATGGTGTAAAAGGATTGTCATCTAGGTGAGTGAGTGACTCGTAGACATACGAGAGAAATGATCGACGAATGATAGTTGATATATAACAATGCGATCAAGTGATGTGGCATTCCCGCCAAGTCTCGAAGAATAGTTGGATAGTTGGATTATTGTGATTATGTGTTATTGCCATATAGCCCATCCACACCGGCGAACTGTGGAGGGTTGAGATGTAATTCCAAAGAGAGTGATATTGAGGACCAGGATTACGTGTACCGACGTCGATTGGACTCGGAGCGGAACAAAGCGTTCAAGCACCAATGAGTGATAGGAGCTAATCATTGGGCTTCCCTTTCCGAGCCATCATTGACACGCGGTCAGCACATGTGGATATGATATCTAAAAAGGGTCCCTGGAAGCGGGGTGGGGAATAACGATCACCAGAGAGAAAAACATACCTCTGACAAAAAAAGAACTGCTCTTGGTTGTTCATGGTGACAACGGTAAAGTTGGCGAGTAAGGCAACCTGTCTAGACCAGTAAAGGTGGGGACGGAATCCCGTTGAGAAAAATAATTGATAGCGAGACTAGGTTTATTGCGATACAAAGAACGTGGAAACGCACATTCAATCGACTTGTCTGCAGAGCAGGGTAGAACCAGCGCCTGGCATTTGTCCATGTCCGAGCTCCACCAATTTGTTGTACCCCGTTCTTCTATCATGTAGGCTGTGCTGTAACTGATGTTGAAACCATTGACAGTGAAGAATTGGCAAATGTACACGTGCCTTAGTACAGCGTCCAACCCACGACACCTGTCTCGAAATATATGTAGAAATGACAGCTCAATGATAAAAATATGTCGATGGCCTGAAGTCATGACTAAAGATTGAGACCACGTACAAATACTTATGTGGCATGTTACTCCCCCGTGTAGGTTGCACGATAAGATGCTTTGTCGTCAGGGGAGCGCCAACTGGAGGGTATTTGGGAAGGAGCGGTGGGTACGGACACGGTGTACGGACACGGTGTACGGACATGGAGCTACTTAATTTCCGAGCGTTGTCTATCTTTGTACATAGATAGAGGAGGTCTAGACCGGACCAAGGTCTGAGGGGACGTCCGATTTGTGCATAGACTGTCGATGCGTGACACTGTGCAACACAGCTATTCGAAGCCCTTGAGATTTATTCGCGGTTATGAGGGCCGTTTGTGACCCTGGGATAACAGCAGGCACCAACCAGAAGGAAGAAACGAGCACGCGGATGCATTGCCTGAATTATTGAAACTCCGTTGAGGCGAAGAGGTCGCAGAGGGGGTGAAGACCAAGAAGCGCTGAATCCGAGTCTCTCATCGGATTCAGTGTTATTCGTGAATTGTCCTGGGGATTTTAATTTGGCTTTTGACAGAAAAGTTTGAAGGTTTGTGAGTGGGCGGTCTTGTCCTCTTTGCGTGGGTCACAGTCCCTTTAATTTTTTTTTGGTGACTTGTTACTGAACAACTCCAAATTCATCTAGTACCCTAGTTTGGTTGACTATTCGTTCCTTGTGTGGAACCGTGCCATTCCGCTTGTGTGTGTGAGCGCATAACAGCGACTTTGCGCGCGGTCCAGTCTCTTAGGTGCTTCAGTATCGTCAGTTTCAGTTTCTGGTTTTAAAGTCTTCCAAGGTATGTTCCCATCATATGTTATCTCCCCTTCAAGACATCATGCTTATGCCATTGTCGCCCGTTCCCTGCTATCCGCAGTATTACCTCGACTCTTCCGCAAGGTTTGACCACATCATATCCATGCACCATCAGGATCACGCTATCCCTCAATCCAACATGCCTCCTGCTCGTTCCCCCCAAATCGACCCAGCTTTATCGCTTTATCCCCCCTACTACACATATCAACAGCCCCAGCAGCACCTCAACCACCATCTTACAGTCCCTCAGAACTTATCTTCACCATCATCACAAGGATCGGACACAATGGGTACACCTCCAAATGACAACCTGTCTTACTCACCTGGCAATTCAAACGGAAAGAGACCTTCCTCTTCCCTCGTCGGTGCGATGGGCGAGAGCAGCAGGAAAAAAGCACGCTCAGAGGACAGCTTAGATGGGCACAGTCCTGCTGCTGATAAGGACGAACCAAAGCCAAAGACCACCAGGGGTTCACGGTGAGCTCACCCATCTCTCCTAGATCGCATGAGCCGTAACAATGCTGTTTAGCGCGTGCACGGTTTGTCGGCGTCTAAAAATGAAATGCGTTGGCGCTGAGCAAGGCCCCCCTTGCAAACGCTGCACTGCTGGGAGCCACGAGTGCGTATTTGAGGAATCCAATCGAGGCAAACGGTCCAACAAGTATGTTTCACTTTCATATACCTTGCACAAATAGCCAACACTCAAGATAAAGTCCAAGGAAACACGAGCTCCTGTCTCGTTCTCTAAAGAAGATGGAGAAAACTCTGGACACTGTTTTAAAGTCCATTGGTAACCCGAGTATGGTCTCTGGCATGGTATCAAGATCACCTTCCCCGACAAGTCAAGCTGCACAAACCAAGGCGCTTTTGGACACACCATCGCCTCCTCCCCAGTCTGCTTATCCACCATCATCAAGCGCCAATGCATCTGCTTCCCCAAAGCTCCATTCTCTTCCCGATAACTCGCTTAATCCCCTCGGGCTGCTTGCCGAGGCTAGCTTGGCAAACCGACGCGCCCAGGGCATCTCATCCTCGTTCTCAGCGCGCCCAGCCGACCCCGATCCTGACCACAAGGTGGGCGTGGCCAGTGATAATTATTTTAGGCCAGGTTCGTAGCTACCTTTTCGCACGTTGTCTATTTGGCAAATTGGCAATGTTGCAGGCCCGATGACAATACTCCCCCTGCGGCGCTTGTATATTGAACGGCAAATCCAGCCCGAGATGCTGAGCTTTGTTAGCACCGAGCAAGTGGTCGCGCTATTTGATATGTGAGTATTGTGTTTCATACACTGTGATGCCGATCTGATCGCCTGCTAGCTTTTTTGAGCATCTGAACGTTCGTACTACGTATGATCACATCATGCTGTATCTAAATAACCTTTGTAGGTGCACTGCGAGCTCTTCGATAGAGAGTTCCACACTCCCTCGCTTGTCTGTTCCCGCTCGCCATTTTTACTGACAACCAGTAAGTTTACAACTCCTCATATGTGCAACGACTTATCTTCCACAGTTTGTGCGATATCATCGAAATTTTACACTCAGCGACCGGAACTCCACCAGCAACTTGCAGAGCTTGCACAGAAGCTCGCGTTTGGCGTACCTGCCAAAGGTTATAAATCCCTTGAAATCGTACAGGCATATCTCCTCCTCACGCTTTGGGGATGCGGTGCTGTAGAGCGCTATGAGTACGACAAAACTTGGTTGTTGCTGGGAATGGCCATCAGGTCCGTATCTCTCCATTTTACCGACAGTTTATACTTAGTGACGTCTATCATTCAGGATGGCGACAGACCTGAACCTGCATCGGAAGACAACGATGACCGCGCAAGATACACCAGAAGGTCGGGCTCGGGACAAGGAGGTCCACAACCGTGAGCGAACATGGCTCTTGTGCTTTGCCCTCGACAGAAGTGTGAGTTCTCAAATGGGAAAGCCTCATTCTATCAAAGAGGAGTAAGTTGGCATCATTTCTATTTTTCATGTCTAATTGTTGAATCCACCAGCTTTGTAATCCGCAATGCACTGCAGTGGTTGAAGTCCCCCGTTGGACAACCAGGTGACACTGCTTTAGCAGCATCCGTCGTGCGTATTCATTTATCTTTAATGCATAGTTTGATCTCATCCTCTACCAGGAATTACAGCGGATTGTATCCAGGAGCCTAGACTTCCTGTATTCGGGCACCAATACTCCGTCCGGTTTACAGACTGACTGCGATTACCTGATTGTCATTAAAACTATCGAGACTCAGATACTTGCATGGCAACATGAATGGACGACTGCTCGACCTTTGCCAACTTGTAAGATAGCTTTATTTGAGGCAGTCACCTATATCGTGTTTACCATTTGTTTAGCCGATGAAGTCATGCTGTCGCAATCCCAAACGACGATGAAGTTCTATTTCCACTACTATATGTTGGTCGTGAACTCTTTCGGGCTGCAGAATGCTATGGAGCATTCGGCAGTGGACATCGGGCACTTCTTCTCGCGGTGTTATACCTCAGCCACGGCAGTAGCTATTGTCGCGCGAGACGAGCTTGCGTCGTTGGGTATGCTGAAGTATTCGCCAGATTCACATTTCGTATACATTTCTTACGCGGTACTCAGTTTGCTCAAGGTACTTCGGTATCATCATCCGTCATTTGTCATGGTACTAACATAGATTTTCCAGCTTATCCGCCCGGAGTTTCAGCAGTTCATCGAGAACGAGCAGAACATTATCGACCTCGTCAAGGACATTGCGAACGTCCTCGCAGAGGTTGCCGTGAACTCTCATCATGCCCCAGCGCTGTACAGCACATTCCTGCGGGCCCTGATCACCGCTCGCACAGATTCACCACAAGAGCCTGAAGAGGTGTCGTCTCGAGAACAGTCTGAGAACATGAGCCATGGCGACATGGCCCACAATATGCACAATTCTGCGCTCTTCGGTGGTAACCCAGCGATGGGAATGAATGGCACTAATGGCATGAGCGATTATTCGTTCGCAAGTGAGATGGGTCCTGTTGCGGATATTTCGACTTTCCCTCCCACTATGGCCGATATGCCATCTTCTGACGAACATATGGGTATGCTTTCTATGGAGAATATCCTGAGTAATGGATTCTGGGACAGTGTGTTGGTGCCTGGTAAGCATACATCAAGGAAACGTACTTCTGGCTAGCCTTTCTGATGCATCTCAAAACAGGTTATTCAGACACTATGGAAGGCCTAAGTGGCGGCTTCGTGTTTGGAGCTGGAGGTAGTGGATTAATCACCCCCGGTTGGCTCCCCTCCCCCATGCCATCTGGCCAGAACACCCCAATGCGACAATCAAACATGGACTACGCCCAACAAAATTTAGTCTCCGTATTCCAACAGAGAAAGTAATTATATAAACGATACGTTTTTCATGTTCATGTTGATGTTTTACCTGTTTGTGATATATGTTGTTTTGGTTGTCGTTGTACTCAATTCTATGTGGTCTCGTACATATCGGTCGTATGTTATCATTGATTTGTGGATCTCCTTCGTTGTGCTTGTTTTATCACATCTTATTCGATCGAGACAATGTATCATATTTTTTTCCATTGGGCACTTCTTTCATGAAACGATTCCCAGGTCGGCGGAGGAGGAACAGTTCTCTTAGCACCCGACTTGATCCGATTTGATTAGTAGATTTTCCCGGGTATCTCCGTGATGACTTGGGCGCCGCGTCATTCATCCAAATTATCTTTATGTTATTCTAAACTCCTCTTGTCACAGCTTATTCATACGAAGCTCGTGGACATGCGTTCACTTCATCAACTGGAAACTCGAAGCACTAGACTTTGCCTCTTGTCGCAGTGAACCGATATGCTCACTGTGTCACACCTTTTTTGGACGCGTTGTCCTCCTGATTCGAATGAAATGTGAATTAGCAAGACTCTCACAAACATATTATCAGTCGTGCTCGCCTCACTGTTGCATGGTGCAGATCAGTGATCAAAGAGCGGCTTTCACACGAGAAGAAGAACTTGTGTAACGCGCTGGGCAAGGTGAGCAGCAAGTTTAATGATGGGTGATTGGCTTCCGACATGCAACAGGCGTCACGGACTGAACGCTGAAATATATGGCAGATCCACAAGGGCATTAGTTGTGTGCCATCGAGCTTTACTAGATGACTGACAGTCAAACCATGGGACAATATTCGTTCCAGTTCATCGTAGAAGCTCGTATGAGGTCTTCAACTCAAAAATGCGACAAAGCGACTCAACAGTCGTCTTAGATCATGGCCGCGATGGTCCCAACGGTCGCACTGGTAGGCATTTCTGGTGCACACCATTCCTGCGAGTCGACAATCAGTTCCCGATGTTTTCAACCAATCTTTGATCATGGGAGACGTCTTGGTCAGGTATGCGCTTCATTGATGATGCTCCCCAAAATGGAGTCGGCGCGTATCAGTGTACTTGTCAGCTGCTTTCAAGTCTCACAGACTCACAGTGCATGAGACTTGAGACCAACTGACAAGCTTGCATAAACGACATCTGTCAAGGTATACTCGATCGAATGCGCCAGAAAATCGACCGTTGTCTTCAGCACCGGCTGATGATGGGACAGACTGCAATGCACTCACCTAGAACCATGATCTTCGCCTATGTGCCAACACTGGCCGACGCGACAGCACACAGGCATTCAATACTGGTAGGCCCGTGCCACCGCACCTGATTTCAGGTCCGTTTTGCCACATTCAAATCACGCCTTTAAGAACCTTACTCACCGGATTCTATTCAGCCACCCGGCAAGATGCTCGACGTTCTATTGGCACGCGACTTGATCGGAGTTCAAGTTCAAATAATGTATAGAGGATATGCAGTGCTCGGGCAGTGCAATTTTGCGCATTGATAAGGGCACACACAGGTAAGGAATCTAATCGACGATCCATGAATGTCAAAAATTGAAGCGAGCACGAATATTGTCATGGGGGTTATCATTAAATAGCTGAAGACGCCTCCACAGCACCAATGCCTTCTTTGCGGAACTTTGAACCACCTCGACGGCGGGTCTCATAGTCATTCGTTCCGATGGCAGGCTGATAGCTCAACCGGTCAGTGAGTATATATTTCTTCCTGATCCTAACAGCGCGTAACCACTAAAAGTCGAAGGACAGTTTCGGATTTCGGCCCAGAAACTGCGCAGGCGATGGAGCGCACTATCAGTATATAGAACTCTATAGATTCAAATCTTATTCGCAGATTTCAAATTGTACGTGCATCATGAAACTCCGGAGCGATATTAACTGAAAATTTTACCGGTACCTGCCGCTCTCAGTCTATCTGTGAGCTTGGGTTGGCCAACAATATGAACAATCCCTGCATTATTCGCTGGTCACCCAAACGACAGGAATCAATGGCACTGATAGCATGAGCTATTATTCGCTCGCAAATGTGATGGGCCCTGCCTTCCCAATATGGCTGATATACGCCGTCCTTCAACGAACATCTTGGATGGTTTCTATGGAGAACACCTTGAGCAAAGGGTGTGTTGATGCCTAGTAAGCTAATACCAAGCAGGCGTATCCCGACTGGCCTTTCTGACGTATCTTGTAGGTTTTTCAGACAAGAGAATGCTTAATTGGTACCTTCTTATTGATATTCGGAGCTGGAGGCAGTGTTCTCATCACCTCCGGTTGCCTCCTCTCCCTCATACCTCCAAGGTAATGTCATAATCATGAACCATGGACTTTTTGCTCATTGATATCTAGACCCCGCTTTCCAACAGCGAGAGAAGGTGATACACGTGCTTTATGCCTCGCGTATGTTGTTTCCTCTCTCTTTGTTGTGTGCTCTAGGTCACCGTCATGATAGAAGTTATTGTGGATTACGTCCTTCCCCTTCGTATTTTGTTTCACCACATTCCATGGCGACGCGATTTGCTGACCAGAACCTCTGTCAGAAACTCTTTCCTCACTCTAAGTCCAAGATGCCCGAGGACTTTGCGAGTTTGACTGCAGAGATCTTCACTTAGCGCAGGCAGTATATCGGTCAGAATACTCAAGACAGAGCAGTGAGCTTCACCGGCAAGAGTTTCCCCGCTGCGCGATAGACTAGGTAAGTCTCTGCGCATGAGAAAGAGAGCTTAGCATCAAGGTTTGGCAGGTACAGCCTATGTTTAGTATGCCTTACGGCATACCCTTCGAAGACCTTGTAAGTACCTTGTCCCTACTTGGCTATACCATTGCCCTGGGATAGAAAAGTGAATGAGAAGGAAGCCTTAATATCAAAAAGCGTGTGTAATCCTGTCACTGTAAGTACCGGAAACGGCCAGGGCCTGCTACTCCCTGATCTTAACCTGATTCTTGCACAAGTATCACAGCCGTCAACGTATGCATAAGACCATTGCGGGATGACTGATTACATTTCCTAGGTTTCGGACACGAGACAGACGTATTAGTCTCAAACGTGCGTAGACCCTCATTCTCTGGCTTCTCCGAGGATGACCCTGCGCATGGAACAGAAGACAGAGTTGACCAATATCACTAGGGGAACGTTGGTGAATCTATCACAAATACCTTCCAAGAACAACGAGATTTGCCGTTTTTTGGAGGCGCCCGACTCGCGATATGCATCCAAATGCGGAGTACTGCACTGTACAGAGGAGGATGAGCTGCGCGAAACTGTCTTTCCTCGTACATGATACTGGCACCATGCTTACCAATCGGAGGTCCTATTCTTGATGAGTCTTACAATTTACATGGGTGAAGTATTATTGCTGATGTGGCGTGCCGTGTGTCCAACTTGAGGCAGGCTCGACACGCCTGATCCTTTAGCAAGTCCTCAGGAAGTGTCATGACAACACATATATTCAGTACGAGTAACTACGCGAAATTGCTACCCGCTTGACGAATCTAGGTGGGCCCGTGTACTGTGCATATGTCGCCTCCCAATGATAGCGATGATAACATGGGACCTTGCCAGGGCACCATTGTCGGGCCGTAGGATGCATTTAACGACCCAACCTGGCCCTGGGTTCTTGAGTCCCAGCGGACACCGCCCTTGAGCATAGGACTCTTAAGCCCATCAGGTTATAGCCTTACACCTCGGCATTTTTTTTTGCGGAACATGCACGGCGACTACTACTCCAAACACCAAAGTCAAACGACGTATTTCCCGATCGGATTTGAGCCGCAAGAAACGAATCCCTGATCAATATTAACTACCAGTCGTTTCCAGAAAGTGCTTTGAAGTGTCACAATAATAATGGATGTTTGACGATGACAATACGGTATTTAGATGTGGGCATGCAAGTAATAATAGGCAATAGAGTCGAGATGTGACTCACGAGAACGTGGGTGCTGGCCTCTCTTCATGGTCAGCAACTTCGCGGAGTTGTAAATTTAAGTGCTTCCACGTTCTTCCATCAGAAGTTCGAGGCAAGGCTGTAATTTCCTTCTGGTAAGTTCACAGAATACGGGTCTGCGACTCGGAGTTGTTGAAGATATCTCACAAGGAACGATAGCATTCAAGCTCCATCTTTACCTCGCTCGGTACCACGGAGGCCAGGAGACTCCGTTGAGTCACTCACGCTGCGCACGTATTCCGGCCGAGTCCGTGCTGACATGGGACTTCATCCAAGGGAAACCATCATGATCATGTCCTACATCCACAAACCTTCGTATGAACGCTGAGCCTCGGGGCAAATTTCAAGGTCACTTCCTCTGTCCACACGTGCTCGTTGCTCAATATTTCCGCACCGTCGTCGCATCTCATCGCGTTTCATTTCGCGTACGCTAGTTAATTCACTGCATTGGTGAGAAATCACCAACGTGGCGCCATATTCCAAAACTTCTTGGGCGTCGATTGCTATAACGTGCGGTCCCTATTCTTACAGAAGCGTGCTCACCCAAAAATGAACGCCGGCTGTGGCTGTAGTCTGCAGGGCTGTACTTCCCTTTACATTTTATAGTTTCAACCGATGACCCATCGATGTGAATGTTGTCAGCGAATGGGAAGACTCATCAAGCTACATACGAGCGAGCGTTACCGGGAAAATCCATTGTGGAGCTTCAGCATGCTTTCTGGGGCACAGGTAATTTGATGAACCCCTGTCTTTCAATGTTGATGAAACTTCTTCTGATTGTCATGGATTTGTGATATGGACTTCGCTATCATATAAAGGCGTATGGCCACGCTGGCGCAGTTCCTCCGCTGATCGAGACGATCGTCGAGATGTGTACTATTTCAAATGCTATGGGAATAAGCTTGGTACACAGACCGTCCACGAGGAAAAAATCCTGTTTCCATACAGGTACAGGGCGGACGGGGGGCCGGTTTATTGCACCTGCTGTTATCCCTGCCTCATCCATGACGACTCCTGCGGCTTGTGCTCGAACTACGCTTGACACCAGTCCCATAACTGTGTCCAGCTGTGCCCCAGTGGGTTCCGGACTTACTCCTCCGCAGCACCGATACGAGTCATGCGTGAAAACTCTTCACCCTCTATTCTGGTTACCGTGCTGGGAAATATCGGAACGGTCAAGGGTGGAAGCATGTGAGAGAGAAGTACCCTTTGGGTCTGTATTTCCTAATCATTGTAAAGCTATGTGCGCATACTAATGGGCTCTGCTGTATGGATCCTGCTCTGAGTGATTAATGATGCAATCAGATTGGGAAGTCATTGTTGGATACTTACGGCTATCATCATTCTAACTCCTGATAAGATGCCACAGCCTGTGCGGATATAATTTTGCTCTCACAGACCAAGGTGGACAGTTTGGGAAGTAAAGAAGGAATTGATGTGTGTCAACTGAAGCCGTGCAGCTGCGGAAAAGAAGGTGCACCTAGTGGATTATGTCACCTCCAGTGCTACATACTGGAACTCCCACAGGATCGCTAAGAATTTATGCCTGCCAGGCACAAGTTTAGCTTGATGTCCTACTCTCCCTTTCTTGAGAAAGCTGTGTGGATGAACTTGGGAAGGACGTACATGGCAATTGTCTTGGCCTGGCCTGGATCTGCCTCGCTGTAAACACGTTTCCTGATGGCCAAACCCGACGAAAGCGTAATAATTTCCCGATAATCCGCAAATTTCTTACTGGACGGATCGGAAATAAATCGCTTGCAGAAGTCTAATCATGGCGAGCAAATCTCTCGCAACCCAGCTGGGATAACGCTGGGATCCCAGCCCCTACTGGCTAGTGTCCATCGCTTCTCGTAACTGGCACGGGATCTGATGATTCAGTCAGGTTCGCAGCCTTATTATATAAAACCAGCGGCTCTTGATCAACTTTTTTCTTTCTTTCGCCTCGGTGTTCATTAATTCCAACTTCTCCTCTGCGCAGGGTTATCTGGTTGATGACATTTTGGTGGTGACGACCCCCTCATGACAGAGTATACAACCTCACCAGAGGCTGTCCAGGTCTTTAGAAACTCCCGTGAACGTACTGAGCACTGGGTCCGTTCTCACTCGCCATTCCATTCCCAGTTCTATTCCCCCGAAAGTCCCCCATCCGTCGTCAGTGATATAGATATCGACGACTCTACCTCAGACAACGGCAGCTCGCATTCTTTGCCTCCGAAGATGATGTTGAAATATGGGGACGGACGCGACGTTCCTATCTCACACTGGCACTATGACAATGGTGGCTCTCACAAAGGGAGCAGTCATAGTTCCAGTTCACATCCTCATCCCCATCCTCAACACAGCCATCACCACCGTGCACATGACCGTTCAAGGTCTGCTGCTGATGTATATCCTGTACGGGGTCCTCGCCACCCCGAGCATAGTACAGGGTATCGTCACTCCTCAGCACGAAATGCACATCATGCAGACCCTGAAGATTTAGAACCTGAAGAAATCCAAATCCTTCCCTCTGACCCACACGCCACTCCCTACGACTCGAGAAACGAAAAATATCGGCCACGCAGAGCTTCAGAACCTTACCGGCCCGAACCCTTGCAATCCCCGCCCCACAAAAACGCTGTAGAAATCCTGGCCACACCCTTGCCACGACACGTTCCCAGCCATCATGGTAGTGCTGCTCCGCCAGTTACTTATTCGCATTCGCAACCTATTCCTCGACAATACGAGCAGCATCATCCTGCACATTCGCATTCGCGACATCGGCCTCCGCCTTCGATCGTTTATGCACCCGGACCTCACCACGCTACCGATCATTATGCTCCACCCACTATTGTGTATGCCCCAACTAAGGCACCAGGCATGACGTATACTGTGTCTGCGCCCACGGGTTCAGGGTTTCCACAGTACCCGCGTATTACTCCTGCCCCATACCCCGCTGCTCATAGTCATCTCGCGTCTATTCATGAAGAAGCACGGTATGGGATGAGAGGGCCCCTTTCACGGGAAGATCGGTCTAGAGCGCCTTCTCCGATAGGCGAGGGTGATAGCTGCGAGTCGGGCAGCACCTATTATGTTATACCCACCCCTGGCCAGAAGGTGAAGGTCTTGGTAAGTCACCAGCAAAGTGCTTATCTCTCCATGTTGTAACTGTGTTTCATTTTGGCTGACTTGTATTGTGTGGTTGTTTCAGCCCGGCCCCGTGCCTTCCCTCTACACGGCCACGTCGACCACTAAATCGCCATCGTCTCCTCAATCTGGCAGCATGGGATTCAAGAGACCGTTTTTCAGCCGGCTTTTTAGCTTTGCGTCTGATCTATCAAAAGTATCCAGAGCCCCGAGGCTCTCCTCAAAGACCAAGCTACAACGACGCCATTCTTTAGACACGTCCACGGGTGTTCATATACGACACCGGTCGTGACATTTACGTATGTTTCTGGGATAAAGGTTTTTTTTTTCATTGGCATGCTTTACTGTTTTACGTTTGTCTTTGTTGAGACTTTGGATAGACTCTATGCATTCATATGCATATGCATGCCTCCCGCATTGTACGATACTGACAGCACTGTAGCGCTAATTTTCCACTCATTTTTCATTTTTTTTTCTGCCGGCGTTTATGATCGTACCGTAGCCTCATTTCTGATACTCCGATGTTCATGTAACTTCTGCATTCTCTAGCAGCGTCGTCGCAATAATGACAGCTTGTGACATTTTGAATCAGACATCAACGTGGTACCGCAGACAGTTGTGAATACACATGTCATTCATTAATACACCAACTTCCGTCTGAACGAAGCACGAAGACACCGTTAAATGAATTGTCATCTCGCAAACTCTCTTTGACACATGACTGGGTGACCTTTCATCGCACCCCAACTGAGTGCGGATAGACTCTATCTAGTGCTCATTTTACATGATTTGTCTGATCTGAATCCGATCATGATCATGAGGGGATAAACACTGTTAAATCTGCTCGTTTTATGAAGGTCTAGATGACGTTGATGAGGCTGGTACTATTCCAAGACATGATGACGTTCGCCCTGCGGTTTCATAGATACGAGAGATGAATGATGGATGGGTGCGGATAAGGGATGTTTCCTCGGATGTTCGGAATGTCCGCCGTCAAGCCAAGCCATGCATGCGGTTTGCAGGGATGGATGGGATCCTTCCGTGTACGAGTGCAATGTGCGATTTGCCGCGAGTTGTGGGGGGGAGATAGAACTGTTCTATGAAATGAGCGGGCCTCGGGGTGTTTTGAGATAAGACGGCGTGCAACGAGAAGAGGACGCCGCTGACGTCTGTAGCATGTGTACTCGCTTGGGGTGATCGACAAACGTAGATGCTTGTTCCAAGCGGGACCCATGAGCCAGTGCTTGATACTCGTGCTGATCGTCGAAGCCAAGTGTAATGCACCCCGTTTCATTGGTTAAAATAGTTCTTCGAATGAGGTGGTGCAGGACGACCGGCGGCAGTGCGAGATGTAGAACGCTTCGGAGTACCGCCTCGATCGAACCGTTCGAGTTTCTTGGCAGTTGCTAAATGTGATATAGACGATCAAACGAAACGTTGAGGACTATGTATAAACCACACTCAGGGGCTCGAGAACTGTGATTTATGTAAAACAGTGCTATCATAGGGGTAGAATACGAAGTCGACTCACTGGCTATATCACGAGTTTTTGACTACTTTCAAAAGTAGGGTACGACGATGGTTGGACACGTTAGGTCGAGACTACGCCTTTTCGCCGCGATTTCATTGTGGGTCAATGTCGGCTCCGGGTAGCAATGAACAGCAGCTGACAGTCAATGTTGCCCTTTTGAGCATGGAAACCTAAAAAAAAGTAATTTAGATGGTTCTGCACAGTACAGTGTTGCTCCGAGTAGTGACTGTGCCACTCCTGGCAGTGAATCATTCCTGTGCTTGACTCCATACCACAGTGTCGCATCTCAGCATGCTCCGTGTACTATGGCCGAACGCCTTGGAGTGAACAGGGAATTACGAGCGATTCTCTTCGGTCCGATGGTGAGGTGGTGAATGACAGCGCTCTCCCACGGAAGGAGTCAGTCCTAGTCATCACTTGATGCATATGTAATTATCTATCTAGTCAGCTCTAGATCTAACTCTGCAACCATGACGCTCTCGGAGGACCTCAATTTCTGTTTCCCAGTGCGGGAGTTATCCAATGAACGCATCAAGATGACTCCCTTCAAAGTAAGCCGATAACACAATCCGACACTAGATAACCAAGTTAACCTGATCGACAGGCATCAATCCATTCCTCTCCACTCTGTTCCATCATGTCAGCTCACCCAGAACTATGGGCACACATGCCCGCCGGCCCATTCCAAACCGTCCAAGACTTCAACACCAACTTCCTCGACACCCTAGTCCACCACGACCCAGGAATGATATCATTCGCCATCATAGATAAAACAAAACCACCCTCTACAGCAGACGACGAAGGCGAGCTGGCCGGGATGATGTCTTACATGAACTCGTCTTCTGTGAATCTATGCACAGAAATCGGATATATCATCATCCTTCCCCAATTTCAAAGGACGCATGTTAATTCCAATGCTGTTGGGCTTCTTTTGCGGTATGCGCTTCAAGTGCCGTCTCAGGGCGGTTTGGGGCTGCGAAGGGTTCAGTGGCAATGCAGCTCTGTCAACGCCCCTTCTATTCGTGCGGCTGAGAGACTGGGCTTCAAGAAGGAGGGAATTATGAAATGGCATCGTGTATTTCCTGGGGGCAAGGACAAAGCCAAGGTACATAATGGTCGTGAGATGCCTCGGGGCAGTCTTGACGAAGAAGACTATGCAAGGGATACCGTTGTTCTCGCTCATTGTTGGGATGATTGGGAGCAAGGTGGGAGAGAGAGAATACAAGCAATAATGAACAGACAGCATTAAGTTACTAGGCTTTCTCAGCGTTGCACCATCTTTCACGCGGGCTCATGAATCTATCTAGTGATACCCTCATAACTTACCTGGCACCGCGGACGATAGACCCGAGGGTCACATTGTACCCCTGTACTTGGCATGTAAATATCACGGGCGAGAACAAAACTTTTATAATTCCAATTCGTGCCCACTGCGGTGCACTGTGCACCTTCTCTAATACATGGTAAAGGTCTTGACAGTTTCATTAGTCTTGTGTCTGTGGTGGCTTCTGATAACGATCAGAGTCTCTGACGAGAAAGAGTAGCGATGCAGCCGCTATCACGATCGCCTGCGATAAACACGTTAAACAGATATACATCGTATACAAGTGACCTGCTTACCGCATGGATATAGAACACCAACATCGGTTGACTCGAGATCGTGCTGCATTAAACAAGGAAATAAGGAGACAGTGTGGGATCGAAAACCAATCGACTCACGCAGTAAAAATGCTGCCCATGACAACAGGAGAGAGGAAGGCTCCAATGCTGGACATCATCTCGATAGCAGCCAGTACCTCTCCTATCCAACACAATCTGCGAGTTATCAACCGGATGTTTGCAGCTTCAAAATACGTACCTTGTTTTAAGGGGTCGACCGATGATACTGCGAGACTTCGAGTGATGGGAGTATGTGCTGCGCTGAAACCGATAGCGGTCACGGCTTCACAAAGCATCAATACACGCATTGCTGCCTTTGAGACCTCGCACCTATGAGATGTGAAACATGAGTCGTCGTTGCAGACGCTATTATATAGGAAATAGCATCGATGACCCAGGAGACGAAGATGATATGGACATCGAGAAGGTCTGTCGACGTAGATACAGCAGTATCGCTAGGCTCCTGTTGATTTTCGGGAAGAACAACCTTCCTGGCGTAAATCGGACGCAATACGCGAATCAGCGAGGGTATCGTGTATGTAAGACAGAATACACCACTCAAGCTCAGCGTTGTTAACATCATTCCGGTCTAAGTCGTGTATAAGTGTAGAGCTCCAGTGATTGATGTTCGGCCTACCTGAGCAGAGTCGTACTTGTATTTCGTTGTGTACAACAACGTAAGGGCCACCGGCGTATACGAGACCGCAACCATCGCGATGAGGATATGAATTGCACAATACACTACTCGCCAATTCCGTCTGCCATCTTCCTTGCGGGCAGGAACAAGCTGTTTCAGAGGTTCGAACGCAATGGCTACCGTAGATATGAGGCGGCTCGATAAACTTCGATGGGCGCTTGCTTCTACATTCTGCTGAGCAAGGCGCTGGCGACGTAGTTCATCCCGTTTCTCTTTCGGTAATGATTCGGGGAGGAAAGCTAAGACGTAGACGAATATTGCCCCGAGAACGAAAATGCAGATGTAATATACGATTAGCGGGTTATTGGTCTTGGTGGTGACAAGTCCACCAATAGCAAAGGAGACTGATTGGCCTTTTCACGTAGATTAATGGGGATTGTATAAATGCAAAGGATTATGCTTACCTAGGATAGCCCATCCATTGATGGCACTCAAAACGGGTGATCTCGAGCATCTAGTCAGTACAAAGAAGATTGGTTACCACAATTATACATTACCTGTCCTCAGCACTGGAGATATCAACGGTGTAGATGTTTACCATAAACATCATAATCAGGGGATTACCGAATGCTTGCAGTAATAGAGAGCCGGCCAAAAAAGTTGCTCCTAGCCATCCAGACAGGTACTGGGAGCAGACCATAAGAAAATAGGCCAAAAAGCTAACGGCAACTGCGCCAAGGATGACCGGTTTTCTTCCAAGTCTAGAGCTAATATGGCTGATCATACTGCATGCGATCATAGCTGTTGGACATTAGATCGAGCAGAAAATTTAGCGGCGTCCGCACCCGCAAGCCCATCGCCAATTAAAATGGCTGAAATGACGGCGGAGTATGTTTTCTCCACCTCTGGAACTGCGCATAGATCCTTGGATATCTCCCCGCCTGGTGGGAAGTTGCCATTTGACGTGAGCCACAGCCGACAGATGACTGATTGGATAACCTCCAATAATGTTGTTGCAGGAAGTGTCGAAGTAAGTCGTGTCGCGACAGCTAGCGGGATTAGAAGCGTTAACGGGGAAAATTGGCGTTTACTGCTTATTACGTCCTGCCGCTCTGGAAGGAGCGGAGCACGCTCAGAGGGCAGCTCTGTCGGCGACACGTCTTGGGTGCTTGCCATGGAAGTTTAGATCAACCTATCTTTGAATTGTAGTAAGTGTTACTTACCACGTGGAACTAAGTATAGTTATAGGTTTGCAACGGTGTGCGCCCGACAGCCACAGACCAAACAACACCAAGTGCGGTTTGTCCGAAAATAAACCGAATTTTATAAGGAGTCTGGGTGATTCCTACCTTAAGATGGTCAAGCCGCAAATCCGATTGAGAGCCCAGCGGGGGCCCTTGCGGGTGATTGCCCCCCTTGCCAGCAGTCGAAATTTCCTAGTTGTGTTTTCGAAATTTCATGTCCGACCCGGAGCTTCCTGCTACTCAGGACGCCACTATCATGACAAGGAAGTTGGGCTCACCAGTTATTTCGAACCAAGTTGCTGGACAAGGCAAGGCAGTGTTGACTTTTTGACGGGCAAGAATAGAAGATATCAGCATACCATTTATCGATTTAACTCGAATTCGAAGAGACTCAAAGTCACCATAGCTGCGTTTTAGATGATTTGGTCGATAGACCCATCGAGAGTGAATCGTTGAACGAAGAACTAACTATGCAGTTACGTACGTACACATGTCCCAAAAAAGTCAGTTGGCTGCATAAGTACATCGACTAAAGTACGCGAGGTATAAATTATACCATCCACAAGTATAATAAGATATCCCCGTGTTTGTCAACTGCAATAATAATACTCTGGGTCCAGTCTAATGTCAGTTCACTCGTCAGGTAGCTGTAATACACTGTTTGCACGAGAAAGTGTCTGCCTTGGAAACAGCGTCAAGTTCATATACGATGAATTTCGCGAACGTGGGTTGATCGAAGGAATCGAAGACCTGCTGCTCGCCATTATTGTGTCGTCAGGAGCGGTGGTAGTCGTGGGTGACGAAGCACGAGAGTGAGAATGCGACGTAGAAGTAGATGTGCTGAACCCATCTGAAGCATTGTGATAGGGAGGAGGTGAGAGTGTCGAGGTTTGAGAATGTCGAAGCAATGGAGGTTGAAGTGAGGTAGAGATGGGAGGCAAACGCGGACGACGTGATGATGATGTCGATGAGGACACAAGGCGACGCAGGGGTCGTAGCAGCGACGGGGGTAGAAAAGAGGAATTTGAAGGCGACGGAGGGCGTGTTATCGTTATTCCTTCCTCCATCGCGTACGCTCCATGCGAGTCACGTTTAAATGAGCTGCGTAAGAAACGCCTCCGAACAACGCGTAATGGATGTCGTAGGCGAAAGATTATGTAGCCCACCACGACGAGGATAATGGCGTAGGAGAGTATAGTAATGGGTGGAAATCCCAAAGACTCGCGGGTCAAAGATGCCGGTAGATGTGGGGAAACATGCTCTTCCAACAACCCGTCGAGATCCCAGAACGGTCGAATGGGTTTGATAGGAGGGTTGGGTGTACTAGCAGGAATATCGTCTATAGGATCAGCCAGCGGCCTACTACTGCTTGAAGACGGTTTGATTTCCTTGCTTGCTTCTAACACCATTTTACCCAGCGTCCAGCTAATGGCAATATCTCCAACGGAATCGACAGATTGAAACATGGGTCTTCCCAAACCCTTTGCTTCAGCTTGTTGTGCCACTTGTTCACCGATAGTGGTGGAGTTTCCTTCCGGGTCAACTATCCGAGGAATCCCAATTCCTTCATGTAGCACATTAGCTATCCAAGCGGCCTTGAAACACTGCATCTGCAACCTCGGAAGCTCCACATTCTTGCCCCACTTCCCGACCTCCATGACCTCTCCGTTTTCCATTACTTCCCCATCGCCGCCTCGCATACCCTGCGCTCTCGACAGCTCGTGTTGTTTGACTATACCACTCCAATCCATACCGCAGAACTGCGTCGCAGCGCGCTCGTACTGCACATAATCATATAGGCCGCCCAGCCCGAAGACATGTTCAGATGAATACCAGTATTCGGAAACACCAATGAAATGGGAGGAAGTAAAGTTGATGGCAGGAACGTGCACTCCATCGAAAAGGCATGGAGCAGTATTGCATGGCGCATTTTTGTTGAGGAGGGAAGCAGTACGATCCAGACACTGGGTGAAAGAGCCCGTCCCAGCAAGTAGATGTGTTGAATGCGACCCATCAATCTGAGGCAATGTCTCGGAAAGTGTCAGATCTTTTGGAAGGCACGGGTCAGGTATGGATGACGACTCTGACGCCTCGAGCGAAGTCTCTTTGAAATGCTCGACGGTCTTCGCAACGTATCGCTCTCGTGCCTGGTTGGTACCATAGCCTAACCACGTAGTGACAAATACTGAGTGGTTGACTTCGTCTCCGCCAAGTAGTCGTAACCGGACATCAACCAGGTTCTCCTTGTCTCCCGAAAGCGTGTCAGATGGCTCGAAGGCTATCTGGGTCGAAGCGCCTCCCATATCCAGAAAGCCATAAGTCGTCTTCTTGTCCTTTCCATAAAACCCATCCATGAGATAGTTCACTGCTATCCATCCATACAAGCCTTCCTCCTCGCCAGTGATAATTCGTACACTGGACCCACACGGACCGTCTTTCGATTCATCCTCTATCCGGAAGCTCGAGGCACTTTTGAGATACTTACATGTGGCACTGAGCACGCGCGCCTGTTGCACCGGTGTCAAAAGGCGCATACCAGCAGTAGCGAGGAGGAAAAGAGGAGTTTCGGACTCGAGGGAAGGAGGTATTTGAGAGCGCGCATGTTTAAGTAGAGGCGCAAGGTATTCATAGACACCCTCCGGGTTGTCTGCGAATGTAGAAAGACCTACATAACAGAACCAGTTGAATTGTTATGGGCAGAATATCAGACGTGTACGCACCTGGTTCAGCCTTCATTATCCATTCATCTCCCTCCTGGACACCCTTCTCTACCTTGGGCAATTTATCCCGTACATCATCACCCTGCTCGCTAAGCACGAAATCGGGATCTTCCCAGCTATATATCTGAAGTCTTGAACCCGACGAGCCAGCGTCAATAACTATTCCAAAACGGCGCGCAGTAAGCCAAGAATTAGAGAATATCGTAGGTGGCATAGACCAGGGCCCAGCGGTAAAGCAATCGACGCTCCACTTTACAAAGACGTACACAGTAGGAAGGGTTGTATGTAAATGACGAGGTGGAATTTCACAGCCGCTGCCAGCCACCGCGCGGAACCCAGCTTCCCGAAGTTATCCTTTCACGACCGTTCACGATCAATCTGGCTAATTGGATAGGCAACGAACCGTGGCAGTAATAAATTCGTTTCATGCCGAATGATCGCGTGCGAGTGACCTGCTATGAATTTCTGGCAGTTCTTTCATCGACTTGGACTATCATAATTTTCGCTCAGCAGCTGCTCGGCTTTGCTGAGATGCTGTACCGTACTACCTACGCTATATCAAGTGCATCGGTCACTGTACCTTTCCAGGGTGTCCTAAAGTATCATATACTGGACTGATATACTAGTTTATCATACACACGCCAACCTGAGAAAAGCAGAAAAGTCAGTGTCCTTGAATCGAAAAAACAGCTCCCGTATTAACACAGAATACTATGTCGAAACTACATCCATACGTTCCAAACGAGCTTAAGCAAGATGCTCCTTGAAGTTCCTCATCGCGGTACAGTAGTCTTGCGAGGCCGCGAACGCGTCCCACCCCTGGCCTCGCCTCCTTTATTCTTCGCTTTGTCTTTAGCTTTCAGATCCACGCTCCACAACCGCGCCTGCGCCTCCCTCAGGCGGAGCAGGTCAAATACCCAGTCTGTCTCCTGCGCCTTTGCTGAACCACGTTCATGCAGCCTTTCTTCCTCTGAGTGTGAGAGAAGAGCAGCTGTAGTACGCTCACCCGACCGCCACAGGAGTAGCTGCTGGATTGCCTCAGGGAGAAGAATGTTCACGCAATACTGTAGATGAACAAACTTTTAATCAGTGAAAAATGGTTATCACAGAACATAAGACGCGCATCCAGTTTATCGAGGGTCGATAGTGATTCATATTCTTGCGAGCCAACTGGCCGTTGTTGGTCCTGTGTGGGCACAGGGTCAATCTGTAGAAATGATGAATGATCCCGGGCGGTGTTTGCGATATAGCTAGCCTACCTCCCCAGTATGCGGCAAGTTAGAGTGATCGCTAGAATCCGGCTGCAATCAGAGGTGAACATCTGGTTTGGGAAACTCGGGAGACTGCGATAGATCCTACCTGCTCTGCAATGATCTCCTTTGGCGTAGAAGGCAGATCAATCGTCTTCGGCTCTGAGGAATCGTCAGCCTATGTAAAAACATCAACAAAAGAAATGCAAAGGTAAAATATAAAGAGCCAACCTGGCTAGGCTTGCCAACTGTTGTGGTATCGTCATCAATCTTGTTGCTAGTATTGCTGGGAGGTATGGGCTGAGACAGTATGTTGTGACTCGCACTGTCGGAAGTTGGGGGTATATTGTCTGGCGACTTGTCAAGTGACTTTGCATTGGGGTCGTCGACCTGATTGCTATTGTCACTGGGAGGTATTGGTTGAGGAATGTCAGGGTGGACCACGGTGTCGGAAGATGCAGATGTTTCGTTTGTTGTTCCGGTCTCAGTCTTGTTAACTGCCATTGCTTCAGTGTCGTTGACCTGATTGCCAACGTCACTGGGAGGTATAGGCTGAGAGATGCTGCAGTCTGCCCTATCGGAAGTTGCAGCTATCTCGCTTTCGATGCCAGCGTCTGCCAACCCATCGCCATTGGTGGCCAAAGTAGTTAGGCAGGGTGTGCTATCTTGCTCCGGGGGTGGTACCACCGCTGCTTTAGGTTTGAATTCTATATTGGTTCTACGGGCATACTCTTCTCCAAGTGCCCACCGTGCAATCAGTTTTTGTGACTGCTTAACCTCGTTCGGGTCCAGACCTCCTCTCACCGCCGCCCGCTTCATTAAACTGGATCTAGCCGCACCTCCCCGCATGAAAGCCTCATGGCTCTTGCCTGCCGGGGTGTACTTCCCTTGTAGGATAGCGTTCAGTACAGGCTTCACGTATGTTAGCTGGGCATGTATCGACAACTCAGCGAAAGCATCTGCGCTAGGAGGCGGGTCGGTCAACTTTGGACTAGGGCTCCGCGTCCTGTCTTCCGGTTCATCTTCCGAGTCCGGAGCCTCGGTGTCCTGGACGGCACTTTCGAACTCGCCCAAGTCACACATAACAAAGCCTTCTTCCTCAGAGGTCCAGAATTTATCCCGGGTGAGGTTGTACTCTTGTTCATCTAGAAACTTGGCCCGATAGCGTTCCTTTCCGCCTGGCTTGGTTGGTGGAACGTATGCTATAAGCTGAGCGGGCCAGTATCTGTTACTTCTCGTCCGTAGTGCCTGCGCCAGAACGAGCTCGCCTGGTATTTGGAGCATGGGGTCCGGGGGCGGAGGAGACCAAGCGCGGTCCATAAGAGTCTCAAACTCAACACTAGGCAGAAGCTTAGCCTTCTTGGTTGAACGTAGGTCCTCTATATCGTCTTCTTCTGAAGAAAACGTCCCTCCAGTGTACGCGGAAATCATCTCAGGCATCCCATCACGCTTGAGTCCATCTGCATCATCCATAGCTTTCACTGCTGCCTCCCATCTCTCGCACATATCTGTCTTTGTTTTCTTGCGAGGGGAAGAGTTTGAGGATCCAGTTGTGGTGAGAGATGAGACTTGAAAAGTTGCTCGGGAAAAACGCTTTTCGCCAGACAGGTCATGAATAGGCTGGACGTTGAATTCGGATGGAGATGAAATTGTCGAAGGTTCTCGAGATAATGCCAGGTCGCCAAAGAGGGTCACGCAGAGAGGTTGTTTTTGGACGACCTAACCATTCGCTTGTTTGAATTGAGACATTTTCAGCATGTCAGGGAATGCTCACCCTGGCAGGCCACCACATGCGGTTTTCCAGAAGCTCGATATCATCGTCATCATGCGGGACCGAGGTGATAATGACTCCTGAATCATTCACCAGTACCCAAACTAGAGTATCGACGTTGCCGAAGCCATGTCCATCACCCCGGTCAGATAATTTTGCCTTTCCTGCCTTCCTTTTCCTTGGGGAAGTTTGGCTCCGGGGATGTGAGAAGCTGGAACTGGATACGCCAAGAGAGCGCGTGGAACCACCCCTAATCCTACTAAGCTTCTGAGGCGGTGGGGTAGAATGACTGATTATGGAACGTGGGGGAAGATCCGTAGTTGAGATAAGCGGACTTGTAGGAACGCTCGAAAACGGTGAGGGCGACAGGGTTGTGAGACTGCTTACTGTGCCTTCCCTATCAGAACCAGATTCAGAAGCCGGGGCCTTGCGTTTCTTCGAACGCGCGGATGGCTGGGAGTGTGAGGGTGTTACAGGCTTGGGTTTAGCCTTGGGTTTTGGTTTGGACTGACGCTTGGGGGATGGTGACGAGTGGTCTGCCTGCTTTAGCGGTGAAGCACGGAATTTGCCCTTGGCGTTATAGCGATATTTCACATTAGGCTGCCTACGCGATGGAGGCCCCCCAAATGAGTCTGAGGGCTCGGGCTCGTCATCAGAGTGGCCTGGCGAATCGAGCTGGTTTGCAAATACAGCGGAAGCCTGCTTTGCTGCTTTACGGGTCGGGAGGATGTGCTCAGATAGCATCGAGAAAGTGCTAGTAGTTGCCGAATGGTAAGGACGTGCAGTATTTGTCTTTCGGTCCTATGGTAGATGGAGCAACCCTTAAGATTACTGTCAGGACTGTATCAGTAGACTCTGTCAGCCAGACTCTCGCACTTTTGATGCCCGAGCGCGTTTTGTCACTCCGTGTCACGTCACGCGATACTTCCTCCTATCAATATTCGACTTCAATATATATATATATATATATCGACCAGTATCTAGCTCTACCTCTTTCCGTTGTCTTCCCCTTACCAAACGTAGTTTACCTGTGACTCGATTTGTTCTTCGGTAATGGCTTTCACAGGCTCCCACTCAGTACTCAGCATCCAACACGCATGCGCACTTCAAATTTGTCGCGCATTGAAACTAAATGTCAGATATCATTTTCAATATAATGATGGATGGTGTGACAATGTCGGGACCCTGGTCGGTTCAAGTTGACAGCGGTCATGTTGTGTTTGGTAAAAGAAGGCTCTCACTTCAAGCATAATCCTGAGCGTTTGAACCACGACAGTCTGGGAAAAAATAGAACATTCCACGTAAGACTGTACTTCTGCAAGAAGACGTGGCCAGTGTCCAAGATAAGACATTTAGGTCCAACAAAAGCGCAGACTTCTGGCGTGCCGCTCGAAGGCAAACGTAAGAATACACGGACAATCACATCGTCCGAGCCTTGTGTATCTTCACATCTTCTCTTGGTCTAACAAGTGGTCAAGTATCTCTGAAGATCCTAACGCACGATGACTTACCGATCCTGAGCATCAACTGCAACAGCACCTAATCTCTGCACAACACGCATGCCTGAGCTCACCCGGCCGAAAATGGTGTGTTTACCGTCCAGGTAGGGCGTGGGTGCCAGCGAAATAAAAAACTGAGATCCTAGAAGCGGGCCATTATATTCCAAGCAGTAGATGATATAAAAAGCGGGAATCTAACCGTTTGTGTTGGGCCCCGAGTTCGCCATTGCGAGGATTCCTGCCCCCGTAAAGCGTAATTCTGGATGTATTTCATCCTCGCTGTGCACATGTCATATGTTTACGTTTAGGATAAAGATTTACGATGGACGTACAATTTCTGACCATAAATGCTCGTCCCACCTCGACCAGTTCCAGTTGGATCACCACCTTGGATCATAAAATCCTACAAGCATGGTTGGTCATGAATATAGATACGTTTGCCGTAGAAAAAAAAGCTCGACTGACGGCGATAATTCGATGAAACACAACACCGTTGTAGTAGCCGCGTTTTGCAAGCTCAGCAAAGTTCTGACATGTCTAGGACGGTATCTTGATCAGTTCAGTCAAAGTAAAGGCGCAAAACAATAGAATAAACCCACCCGAGGGGCATGGTTCCAGTATAATTCAAGCTGAACGTCTCCGAGACTGGTTTCGAGAACAACTGAATCCATCGTGCTGTTCCCCCGATTTCTCACGCTAGTAGGAGGCTTTTGATCAAATCCCCAAGCACCTATACCCTGACGGCGTGGGAACCCTTTCGAAAACTGTACTAGTTGATTGGTGCATCGAGGTCTATCGTTTCTGTAACAAAACTTGTGTATGTCCTTTAATTTCAGTTTCTCTCTGTATCTTTGTTTTATTGATGAATTAAATCCAGACTAAAAGATGATATGGTTTTCTCACACTGGTGCTTGCTATGCAGAAAATTTGTCCGCTTCAAGTTTGTCTGCACCTATTCTGCGTGTTGATACTAAAAGATCAGATGTGGAATGTAGTGTCAATGCAATCATCTCATTTTACTTCGCTTCTCGACGCCAAGCTTAAGCATGTCAGATAATATCCTCTTCGAGAGTCTCCTGGCGGCGCCTGTCCCACCAACTTACACAAGATCAGGCTAACCATGTTCGATCTCACCCGATGTCGTCGTGCCATCATGGTGCAGTTTTGATTGGGAATCATGCATGCATGCCCTGTAATGCACGCTATACCCATTTCATGCTGCAGCGAATATTTTGGGCGATGTTTATTTTCTGTTTTTGAGTTTAATCACTCTCAGATAAGGCTGGTTTCTGTTAGATTCTCATTCACGAACCTGGCATGCTTGTCACCGAATGTCCGTCGCAAGAAATTGTTTTGCGCTCTGTCAAGGACATAGTATCAGCCTGTCTATGACCTAGCAGTCGCGACGCTCATGGGTCCCACTTGTTTTGTGGCGTATGCAGTTGCTGCCATGCACAACCTACACCAAGAAAGCTCTCCACGATTCAAAAGGCAAAAGAAAGGTCAGTGACGGGTTTGTAGTGTTGTATCTGATATGGAAGTGCCTGCTTGGTGTACATTTGTGGTATATCAATAGACTGTTCGCTGCCAATCCATCGTCATTTCTTGAAGTCGGGGACTGACGCTTCCCAGCGCTGCTACAATAGTAGTAGATGGGGGTAGATCTGGACAGTTGTATAATCTACATGATTACTGTCCGAGATACTGACACACAAGCTTGCAGTACTCAGTATCACTGCTTTTTGATGTAACTGGTTAAGCAGATGACAAGTCTTGACTACTTACAGTATGCCTGCCGTCGATGCCTGGAAGTAGGCGAGTTAACCGGTTGGCAGTGTTTTTCCAACAGGTTACAGTACTACTGTGACATCTGGACGACACAATATTGATGCGTCAGGGGTCCTGTAGACTTGTTCTGCATCGAGTATACGACAGAAATTGGAATTAAAAAAAGATTCAAAGACAGTCTCTTCCTTTCTGCCGTCACCATTATGATACCTGGCATGATCAGCCGACCGTTGATGGTTGATGCAGATGGTTGATGGTTCCTGTTGATGGCCTCAGAACAAAACCTAACCAAGAGCCATTATCAGACGAGGCGCTCAGCAAAGTTAATTGAAGCGCCAAAGAGAAGTAAATTTTATGGCTGGTAGGGTTGCGGTCAAGACTGTAAAGTGAACCAATAGGCGTAGTGTCAGTGGAATTTAGCGTGATTGCGCCATTGGAATTCCATGTCATTGAGCAAATACAGACGGCAACTGACTCGACATCGCGGAATCAATGGAAACGGGCTGTCTAGGAGAGACGCGCAGTGTGACTATGTTAGAAGCCGGCCACTAGAGGGTTATCCGACCTCCTCATTGAGGAGAACGTCCCGGTGGTTTGGGGCGACAACTCCTAGGCAGTCCCAGGTTTGGAGGCATATCCACTGAATAATTCGTCCCCCAACAATGTACTTCTGAGTCACGCTGACTTCTAATGCAGCCTACCTGAACTCAAAGGAGTCGTTCAGTGACATAGTGCATAGACTCGGAGGTCTCGGGGATGTGAGGAAATTCACTTACATCACATTTGGCCGTCACCTGGAGGCAAGCAGGCTGCGCATGGTTGTCAAGCAATCTGAATCTATGACAGGTAGCAGCCAAGCTGATAAGATTCGAAGCGATAAGCAATACTTCCACTCACTGCAATGTTCCGGAAACACCTGCCAATTGATCCTACACGATACGAGACTAGTACGAAAAAATTACCTATTGGATCAGAGTAGCCCACATTACGTCTGCCAGATGCGCCATGGGCGTGAAGAACACGGTATAAAGGCTTCGTGTGATGTTCCATTTGGTGTTCAAGAATAACAAGTATTCTCCCGCATTCACACTACTTCACCTCTCGCCTAGAGTCTACAGATGGATAGCTTGCGCATGCATCGTAGAAAAAGACATGAGCGCACCATGAAATCATCCAGATCGACACCACAAAACACATCGTCCTTACGGTCAGGGCAGGCCCCTGACCAACATTCAACGAGACTGGCCCTGCAGTCATGTCTTAAGCACCTCGACAGGTTAGAGTATCGCGTGCACGAGGAAATCCAAGGGGTCCGTAGCCTCTTTAGGGAACTCCTTGACAACTGCCAGTCAGATGCCACAACGGAGAATTCAGGCGAATGCAATAGCACCGTCGACTCCAAAGCTGGATTTGATGGCCTCAATACAATTCACTGCCTCGTGCCACAGCCTGCACCCCATGGAACATCATTCAGAGTCACTGGATTGCTGTCAGAAGGTACAGGTTCTCCCCAAGGTGAGTTGCTGTATACGCAGGCTTTTCCTTAGACGCTTACCATGTACAGGTTTATTGCCCTACAACGCCCGCAGTTCTGCCAACTATGTAGCTCACCTCCAGCACAGCATGTACTCGGAAGCCTTTTCGGCATCCTGCGACCCGCGTGTCACGGAATTGCCATCAGATCATGTAGATCCTCACCTCGGTTGATTCCCTATCATTCACAGCTTTTCCCTAAACGCTTACAATGTGTCCCCAGACCTATCGCTGCGTGGGACGTTCGATTCTGGCTATGGGACCGCTGCGGAACCCTTCCAGGGCATCTATTTGGAGGAACATGTCCTGTCAAATTCTTCAGCCAGACTCAGACCCGAAATGCAACTGTTTGTCCCCGTTGTGCAGGCTAGCCAAGCAAAGGACAAAGTAAAATGTACCTGGAACGGGTGCTCGGCACTCGTCAACAAGGATAACCTCACTCGTCACGTCGGGGAGGTGCATGAGGGGAAGATTAAGGCTGTTTGTGCAGACTGCGGAAGAGAATTCAAGCGCCCGTACCAGATGAATAAGCATATCCTTTCGACCAAATGTGGAAAATCGTAGATTGTTATCTTGGTAGTACACCACGGCACAAACCATTACTGCCACCAATGCAAATTGTTTTTTCTTGACTGACCAGGACCCCGTCGCCCTGGTTTTTCTGCCATTGTTAGATAACAAGGGTCACCTGCCTTCGTTCTTGCCACCACAGCCTAATAAGCTCGGGCCAAAACTCATCGCTATGACAGGTCGGTCCTGCAAAACATACAACCTGATTGCCGCGGCGGATATGCCGTGGGGGGAAGCTACAACCTGGATATGTGTTCTTTCGAGAACATCCTGTACTTTATGCAACACCCAACGCGTTGATTCGGAGGCTAGCGTGCAATGCGCACGCAAATGACGTAGCGGGAAATATATTGGTGGCCCGTGAAACACGTGTGGGAGAGGAAGAATGACTTGATGGATTGCAAGTATTCCAGGAAGCTAACACCCGTGGGTCGGCGGGATCATAAACCAACATAAGTTGGGAACTGTCGATAGACGAAATGATGTGGGAGTTCAAAACGTTTAAGTGCGGACTCCTCGTCTCTGAGCAAAACTCTCGAAATCGTCTCCGCGAAGTGGTTGCATCCGGAGTCGGAGACTCGCTCCCAGCCCAGGGGGGCAACACCAATGAAGAATAAGAAGGCGATAAACAAGGGCAATCAGAGATACTTGATTACCATTGTCCTGAGAAAAAAGAGCAATAAATATTGAGACCCGTAGGTCTACCACTCCGGGAAAGCGTGTCATCCTTGTGCAGGGGCCATGCTAATCTTCTCTGTATCGTTCCAATTTTTCGTATGTCACCCCGAAGGGGACAACAGTAGGTAGAGGCATAAAGTAGACCTCAGCACAATTTTGTTTTTGTTTTGAATGACGGGTTTTGCTAAAACCGCCATAACGGGAAATTGAGAAACTGTGCCTCAAATTGGTTCACCGGTATGAAATTATTAATGACCTGATGCTAATGGAGTTTCGTATGACTGCTTGAGATAGACCCACTTGGAGATGAGTGAATCATTCATTCAAGGCATGGTAAAAGGGGAAAAGGTCATTGAGTCAAGATGGAGTCGAAGAACATGCATTGATGGTAGAATCATTTGCCAACACAAAATGAAATAAGAAGACTAGTCCGCATTCAATTCAATGGACACAAAACATGTCAGGCATAAGTGAGGCGAGGGCTGGCGCCGGCGCCGTGACGATATTAATATTGAAGCATATAAAAGCTATACACTGAAACACAAATCTACTAGCAAAATTATGTGTCAATTTCAAACTGAAAGATAGCAAGAATACACAAACGAAAGCAAAGCCATGACAACATGAGGAGCGAGGCTAGCTAACTCCTTCGGTACTCAAGATGAAGCACTTCAAACTATGGATCAGCTTTATTGCGACTGTTTCCGAGCCTTGACCGGGAGAGTTGATGATTGATGGACTGCGACTCCCGAGAGGTCTGGAGACAGGTGAAGCGGGCCCGGAGGAAGCGTCTGTGGCACAGAAGGAAATTCATCAAAGAGTTCCTTCTCAAGGATACTGGGAGCAGGAGAAGATGATGAGTCCCGTGAGACCATCCAGTGCGATGGACGAGAGCCGGGTAATTCATTAGCATGGCGACCTGGAGGGCTTTTAGTTGGGGATGAGCTCGGAGGCTGGGATAATATAAACGACTTCTTCGGCGAGTTATATATCGAGCCTTGGTCTTGAGGAACGGCATACAATAATTTAGTCCATGCGAAGCTTTTCTTCTGAGCAGCTTACACACCTGTGTCCACTGCGCTGACGTTCGACTTAGTTCTGTTACGGTTGAACAATTTGTCCGCAAACTTTCCCACACCGCCTTTCTTCGGAGATACACTTGGCCATGTAATACCAAAACCTGACCCATCTCCATAATCAGATGGTGTTGCGACCGGGGCGGAGTCTTCAGAGGATGTTGAAATACTATCCCGAGGGTACGCCCCAGGCATATAGTTTGACGAACGACGACTAGTCAGCCGCCTGATGCTCGAGAGATATCTCCTATGTGAAGGAGACCGTTGTGACGCAGATGTAGAAGCCAGACTCCTCCCGTCACCCTCATCCTCCTCGGGGATGTCCCCATCCATGTTAGGTTCTCGGATGGATGGAATAGATACAGAACGCTCTGAAAGGGAGGCAGTCTCCATAGATGAAGCTTTAACGTGTTCCGCAGATGGAGTTGTAACGTGTTCCGTGGATGGGGCTTTGACGTGTTCTGTGAGTGTCTCTGTGAGTGTCGAGGAAGATACGGATCGGATGTCGGTTGCGAAAGTGTCTAAGGTTGGGGTTTTGGGAAGCGCGGCCTCTAGCAGTTCTGAATCATCACCCTCAGTTAGTTTCATCTCAAGCAACGCTGCTTCTTCTAGCAGGACGGCGAGTTCTCCATAGGCCGGACTCGAAAGCGGCTCGGCAGCAATAGTGATCCCCGTCCGCCGCACGCGCGCAACTTGTGGTGTTATAGGTGTGGAAAGGGATGAAGTCGGTGCTGTGGTAGCGGGAACTTTTGTGACCTTATGATGCACTACAGCCGTGAAAGATCGCTTGACTTCAGGCTTGGTAGTCTCTATCTCTAAATCAGGTGATGGGAGGCTGGGTTGTACTTGGATCTTTGGATGAGGCACGATGATAGAGATGGTCCCACTTTCCTCAGTAGGAGGAGACACTAGTAATGATATAGCCACGTCATCATGCTCCTTGTCATTGACATCATCGGATCCCAAGGTAATGGTAGATGTCAGGGGATGAGCCAATACTGAGTCATCTTCCGTAACCGCATTGGGGGCGACGAGCGAATGCGAAATAGTTGAAGACGAGTCGGGAAGGACAGCTTCCGAAGGCTGAGTGTCGATCACAGATGCATCTAACGACAGCGGGCGATGATATGGTGATTGAGGCTTCTCATCCGAAGGAGGATCAGGCTCGGTAGCGGAAGTCACCTCCACGACGGTTACGACTTCTGGCGAGGACTGAGATGACGTCACGACATCCAATGCTACCACAGGCTCTGGATTAGAGTCAGCCTGCAAGCCAAGCTCTAGTATCGCTGGTTCCTGCTCTGCCTGTGATAGTGTATCCATATCTTGGAGAAGTGCATCATCTGATGAGGTGACAGGTTCAAGGGTCTGGGACGGGACTATAGTTCCAACGGGGTCTCTTACTTCCGTCGAAGGGGAAGTGGGCAGAGAAGGTGAGGGAATTTCTAGATCTTCATCTGCATGCTGAGACGCCTCCCCGAAGCTGACAACACGTTGAGTGGGACCAAAATCAACTGCTAGGGAGTTGCGACGAGCAAAAGGAGAAGCTGGCGACGGTGTGGGTGGAAGCGGTGGAATAGGCACCCCCGTTTTGAATCTCGGAGGAGTGCCTTTCAAGAGTGTACCCCCGGTAGAGACACAACGTTTCCTTGGCAAGGGTGAGTCGTCCGCTTGGGGGAGAGGTGAGTCAGCGCGACTCGATGGTGAGCCGCCTGGTGTCCCCACTCGATTCCCATACAACTCTCCACGCTTCTTTGCCGGTGCGTTTTCTGCCAACTGAGGAGCACCCATTCCGAAGCTGCCTCGTGGGACAGGGACGCCTCCCTTCTCCTCAAATTTAGCGATTTTGTCGCGCAAACATCCGGTTCCACTACTCGGGAGGTTCTTTGAAGCGAATTGCTGTTGACTTGGGGAGACATTCCTCTGCTGGAGGGCAGCAATACGTTCCTTTAGATTGACTGGAGGAGGGTACGCGCGCGAAGTCGCCCTATAGTCTCGTGGTTAGCATACAGAGACATACCAGAAGTTGTCCACGTACATTGACCGGGTAAACTATATTGAGATTTGAAACGACTCAGAGGTGTGGATAATTGGTGATGCGGCGAGTTGCAGCGTTGTGACCGCGAAATCAAATGAACGAAGAACCCAAGAACAATTGGCGCCAGTTGGAACGTCGCAGATCTCCAAATGCCAATGGGATTGCTACTAAAACAAAGTTCAAGCGACTGAGAAAGGTTCAATGACTGGCTAGCAACGGTTGTGCATGAGACCAAGATTAAGTGAGTGTGAGTAACCATTTGATGCACCAAGATGTTCTAACTCCCTCATCTCCAAATATACTTCCTTGGTTAACTTTGTCTACTTCGAGCTTATTCGGCCCCGACTCCTCGTAACCTTGCTAAAATAGTTCTACTTCTCCAGTTCTCTGATGCACTGTAATACTATGTCTTCAGCTACTGTCTTCAGCGCTGTCGACCCCAATCGCCTTGGAAAGCCAAAATGATCTGCGTTTGCTCGTCATACTTCGCATTTTATCACCAGAGGCCCCGTTATCTAGACCCATATTATAGTGCACTTCTTCCTCATCTACTGAGTCATCTTCGTCGGCGGTGAATTCGGGTTGCTCATCTGACTGACTAGCTTCATTCCTCTGTACGGTGCGCCGCCTCTCGATATGGTATTTACCAAGTTCGTCGTTATCTTGACGGGAACCACTGGGTTCTTGCGGTAGCGACTCATCATCGGATTCGAGCACCATATCCACGCTACGCTCCCGGGTCCGTGTGCTGCTGCTTGCAATCATCGACGATCTGTCCTGAGCAGCAGTTTCGGGGACGTCGGCGAGAACTATACGGGGCTTGGGAGAGGTCCCGAGCAGCTTATGGAGCAACCGCTGGTCATAAACTTCTTGAATTAATAATCGGTTGTTCAAAGTCTGTTGCGATGTTTAACATTCGTTGAGAGTATAAAGAGAGCTATACCTCTTGAGTGACGCCAAGTATACTGGACAAAATGCTCATGTCCTCTGGTTCCCTGTGTCCACGTAAAGAGTAAGTCCGCCCTTCCTTACGTGCACCTAAGATCCCAGCCCGCAAGAAGGCCATTGATGTCATGATTCCGTGGGCTCCTGCAAGAGTCTGCCGAACTTTCGCAATTCCGTAAGATCCTTTGGAAATATCATTCGCTGGTGATAAAGGGAGCAATGGTGAACCATGGGTGAAAACTTTTAGAAGATTGAGCTCACAGGGATCGGTAGGGTCCTCGATGGACAAGAGGTTTCTCTTTGTGAAATCGTACCATCCTCTCTGTCTCTTGCTAAAATATGAGCCACCGTTACGCACGGATATTCCTACTTCCTCATAATTGAAATAGCAACCATAGAGTTCAAAGAACTCCATAACCAAAACTCCAAGATTCTTCTCTGCATCTATCTCCCCTCTGCGAATCTTGGGATGCATCTGGAGGAAGCTGACTGCCATACAAACAATACTGTAGCTGCCCAGACCACCGGTATACACCTCGTTCATCGCCCGCTGATTTAGAAATGCTTTTGCGATGATGACGAGACTCCGGAGCGCAAACCCACATCCGCGCATGCCGTTCAGAAAGCCGTTCACGATATCGCCCGCGACAACGCCATTACCCTGATTTATGCTGATATCCACGTTTAACCTGCCATGAATCGTGACAAATTTGATGATGGGCACTTTGGCTTTGGCAATGATGGTGACTTTGGAAGCGATCCGCGCGCGTTTGATGACATTAGCGAGGGTCCGTAGGACATTCACTTTATCGCTGTACGCCATCGACTCTGATTTGATCACGAGATCTATGTCCCTGAGCAATTATTAGCATTGACTCTGACACGATACATATAATGTTTACCCATTCGGGAGGTATAGTTTGGTTTCATAGCTTCCAAAGGGTAGTATCTGGGCATCTGGGAATGCATTCATGATCGCATTCGAAACAAGAATGATTACCAGTCCTCGTATTTCCTCTTCGACTTCAGTTGGTGACATGTAACGAACGAATGCCTCAACCTCGCGATGCAACCTGTGGCAAATCAGCTCACAACGTCAAGGAAAGTTACAAAACGTACATCTCCGGAACATTGTGACAGCCGTCCCAGTCGACTTTGGCAATCCAAGGAGCCTTTCTTGAAGTAGGGGCGAAGTCCTGTCTGCGCTTTCTGTGGTCCCTCAAATCTTCATCATCAAAAACCATTTCGTACGTTCGTTTTGTTCCCCGACCACCTCCATCTCGTGAGCCATCCCCGTGTGTTTCTCGTTTCCCTTTGTCCCATTCTCGTTCCCGCGCTTTCTCTTTTATTATTTCCACATTACTGCGATGGGAGTCCTGTGTCTTGGGTGCTTCTGCTTCATTATCACTAACCGCAAACGGTATGAATTCTTCGCCGAACGGTCTACTTGAGTCATTGGGCAGTTCGCCTAGCTCAAGTTCAGAATCCTTTTCTTTGCCTTTGCCATTGGTTCTTGCGCGTTTTGAACGTGGCTCCCTTGGTGTCCTATCATAGTCGTGTTCAACAGCCGTTTCTTTTGCTTGCCCCCTCTCATCCTCCTGTTCTTTTGTTCGTTTCCGTCGATGACTCCGAGGCACCCGAGATTTTTGCCGTGACTGAGGAACCGTGTCTGACATCGTGGGCTGTCCAACACGCCGCTGTCAGAATAAAGGGTGTTTGTTTGGATCAGAAGCCGTTGCCAAACAAACACTCCGTGAAGGATTCTAGAATAAACAAGTGCATGTATTGCTCACAACCCATCACCATAACAATGTAGCATATATAGCATTTGTACAAGTAATAATACGAAGTTGAAAAATCCAATGAAGCAAGATCAACTAATTGTATCAAGTGAACTTCACCCTCTTCAAATGGGTCCTTGCGTGCACTGTGTCCTCCTTTCCACCATCCTCCAAGTGGGTATCACTTTCCGCGAAATAATAAACCCCGGTGCTAATATCTTGCACATCCCTCCCGTGCCCAGTCCAACCACACTGTATTGATGTCACACTCTTTGATTTTGCCTCCTCTGATACACCCTTCGCGGCTCCAGTGGACCTCACGTAGTAAACCAGTGACTCGGCTCCCGCTGGGAATTCATTAAAATCCAGGTCCAAGTGAACCATTCCAATAATGTTGAGGAACGCCTCCGCGATTTGAAGAAGCTCCTGATTTCTAGAGCTAGCTATCCATCTTTCATGAGCGCGCACGTCATCCCATCCAGTGATGAGGTAGATCTCAGCAGGCTCTGCTGGATTTGTGAAGAAAGTTAACGGATAACCTGAAGAGGATGATTGCCAGGAAGAAACCTTGGAGAAGAAATCTATTATATGGGGGTCGGATAGTGTATTAGGGGGGATCAACGAGAGGGATGCGAATTCTGTGACTGGCATAATAAACTGTCTCGATGTCGTTGGACCACAATCGAGCCTGGTGGACGGAATCAAAACTATTTGGTACCGTTGGCTCCTGTGCATTTAAATACACTGGACGCGTCAGCGCCACTATCACGTTGGTCTGGATGAGCTTGCGTCATTCAAGGATCCTGCCAACTCCTGGCTGTCTCGACATCGTCGGAAATGACCGAGAGTGCTCTCACTGTGTATATATTGAAAACCAGGAAAGTGGTAAAAATGCTCCAAGGTTAAGTGGGGATCTGGGTAGGATGGTACCCACTAAGAACGGTGGAGAACACCTTTGCCAAAATACTAAATAGAAATAGTATTATCCTTATGTAAGCAGACCTATCAACAGTAATTATGGCACCATATAACCTCGAGGCCGACGGCTTGTAACAAGTATGTATACATACATAGACGACCCAGCGGCAAGTCCCGCTCGCAGCTGTATCATATATATGTTCTCGACGCCTCTCCTTGGAGCAACGTGTTCAAACCCTTGACAATCTATAATGTCCTTAAAACAAGACCGAAGAAATCACTCCTGGATTAACCGTTTTCTAGCCTCCCTCCGTCGTGTATTCATGTCAGAGCATCCTCCTGGACTTCCAGCTTTAAGGTTTCACTGTCCACATGGGCCTGATGTCGGTAGCGCGTCAGTTATGAGTTGGTGTTCCTCGATGGCCGATTCTTGGGACAAAACACAGGGTAATCTGTACTCAAAGTGTGTACTGGCACGCATGGAGTACAGCAAGTGTGCTGGCCATCCCGAACACGAGTTCCTCGTGTTTTATTTTAGCCATTGGGTCGATGGCTGCTCCGCTCAGGCTGTAGTGTCTGCAGACCGTGCCGTGCAAGGACAAGGCCGTTCCCTCAAACAATCATCTGAATTAGTCTCTCCCTCATCATCCGACACCAACGCGTATGACTCCGTATCTATTTATGGTTCCCCCCGCGATGCAGCGCCACAACTTCAAGTCAGATATGCACCATACAGAAGACTCTGTACCTTCGACTTTCCTTCATCCTCTGCGCCCTCGGCACTCCAAGTGTCCACGGTCCTGTCTCTGGTACACCGCCAGGCGCCAGCATATGATTTGTATGAAAACCAATGTTATTGGTTTTCGAGCGTAGTGTGGGGCAGCTTGAAAGAGCTGTTCCCTAGTGATGGACACTCAGAATGTGAAAACCATCGCGCACGCGCTCGTTATCGCGGGGTTGCATTAGGATCACCTCCTGAGGATATCGAGGCTGTATGCGCTGCATATCCGACCGAGTGGCAGAAGATGTTAGAGACACTTGAGCAGACCAAGCACCATCGCGAAGCTGAAGAGGCAAAGGTGGGCTATTCTCAGCTAATATGGACTCCATTTCTTGATGGTACTTGTCTTGGCAGAATCGACAGAAATTACACATGGAGTTTGAGGTTGAAAACGAGCCGTTTCGCCAAGCACAGGTGAGTTGTTTTCTCAGCAAATTTAGTCTTTGTTTGTTGATGGTACTTGTCTACCAGCAGGCCGAAATAGAACGACTTCGCCAAACAGAGGTGCATTATTCGTAGCAAAAAAACCATGGTCTTTGTTTGTTGATCTGTACTTGTCTTCGTAGATTTGCGTGCAGGCTGAAATCGAACGAGTTCGCCGAGAAAAAGTGGGTTATTCTCGGCAAACATGATCTTCGTTTGTTGACGGTGGTACTATTTCACTAGGACGCCGAAATCGAGCAACTTCGCGCGAGACTTGCAGCTTTAGAGGGCTGATATTGCATATCATCATACCGTGAATTAACTATGCCCTGTTCCATCTCTCCTCCATATTCCATAGTATAATAAAGAGGCAAGTGCACCATGCAACGTCCCCCTGCTCAGTATTGCCGATAGCGGAGTTGGGGATGAAAGGTGCCACAAGCAGAAATCTGAAAAATAAGAGAAATTGAAAATTGTCATTATGAGCGGTATACGCGCGCGGTGTTTGCAAAAGACGCACCGTCGATGTGGTTCACTATTGAGGTGCGGCACGTGGAATTCTGGTTCTCGGTGGTAGAGTACAGGTGTGCACTGGGTTTTATTAGCGACGTGAGCCAGCCGCCAGCCACCGGCATCGATATGACGTTGCTGCCGCGCACAGGCCAGATTCGTGCTCCAGAGATGGTATGATTTGCAGGGGAATCGATTCCTGTGAGGTATTGCAAGATTTCAATTTCCTTTCCCCCTTCTTTCACGAACTTCAGGTATCCCTTCTCGGACTCGTGAGTACTAGTAGCGTTCGACACGCAAGCTATCAGTGGATACTATAAGAAGTTTCTAACGCATCAGTATCACATTCCCAGACGTTATGATGACACGTACCCCAGGAGGGATTAAGTTGATCTTGTAATTTAAGGGTGACGAAACCATGAAATCGCTCCTCGGGTGAAACTGGCACCAAACGTTGGGGTGATCGTGAGTATCGATGAATATAGGCAAGTTCCAAAAGAAGTGCTCACTTTGTAGGTACGGCGCCGTGTCAATGATGCCTCAGTTTGACTAGACGTTCGTCGTTGGCCGAAAATATTGGAAGATGAAGGTACGGTACGGATGGAAGGGTATGCACGATGGTACATCTCATGTGAAGATGAAGGCACTGCGGACCAACATTTAGTAAAGAATGAAAGGGCGCTACAGATGACGAAACCGACTAACTGGTGCGTGTTCCGTTTTTTCAACGAATGCGACTGGCTGGCTAGTTTCGGATGTGGTTCAAAGTCGTTACTTGAACGTGCTCTGATCTCCACTGATAATGCAGGTGACTCGTGAGATGATCTGTAAACCGAGGATGAGTTGTCGAATCGCATCCGAAAAATTCGAGGGACTTTACTGGGTCACGGTATCTTCCCTGATTTCCAGCGTTTCCTTGAGTCAATATTGATGGACACGTAGATACCTGCAGGTATGCGCGAGGAGGGGACTTTGAAATTTTTCGTGCTGATAACTGTAGATAGAGCAGGAGGATCACAAAAGAGATACGAAGGTGATACAGAGTGACCTACCTTCAAGTCTTATGGATTAACAATAAGGCACGTAACAGCAGGAGCATACTTGTGAACAGTGAACGGTGGGCGCGAACCATTGCGCCAGCCACAAAACAAAACCATTAGAATGGCTTAGGAGTTTCGAACTGACCTACAACAAGTAGCTTGACACAGGCGCACAACCCTCAAGTTGGTATGTGGCAATGAGAATCCCATCCTCTTAAGCTTTACAGTAACCAGCGACATTCACGCAACCGGAAGTCTGCCAAGGGCACCGTAGATGGACAGAGCGTCAACCACGGCAATGGTGCCAAGATGGATGCTTAGATTGGAAGATTCACGCACCATACGCGAGCTGTGCATTGTACCCAGTGATATCAGTGCCCGTTTTCGTTGCAGCTTCGGGGCCCTGCTCGATGAAGCCGGTTGCACGGTCGATAGGTGTGGGCGAGGAACAAGAACCATCGAGTGCCCTTCGAGTACAGATCCTCTGCCTGATGCAATAATGTCCATAGCATGAGAAACGTTCCAGGTGCAATCTTCACCACCTGGGAAAACAGACTGTCCATGAGAGTCTCATGAAATTCAATTTGAGTTGCGTTTGTCTGGATGCAGATGATCAGCGATAAAGACTTTCATCACAGGCATGATAAGAATGACTCACTCAGCTGAGAGATCTCGCCTACATATTTGTATTTAAACACCTGGGATGATAAGACAAAAGAACTCGTGTAGGAGGGCCGAGACTGATCAAGATCGTGCCGGTAACCGTATGGACTGAATACAAGACTGATCGTGGCTCACGATTACCCATGTCAGTCCATATGCTTCAATTGCCAAAAGCATCATCCATAAGACTTTGACTCCATAGAGCGTCTTTAAGATGTCAATTTTTCAGCAGGTATAACATGAAAATCAAGGCCCAATAGACGGGACGAAGTACGGTACAACTTGAAAGTCACGGGGGAGATGATATAGATTTCTCGTGCCAGAAATTAGAATTTCCTTGTTTTGATGTGAAAAGGTTCAGAAACACTGGTGAGAAGTCTAAAGTGTTCGCTCACATTAAACTACTCAAGGTATCAATTGCGCGATATCGGCATAGAGGTGTTCCCTTTTTATCTTCTCTTGAAGAAGGCGGGCCAGATATGTGTCCTCGTTGCGACCTGCAGCGCGAATAATCTGCTTATCTTGATCTGTCATCTCAGTGCGTAAATACAACTGATTATCCTTATCTGCCCGAATATGCATGTTGATAATCCTATGCAAGGTAAGGGGCATTGCTAGAATTGAGAAGATGAGAACAGAGAACCTACTCTAGACATGACATAGCACTCATGGGTTTCCTGGTTTCTGCGCCCGTGACAGCAGAGACACGTAAGAAAGGCTCTCGAGCCTTTGCGATGTCAAGGACAACACGTGGGAAGTGCAGCTCAACGGTTGCCCCATTCCCAGAGTGTTCTGTGCAAGTAGCATCAATGAAATCCACGAGTCCAACAGGATCTTTGGCAAAACCCTCTGCGTCATGCCTTGCCCGAGCCTCACGCCATTGGTCTACCCGCTCCGGCGTAAGTTCATACTGTGCCATTGCATTGACCTGCACCATCCCTTGAAGCTTCTCCCCAACTGATTTGCTGCCCAAATACAATCCAACGAAGTCTAGGACATCACTCGGCTCAATTGCAATATCAACGCGCACCCCGAACGGCACGTCGAATCCGATCCGAGGATTGTCAAGCAGGCCACAGTCAATGACGACACCAATGTTGAGGAAATTCATGAGTAACGGATTCAAAATGAACATTCGTATGAATTTGAGGGCTCCCGAGGAGCGTTCGACTTCGTGGCATCTCGGTTTGTGGGTGGACCTATCCTAGCGTGAGTCACAAGTCCAAGGCTGGAGTGAGTGTCAATCATATGCGGCATCCTCACCAGTGTTTCTTTTGACACTGAAAGTTGAATCGTGACAGTCAGCACTTCAGATATTTGCATCATTTCAGTCGCAAATCCTACCTCTCTTGAGCAATACCAAACGCTCTTACACTAAAGCGAAACTGAGGAACGCCTATAACTTCATTTGGATATTTGACCGTCACCTTTGCGCATTTCAAAGGTTTCTCCAGTGACATTTGACACTGCGTACATCGTATGCGAAGCATTTTCCGGTTCGCTTTGAGGAATTCGCTGGAAACCGCTATAGCACGAAACTGATTGTCCCTCTCGGGATGAGTCGCATGCTGAAGCATAACGACTGCTGGAGTTGCAAAGGAGTTGTTCGTGTCAGTACTCATGTTCTGGCAAAGGCGGTAAGAGATGAATTTGGTGGGGAGGTGAGCGCGAGCAGTGGACTTTACAAGGGATGCTTTTGAATTAAAATGTCTGTGACATAATCCGAAGAAGGCATCACGTACTTGGCGACGGGCGTACCCGCAGTGAGTAAAGTACATACTATTACTAATACCTGCTGCAGTACTTATTTCTACATAGTGAGAACGGCAATGCCATGTGCGCACACCACTTGAGCTTAATCCGTATTGATTATAATACATATTGCTTCCCTCCAGGTCAATCTGTCAGTTACTCTCTATTGTCGAGAAACCAACATCTATGCTCGCCCTCATGTGATCGCCATAACGAATTGTCAGGAAGATGATCCTACGAAAGAAATTTTGAAGCATTACTATGTCAGTATCACCGGTCTTGTGGTCAAAAAGACCCTCACCCTTGTCCAATGATCGCCAAAACAGCCGCGATGATATTCGTCCACGCAACACCTATACGCTCGATCGATGGAACGATAATAGTAGAGGCAGCAGACAGAATGAGCGACCAGCTCGCTCTAACAGGTACATGGATGCATTCAGGTTTGATAGTCACGCAATATCATAGAGACTAACATGCAAGCAGCTGTGGCCTCAGCACTTCGAGAATGTACCACGTCCACGTTATAAGAGTTGATAGGATTCGTTACTGAATCGACCTATAAAATCGGTGAATTGCATTATGTACGGGGTGAGGGGACCAGCTGGTATGACTTACCCCCACTCCATTCGCATAGAGGCATAATATATTCAGCGCGAGGCCGATCGGGCCCCCAATATACGTTGTGATCAGCCCTGACGCCCCAATAGACAACGGGACAATAATCAGCCCTCCGATCCATGTTGCTCTCAAACGATCTTCGGGACACCACGCTCCTCTGCGCTTCTCTCGCCATCTTCTGATTACAATGTCCGATAGGCGGCCAGCAATCAGAGTTCCGGCTGTTAAAGATTGTATTGGTGCCCCGCGAGTACAATGCCCTGCACATACTGAAACTTCCCAGTCCATTTGGGAGGAAAAACGCCCCGATGATGGCTTCGTTCGTGATTCCATACTGGACGCCCTACACCACGATCAGGACAGGATGCGAGATGGAAGACAATTGTCAGCTTACAATAGTATACGCCATCGGTACGACGAGAACTGCATTGTTTTGAGTGAGAATGCACTGCACAATCAGTAACAAGTAACGACACACCATATATAGTGTTGACCATTAGAGCTGACACAAGCATCTACATCTCACACAAATTGAGAATTTGCACTAGCGCATGGTAAATGGACTCACAACCGCAAATAGGTTTGGACTGCGAAGCAACCAAAGAGTGCTCAGAGGATTAATCCATACGATATGTATCGATCTCCTGGACGGCAGTTTATCGATGCCCAATGTGCCGGGATGACTCGTCTCAGGCAACGAAAGGTATATAAAAAGCATCTCGAGTAATCCCCATGCACCAATGGAATAATGCAAATTGCGCCAGGACCAATACTGCGTCGCCGCACCTGTTCAAATGCGTCGCTAGAGTCAGCGGCCAAAAACATTCAGAATGCATTTACCTCCAACAAACGGGGCAACAGTGTACCCGATAAGTGTGACCTGAGATAGCGATGTCAGTACCAAACCGAAAAAACCATTCAAACATCATGATTCCTTACACTAAAGAATGCCCCGACAGCAGTCCCCCTCTCCTCCAATTTATAGAGGTCACCAATTACGCCAATCCCCAACGACAACGCCCCAGAGCATCCAAACATCTGCACGAATCGCCAGAATAACAGACTCTGCAATGAAGCCGACAGGGCAACACCACAGCTCCCAACACAGAGAAACGGCATTCCCCACAGGTATATTGTTCGGCGTCCGTCTATACTAGGACTGTGGTTAGAACTCAACAGCTACCACGAGTACAATACACGCCGTGGGTGCACGCACAGAACGACGAATAAGAAGCCCAAATCAACGCCCCGATGGCATTGGCAAAGATCGATATGCTAAAAGCCAAGCTGGGAAATAGTTCAATCACTACACATCGGATGGGCATACAACACACACCTGACGACAGCATCCGTTAAGTCGAGATCTTTAGCTATCCGAGGGATCGAAGGCACGAACGTCACTTGGATGAACACTGACCAATGTTCATCAGTACCACGCCTCTGGGTCAACAGTACGCTTAAACTCCCAGTACTCACTAGCCAACAAACCCACAAAGGACACGCGAAACAGGATCCACTTCTTTTGGTCTGGCGTGAATCGGTCATAAACAGCTTCATGCGGGGTGGGCACCAGCATAGGGCTTTCTTCTGAAGCCATCGTGAGTCGTGAGCTGATACCCTGAGAAGGATCAGTTGCCTATACCTGCCGGCCAGACATCACGAGTCAAGACCGTGACCGATATATTGCCGATATATGTAATAAGTACCTGTTGCAAGTTACTAATGTACGTACGCAGTATTTGAGCGAGTACATCATTCTGGCTGCTGGCATTTTAGATTCTTACCGTGAAACATCATCAGCACAAGACCTCGATATGCGAAAAAGAGAGACAAGTGAGGAGGGAGAAACAAAATTTCTGACTCTCCAACTCCAGCACCCTCTCTTTCGCACCCTGCCTCTGCTTAGACTTCTCTTCCACCTTCAATCTCACCTCCCATTCCTGACCAGCCGCATTGTCTTCTGGTTTAGTTTAAATCAGAGTAGTTGGTTATAGAATAGTTGGTTATGAAATAGGAGAGAGAATGGTCTTCGTTTCGTGGGAATCTAGGTCTGTATGCATCGGTAACCCCTATACAACCTGAGCAATTCTGCCTCAGCGGTCTTGAGATTTCTCTGCGTGTTCTCTGAGAGACTGAGGTGCGCTTGAGTCTGTGCGTGCGGTGAGTGGTTATATATCTATACTTCAAGCAGCAGTTTATGAATAAGATCTTCACGATCGTAAGTCATGCCTCTCAGCCGAGGGTGCAAATACCAAAGATGTGGCCGGCAGCAGCCGCCACATCTTTGATATTTGCACCCTCCCATCTGTATCCCGTTTCAGTCTATCTACTTGAAACTATTTAAAATATGTGGCACAAGCCATTGTTCACGCATTTTGGATATTCTGTCTCTGTTCAAGCAAGTATTCGCAGCAAGTTCACATTGTCCAGATGAGTTCGGCCTTATTCGATGAAGCAGTGGTTAATTTGGTACCATTTGCCATGAAGCAATGGGTAGTGAGTAGAAGCAGCTATGCGTATCACTCTGTTTGATGAGTACTGATTGATAAAGACTCCCATCACAGGCATGATAAGAATGACTCACCCAGCCGAGAGATATCGCCTGCATATTTATATTTAAACATACGAAGTATTTGGAATCCTGCAGAACACGTGTGCACCTGGCCATGTAAGATCTTCCAACGATTATATTGTCAATTTTCGGGCGTCAGGAAAGATGATAAGATGAAAGAACTCGTATACGAGGGCCAAGACTGATCAAGATCGTGCTGGTAGCCATATGGACTGAATATTCGACTACATAGAGTTGCAAGCATCTTCAAGATGTCAAATTTTCGGCAGATACAACATAAGAACCAAGGCCCCATCGATGGGATGAAGCATAGTACAAGACTGACTTGAAAGTCACGAGGAAGAGGATACAGATCGCTCGTGCCAAAATTTCCTTATTTTGATGCGAAGATTCAGAAAGACTGGCGAGTAGCCTAGAATGTTTGCTCACATTGTGTAAACTACTCAGTGCGTCGTTGCACGATATTGGCATACAGGTGTTCTCTTTGCATCTTCTTTTTAACAAGGCGAGCCAGATATGTGTCCTCGTTGCGACCTGCAGCGCGAATAATTTCCTTATCTTGATCTGCCATCTCGGTGCGTAAATGCAACTGATTATCTTTATCTGCACGGATATGCATGTTGATAGTCCTATGCAACGTAAGGGGCATTACTAGGATTGAGAAAATGAGAACAGAGAACTTACTCTAGACATGTCATAGCACTCATAGGTTTCCTGATTTCAGCGCCCGTGATAGCAGAGACACCTAATAAATGTTCTCGTTCCTTTGCCATGTCAAGGATACCAGGTAGGATGTGCAACTCAGCGGTCATTGCATTCCCAAAGTCCTCTGTGCAGTTAGCATCGATGAAATCTACGAGTCCAACAGGATCTTGGGCAAAACCCTCTGCGTCATGCCTTGCCCGAGCCTCACGCCATTTGTCTACCCGCTCAGACGTAAGTTCCCATGACATCATGGCATTGACCTGCACCATTCCTTGAAGCTTGTCCCCAGGAGATTTGTTGCCGAAATACAATCCAACGAAGTCTAGGATATTACTTGGCTCAATGGCAACATCAACGCGCACCCCGAACGGCACATCGAATCCGATCCGGGGATTGTCAAGCAGGCCACAGTCGATGACGGCACCAATTTTGAGGAACCCCATGAGTATCGGATTCAGAATGAACATTCGTATGAATTTGAGGGTTCCCGAGGAACGTTCGACTTCGTGGCACCTCGGTTTGTGGGTGGGCCTATTATAAGGTGTTAAGGCTGGAGTAAGTGTCAATCATAGGCGGCATTCTCACCAGTGTTTCTTTTGACACTGGACCGTGACATGTCAGTGCTGCAAATAGTTGTGTCGTTCCAGTCGCAAATCCTACCTCTTTTGAGCAATACCAAACGCTCTTACACTAAAAGATATTTGCGACGGCTGAGAACACCTGTAACATCATTGGGATATTTGATCGTTACCTTTGCACATTTCAAAGGTTTCTCCAATGACACTCGACACTGCGAACATTGTACGCGAAACTTTTTCTGGTTCGCTTTGAGGAATTCGCTAGAAACTGCTGTAGCACGAAACAGGCTGTCCCTCTCGGGATGAGTCACATGATGAACGACGACTCCTCTTGGAGTTGCAAAAGAGTTGTTTGGGTCGGTACTCATGATGTTCTGGCGAAGGCGGTAGGAGATGAGTTTGGTGGCGAGTTGAGCGCCAACAGTGGACTTTGCAAGGGACACATAATTCAAATGGAGTCTACGACATGATCCGAAGAAGGTATCACATACTTGGCAAGAGAGGAAGAGAATTTCTATATTTATGCCGCAGCTATGGCATACTGGCGCCAGGCGTACGACTCGGAGTTAAGGAAAATAGGCATGGTACAAACCATAGCCAATAGTCTTTTTTGCAAAGGTGTTGATTTTTCAGCTTGCGCGTCCGGATGGTGTCCATGCTGATTTGATACGAAAAAACCCTCCACACAGTGCAGAGCGACACCCAGGTGAAGTATTCAGATTAATCAAGCAAAAAGAGAAGTAGAATTTCATTACGCACGTGACTACTCGAAGACTAGGAAATTAGCTGTAGATGAGTCATACTATCCGTCCTAGCTAGGCTAAGGCTAGTGTCGTGGGCAGAAAGGAATTGGCCTCTTGGCAGATGGCAGAATGGTAGAACGGCAATTGGCAGAATGGCAGAAGTCGGCAAAATGTATTATGAGCGTTTTTAGCTCTTTTCAACTATGTTTGTACTATGGCAAACATGGTTTCGACTACTACACTAAGGCTATATACCTGATGAGACAAAAGTGCATCAATATCATACCCTGATGAACTCTGAGCTTCGATTGAGTACATTGATCTCTTCAACAAAGCCAGTTGGCCTGCCCCATCATTTTCTCACGGTTGGTCAACCTCCTCCTTTGAGTCAACTCTCCGGGAAGTTGCAGAAGCAATAGGTGGGGATAGAGGCCTTGATTGCCTTTTTTGTAGTGAGGTAGCCACTGCATGAGCATGATCAAAGGTATCATGTCAATTAGATGTTTGTCATGGCATTAATAAATGGATGCTATCATGCTGAGCTAGCAGCAGTTGCATGTGAAAAAGTAGTGATTTGAGTTTTTTTTGACCAATTTTTGACTTTTTCCCCAGTAACTACTAACAAATTGGTCGGACACAAGTTTTTGGACAGAATGCCCTTGGTCTTCTAGGCAACATGTCAAATTTTTATTGTTTGTTAGTAGGAACAAATACTAGGTCATCGTATTTCTGCCGACTTCTGCCAACCACCCTTGACCTACTGCCGGCAATTGCCGCTTGGCAATTGCCACTGGCAGAATGGCAGCATTCTGCCAACAACACTAGCTAAGGCCGGTTGCCTCTGATGAGGGCCTCCCTTCCCACGGCATCCTTAGCTTTCTGGATGAAGCCGATTGTTTTATCATAGTAAGCCGGACGGCCTCTGCTGATATTATTCAGTGACTAATACTAACCCATACCTCGCAATGGGTAGTGGGTAGAAGCTGTGTGCATCAGACTGCTTTGATGATGAGTTTCCGGTGGTAGGCCATCTGAGATTCATATATTTTGAGGTTTTCACTGATGTAGATCTGAATACGACTCACCATGCCCGTTCCTTTATTTTCGACAATTTTTCTCCGGTCTCTGTATTCCAAATGATGCCATGGTCATGGTGTACTTCTCTGTTCCTGCTGCTAATCCCACCCCATCGAGGGTGTACAACACCATATTTTCCCAGCTGCCAGTGACTCTGAGTGGCCCAAGGACTGGATTTTTCTCATCTCTCTCCTCCGTACGCATACTGTTGCGTCCCATGGTGCACGTGCGGATGTCTCGCTGTCTGGTACAAACACAACATCCCGAACCACACCCTCATGGTCCTTACACGGGACAGACTCTTGAACTTTCCAGATTAGGATTTTTCCATTCCCTCCTCCACTCACAACAACCCAACACCCTTAGGCCTTATGAGGACACCGCAACCGTTTAGACAGTGTCATTGTGACCCAACAAGGGCCCCACTTATTTCCAACTTGTCCAGATCCCACACCTGGAGACGCCTGTCGACCGAGCTAGTTGAAGAGGACACGGGTATCGAGGATGAAAGCTCGTTCATCAATTCTCTGTGACCCTTGAGCGTCAGTCCGAGTAGTGGTGATCGCCATTCAATCTTGTCTAGTGTCTCAGTCAGCAGGAGCGTTGAATGGGGAGCAGACACTTACATGCGCTATGCTGGGTGGTGGTCAAGTCAACATCTTACTGTCCCTAAATCCTCGCCAGACACGTGGTCTTTTTTCTCAAAGCCTCCCTTAATGATGGCCAATTCTCAACCAGTGGGTCTCCAATATGACCATGTCTGGCACTATCAGATTTAAGTTTTCACGCGTTGCTCATCTAGGTCTATCTATTCGGCTGTGGAACCAGCTCCCTGTTCTCGAAGTCGTCTTCTGCCTGAATGGACTGGCCATCTTTGCCACATGCTCGATTATGTCTTTCGCAACTCTTCAAGCCAGATAATTCTGCTAGATTCTCATTGACCACCATGCGGACGCACGACTTCAAAATTGGCTAGCTCACGTCTTCGCTCCAGTTGACAGTGAACTTGGGTCATTTACAAATTCCGCTAACTCTTGACTGTTTTGAGCATAGCCGAGATCACACACCCTAAGGCTCAATCGAATGTTGTATAAAAGTGGTAACGGAGCTTCAGGTTTAGGTGGCGATCTGCGTGGCAGGATAACCACTAAGGGCAGTGGAGATCGCCTTTGCTAAAATGCTAGATAGAAATAGTATCATCAGGAACAATCAAATATTCAACATCAGGAGCGTACTTGTGAACAGTGAACAGTGGGTGCAGAGCATTAAGCCAGCTACAAAACAACACTATTAGAATCGGCTAGGACTTTCGAATTGACTTACAAGTAGTTCAACACAGGTGCACAACCCTTAACCTGGTAAGTGGTAGTGGGAGTGCCATTTTCGTAAGCTTCGCAGTAACCAGTGACGTTCACGAAACCGAAAGTCTGCCAGTTGTCAAGAAGTACGTTGAAGATGGGCTGAGTGTCCATCACAGTAACGGTGTCAAGGTCTGAGTGCTTGGATTTGAAGGTTCGTACGGATTGCGTGAGTTGCGTATTGTACTCAGCAACGTTAGTGCCCATTTTCGCTGCAGCCTTTGGACCCTGCTGGATGTAGAGGGGTGCGCGATTCACAGGTGGAACAGTGAGGAACAAGAACGATCGAGCGCCCTTTGAGTATAGATCTTCAACCTGATTTAATAATGTCAATAGCATATCGAACGCTCCTGGTACAACCTCCTTACCTGGGAAAACAGACGGTCCATGAGAGTTCCATAGAATTTAACTTGAGTGATATTAGTCTGGGTATAAAGCGATCAGTGACAAATACTATTCCCATCCCGAGTACAATGAGAATAACCCACCCAGCTTTCAGAGTTTCCCTGGATATGTAAGTTTAATTATTCGAAATTCACGGGATTGTGCGGAATATACTTACAATATCATTTATACCAATCCACACAGCGAACAGACTGTTTGTGCTGTCCCATGCAGCGCCAGCAGGCTTGGATGCTAGGTACTTGTTGAATTGAGCCACCTGATCAACCACAGAGCTGCAAATATCATTCAGACAACGACCGAATAGAAGGACTATACATACAGCATAGTGGGTCGATAAGGTGGAACAAGGGCTGCATCGATTGTTGCACCACTGTACGCTAAGTCGAAGGTCTGGACTTCATATATCAGTATACCAGCCAGATAAGTGCATTATACTACTATCACCTTCACGACCTTTTGGTTGTATGTACCGGCTATTGCGGTGTAAGATACAGAGTAGTGCTCCTTTCTCTTGTTACTTACTCAAAAATTGAACCCAGTTCTGACCATCTGACGAAGTCTGATGATATGAGGTCGGTCCAAGAAACAGTCAAAACACAGGCCAAATGCTTACATATCCTGGGACTGGTGAGTTGATACCAGCAGAGATGTTATATCCATCAGTGCTGTACGAGTCTCCAAATACAAACATGTATTCAGTCGCGTTCCACGAAAGGGCTGACGCGAAAGAGCTTGAACAGAGTAAACCAATACTGGCGACGACTAGGTTGCGCACCATCTCCAGAGAAACGCTGGAATGGATAAAATGGGTGGATTGAACGCACGGCCGTCATCATCTTTTATATAACCATGCTGCAGAAACCCTGGGTAAGGACTGCAGTCCGTAACCTGAGAATAGTCCGCACTTCGGACTACATACCGCATGGAAATGACACTTGACCCTATTCATGAGGTTCGGATAAAGGAATGACCTCTTCCGGGCAAAAACGGGTTCAAATCCAGTGTTTCCCCGAGCAAAACTATATTGCCTGGGGGATAGGAAATTAATTATGTTGATTCATTAGACGATACCAGTTCATCGAGTGGTGCGTGCTTTGTCACGAGATCTACGTGGATCACGCGTGAAGGCCACAGCAAAAGTCACGTTGACTGTGCGCAATAAGCACACATGGATTGGCAGTTGGTTGTCAGGCAGGTAAATGAGCACACAGCAGTAACACGATCGTTCCGAGTTCTTTTGTGGCAAAGTAGAGTGCGTTACGAGGAAGAATGGTAGATGGGTTCAGGTTACAGAATTGACTGTGGTGCGTGATGGTATGTGATCAATGCGAGATGTCGGGGGCACTTAATCATATAGCAAAAACCGCACGTCCTACTGTGGAAGGGCGACCGATGATCTCGTTCTCTCTTAGCCTGACTCGGAGGTGCTATTACCACAGCCAACCAATATCAAGCGATTCATTTATGTTATCACTTATTAGTACAACATAAATGTAAGAAGAGATCTTGGGTCGACTGACTCGGGAAATTGTAGTAGTTACAACAGGCGCCTACGGCGCCTACTGAAGAAAGTTCCTGGAAGAAGCGCTGAAGATGATCCGTATGCTGGACACCACGTGTCTACAGAAAAGCTGACATCAGGGATAGTCAGTATCTTACAGCTTAACGACTACTCACTATAACGTACTGGCATGTAAGTGATTGCTGCTCCCTCAGTATTTCTGCTAACCGAGACACGGAACAAGATTGAATGGCGGTCACCACCCACAAAGTATCCACAAAAGCGCGCGCCGATCCTGTTGAACTGACACTCAAGGGTCATGAGGAAGCTGTGTACGAAGTAGCTTTCATCCTCGGTACCCGTCTCCTCGTCACTGGCTCGGCCGACAAAAGTCTTCGGTTGTGGGATTTAGACACGGGGAAACAAGTGGGAAAGCCCTTGTTGGGACACGATGACAAAGTCTGCGCGGTCTCGGCGTCCCCTGATGGACGTTGGATAGCGAGTGGAGGATGGAATGGAAGCATTCTGGTCTGGGAAGTAGTGACAAACAAGAGAGAGCTCAAAAGAGTGCCCATCTCGTTCAAGGGCCATGAGAATGTGGTTCGGGGGGTCATATTTGCACCAGACAACAAGACATTTGCAAGTGCATCACAGGACAAAACGGTATGCGTGTGGAAGAGGGAGACAGGAAAAATAGTCCTCGGACCGCTCAAAGTGGGCGATCTGGCATACTCGGTGTCGTACTCCCCGGATGGGACGAAACTAGCAGCAGGCACAAAGAAGCACATTATCATTTGGAAATCAGCAAGCGGAGAAGAGTTGCTGAAAATAGAACAGCGGGCATGGCAAGTCGCATTCACTTCAGATGGTCTCCGTCTCGTCAGTGGAAATTGGAAAGAAATCCGAATATCAGATGCTACCACCGGAGACATCATCAAACAGTTTGACGCACATACTACCCAAACCTTTTCATCGCTAGCTATTGCTCCCAATGGCATCACATTAGCCACCACATCATACGACAAGACGATGCGCTTCTTTGACCTGACCACATTTGAACCCATCGGCGAGCCACTCGAGCACCCTGACACAGTCCGGTGTATGACATTCTCCCAGGATAGTCAGCTCATCGCTGGCTGTTACGACAGACATGTTCGTACATGGACAGTTCCTTTGAGCGAGTCAGAGAAGGAGCTGCAACAGGTGAGCAAACCTTCTCGTTATATCATGCTTCATGCCCGCTGACTTGTCATATAGTCCACTGATAAAATTCTCAAGGTACGCTTTCACGCTCGTTGTTTTTGTATAATCCCTGATTTGAGTCCTGCAGACAACCATCCCAGACCCACTGCCTCGCCCAAAACGCGCACCAATACCGACTAGTAGATTTTTCGATGATGCAAGTTCAATGGTTCATATGATACAGTAGATGTCATGCATGTTTCACCATCCTTTGACAGTTTGATCCACATTCTCCACCTGGACGCAACAATCGTGTCAGCACTACGCGTAACGCTAAAGGCTCCAAGATCAAAAACATGATAGGTCGTATTTTTTCTCGCTCCTCCGCTTCCCAGGACCAAACTCCTCGCCCACATGGGGTTTCCCTTGTAGACGTCTTTGCAACACGAGGCAAATACGTAAGCTTTGCTGATTTTTTGACATCCATCTAGTGACGTTGATATTGTCTTGCAGCGCACCGCTAATGCCCACAGTGGGAAAAGGCATAAGTTGTTGCAGCTACAACGTCCTCCTCGCCGGCAAGCCCTCGCCGGTGGCTCAAGCAGCACCACGCCACCAGCGAAGACATCCAATGTGGTCAATGAAACTGCGCCAGCAACGTTGCAGACTGGAAGTGCCAACGCTTCTGCTACAACTAACCACCCGTCTCCGTTGGACATTGAACATGTTCCAGACATTGGCTGCTTTGCTGTTCTTACAAGGTGCTTCCCGTGTCTTTCACAAACTCGACCGATAAGTCCTGCTGCTCCGCGCACCGACTAAGTGGCCTTTCCCTTCCGAATTTTTTCACTGGTGAAGATATCACCCACATACAAAGCATTTGAAGATACGTATGTAATTTGATGTTGCTCACAAAAGACATTGCTTATTATCTGACTAGTACTTCGTTCCCATGGTGTCACATCACGAGCATGTCAACCTAGTGTACTGCAACGAATGGGGCATATCAAATTGTTGATGCTATCCAGTTTAATATCCTTGTACAAGAGGTTGTTATTGAAGGCCCTCAGATTGGGGTAGGTACGACACCTGACTTGAAGAACTTGGTCAGAATCATCTCCACGTTGGATACTTCCGTCCTGCGACCAATGACAGTCTAACGGAAACCAGATTGGGCAGCATATGTGCACCACCGATTCATGCGTCTGAATCCTCTCGCTCGTCGTCTCTTTCAATGGCTCCGAGCCTTCGAATTCATCGCCACTACATCGGACGACAAGACTGTCTGAACTGTGAAGCGCAAAACACACTAGCAAATTAAACACGCGCTTGGATGATATTCATCATAGTGACTCACTTGTTCTAGCAATCGGGTTGATAGTTACTGCTCTCCAAATTGAACCATGCTCTCGACGTAGGAATACAAAGTAAGCCCCGGATGACTCGTGCGACAACATGAAGATAATTAACTCATTTTCCAGATCTGCGTCAGCCATTATGTCAGAGTGGAAGATGACATTCGACGAATCGTTCATGCTCGCCTGGAAAACGCCCCACTTCATCTATTCAACACCTCTACTGGGCATTTACGCAATCGAGATACACAGATCAACACGTTGGAAAGCACAGAGTACAATGGAGATCTTAACATCATCGATGGCGCATGCGCCCCTTCAGATGGAGCCCATCGATATAGAAATGGTGGAAAAATACTTCAGCTAGGTTGTGTTATCGAATAGGCAGAAAACAAGGAGCTGCTGCTGTATGTCATCCAGGACAAAGCCATGTATAATCTGGAATTATGATCAAGTTCCAGTCATTCTGGAATTTTCCTGGAATCTGGGTATCGGCTGAGTGTGGAGCGATACTTGTTGCATCGACCAGAATAACAACGTTGAGCTCAAACGATCGGTCAACTCCATGTTTGCCTAGTATCGCTATTCAGCTCTTACGATCACATCTTCTTGCCGAAAGTCGGGCGCATCCGCAAACCGCGTGTAGAACACGTGAGGATGGACTGTTCAGGGATTTCTGGCTCCTCTCTTCTACCAATATATCTCGATGACTACTCTCCCAACCACAAGAAGTCTGCCACTATGATGCTGGAGTTGAAAAAATCGACAGGCATGAATGCGGAGGTTGTCGCACACGTCTGTGCATGGCAGGTGCGTCAGAGAAACTGCAATGGGCGTTGACGCGTGTCACCATGATGTGGCAGGAGAACATTGCATGCTCATTACTTGGCATCTTTGATGTCCACCTACCTGCCATCTATGAGGAGCAAAATGCTCTCAGGTGGTTCTCGCAGGAAATTATAGCTCAGTTTGGCGATATAACCACCCTGGATTGGGTCGGAAGATCATCCAAGTTTAATAGCTGTTCTGCCAGCCGATATTACCTCGTACGAAGCTCTCCCATGCACAGCACCATCTCTATCTGAAGATGAGATGCAGATTTTCATATTCTTGTGCGAAATGCCGCAGTTGTGGAGCGTGCTTTAAGGCTGTACACACAGCTTGACAGGATCAGTGCTCCTTGTTTCGACGATCACAAACTGTATCTCTTCCTTGCATCACATTTCACTGATGATGTCAAGGCAGCAGAGGCTCGGCGGCAGAGCTTCAAGACCTGTTCATCGCCGCTGAAGATCAGGTGATCAAATACTCGTCCATCCCATTGAATCATTATGACCTTGGGTTGCATGACTTCGCAGACAATACAGATAGCCTGGGAATTTTTGAAACCCCGAGTTCCCATCGCTAGTGGGCCTTTTGGAGAGCATCAGTTGTTGATTCAGCCTGAGAGTCTCGTTTGCGAGCTCTGAGGTTGAGTGTTCGCTTTGGACAGCCTTTTGGTGCAGTCCTGCAAGCACGGCAGCGTGGTAGGAATTATAAAAGAATTGCTTTGGAGCGCAGTATCATCATATGGGTAAAGGACATGGTTGCTATTCGAGACATGATGGATGTCAAGACACTAGATATTGCAATTGTGTGTATGCATCTCCAAGAGCAGAACGTTTGACGTGTTTTCATTCATACCTTGATTCGCTGCATCAATTGACAAGATTTATTTTGTATCATATGTACTGTATGCTTATAACTTATGAAAGGAAATTGAACGTTGAACAATGTCCTTATAACGATAAAAGGGGTTTTCCTTTTTGGTCATCGGATGGACGTGAGATTTCCTTCCGTAGTCATTACATACTTCCGCAAACCATTCAGCAAACAGTCGGACCTGGTCACATATTCATGATTTCTGTTAGTCGTTTTCAACACTTGCATCGACAGTGCTAAGCGTTACGTCTAGGCATTCTTCATATTCAATCAGAAGGGAGAGGTGCGCTTGGTTGTCTTATCATTGCCTTCTCTTTCTAACGACTCGGAATTCGTGGCGCCAAGGTTCTCATATCCAGACTGTATCGGACAGACTTCAAGTGGGATCATTTTCTATTCACGCCGTACTCGTCTTATACATTATAGGCGATCCATCGCAGACGTATTCCGGATACAAGTAGTATCTAACAGTGATGTACGATCTCCCATCATAACGTTGGGCTCGACCAGTTTCTTTCATGTGCGGGTGAACAACCTCTACGTTGTCTGCGTGACAAAGTGTGTCCAATACCTCTAGCTATCTTTATTGCGCTAATCATCAGCTCAGGACAAACGCAAACGCCGCCCTCGTCTTTGAATTTTGCTACCGTTTCATTAGTATCGCCAAATCATATTTTGGAAAAGTAGACGAGGAATCAGTCAAGAACAACTTCGTGTTAATATATGAATTAATTGATGGTAAGGTGGTTTTATTTGTCTGGATGGTGCTTCACCAATGATGCTCTACAGAAATCAGTGACTACGGATACCCTCAGAACAGCGAGATCGACACCCTCAAATCTTATATCACCACAGAAAGCGTAATATCTTCCGCTATAGCAGCTGTTTGCATTTTCCTTTGCTGGTTGATCGACATTCAGCTGATGGGACTTTAGGAGGAGTCCTCAAAAATCACTACACAAGCTACAGGAGCGACAAGTTGGCGACGTGGGGATGTGAAGTACAAGAAGAATGAAGCGTTTGTAGACGTGGTGGAGACTGTCAATCTAAGCATGAGTGCAAAAGGTGATGATGACTTCCTCTTATGCATCGTGCGCAATGTTCATGATTGTTCTCTAGGGACTGTCCTTCGTGCCGATGTGGATGGGCATATCCAAATGCGCGCGTATCTGTCTGGGACGCCAGAATGTAAATTCGGTCTCAATGACAAGCTCGTCATCGATAAGAACAGCCAAGGCGGTGCAAGCGACGCAGTAGAGCTGGATGACTGTCATTTCCATCAGTGTGTCCGGCTTAATGAATTCGACTCAACCCGCACGATAAGCTTTGTTCCTCCCGATGGCGAATTTGAGCTGATGAGGCGAGTCATTTCTATACTTCTCAGTTTCACAACCAACCACTGAAAAAAAACGTTATACAGGTACCGCTCGACGTCAAATGTTAAGTTGCCTTTGCGAGTGATCCCTACGGTAAATGAGATTGGAACCACACAAGTATCGTACAACATTTCCGTGAAAGCCAGTTTTGGGAACAAGTTGTCTGCCACCAACGTGGTTTTACGGATACCGACACCATTGAACACGACCGGCGTGGACTGCAAAGTTGCAAATGGCAAGGCTAAGTATGTACCTGCCGAAAACGTGGTTGTGTGGAAGTATGTCACCTGGTCCACTTGAGATGACTTCTGCTTATATTGCGTCTAGGATTCCGCGAATTCAGGGTGGACAGGAGTGCACCTTCAACGCGACTGCTGGTCTTACTAGCACTACCACTCGGCAAGTTTGGGCTCGGCCACCTATTGACGTTGACTTTGAAGTTTTGATGCTCACCGCATCTGGTCTGATCGTTCGGTTTCTCAAAGTCTTTGAGAAAAGCAATTATCACAGCATCAAGTGGGTGCGCTACCTCACCAAAGCGAGCGGGAGTTATCAGATTCGGGTAAGTGGTTAAGCTATCCGATTCATGACAGATCGCGTGCTGACAACTGGTGAAGTTTTGATGCGATCATTATCCCTTACATTTGTTGACTTATATACTACAACCTTGGACAATCGTGTTAATCACATACCAACTGATGGACTTTGGGTCCCTTCTGAAATTTTAACTACATGTTGTCGGGACTTGTGTTTGGAGTACCAATCTTAGTAACAACTATACACAGGCCCCGACAGTCTACGCTCACCTCAGCTCTATTCCTCAGTTTCAACAACATCGTTCCGCTTCCATGTTCTGGAGGTAAATTTTTTCCCTTTCCACATATTGTGGGGTTTAAATACATTGTGAACTCTATTCTTGAGTAGATTCGGATTTCACAACACATCCTCCATCGACAGTCTACTGGACAAGGATGATGTTTCATTAGAGGCAATTCTAGACGAAGACGATCTACTACAGGAATGCAAGTCACAGAACACGCGGCTCATCGACTACTTTCAGCGTGTAGACGTCCTGAAAAGACTTCTGGGGTATGTGACTGGTCAGATTCCAGGCGAAGAGGAACGAGGACGGTTCAAGTAAGCCTTATCTCCGGTACTCTGCCTCATGGGCATTGCCACTAATCAATTCTAGGTATCCGTATGTCGCTACAGAAGTTCTCTGCAGTGAAATATGGTCGATAGTGGAAACCTGCGTCAATTCGTCAGACCAGCTGCTGACACCGTTCTGGGAAACGGTTCTGGACAAGTCGCCTGAAGAGATGAAGACAGAGATGGTCATGGCTTCTCACTTTGCCAAGATTAATGCTGTCTTTCTCACCAAGAAGCCGGCGGAGGTGAATACCTATCTTTTCACCGCCGTCCTCTGACAAACCCAGAGCTATGTGCTCAGATGCTCGCCTTCATCCAATCCCAACCATTTGTTGTGGAGCGCCTCTTGCGACACGTCGAGACGCCATCTGTAGTTGACCTTATTGTCCGCATCATTCAGCTGGACGAAGTCCCAGGTGGTGCAGGGGTTCTTGAAGTATGCTCTTATATGCAGCATTCTGCGTGGCAGCTTACCCAGTATCGCAATTCAGTGGCTTTCGTCGGAGAACCTCATGGGCAGATTGGTTGAGCTGCTTTCCCCGGCGCACACCAGCGACATGCACACAGTGGTTTCAGAATTGATCAAGGGGATACTTTCCATGGCTACTGCGTCACCTGCACCGGGACTTACGGATGGTCTGCAGAATGGAGTTGCTTCAAATCTTTTCTCCAGGGAGCTGGCGCGGCCCGAGAGCGTTTCAACATTAACCGATTACATATTAAGCGATTTCAGTCCATTAGCCGAAGCTGAAGGCCAGAAAGCGATCCATGATGATGATTCTACTGATCATTGTAGTTCCTCCACCCCAGAGCTCCCAAATCTCGACACCTCCCTTTCTTCTGTTGTCCACTCGATATCTGTGGTCATTGAACTTATTCGGAAAAACAATTCAGATTATTTCGAACCATACCTCTTTCATACCCTGCGAAATCGGCTAATTCATATTCAACAACAGCTGGCAGGGGCTGAAAACGGGCGCGCGAAGCTTGAGGAGTCCATGAAGGAGATGTCGGACAGAATGGGCGTGGTTCACCTGGGCCCTTTGCTAGATATTATGGGCGAACGACTCGCGACCTTCGAGAAATATCTTCGTCGACCACGATCTTTGGTGAGTCTGTCGGTTATCACTCGAATTCTCGATATAACCTTTCCCCCTTAGCAAGGTCCCATACCCACAACTGTAGGTGTGATCATGCCCCTCACCTTCGAGCGATTTCGGATATGCGAGTTGTATGCTGAACTCCTGCATTGCTCCAATATGGCCATATTAAACCGTCCCGGGGAGTATAGCGATCTTTATGACAAGCAAGGTCGATTACAAGGCGGGCTATCATCTCTGGAGCATCTTGCTCGTGTAATTGCAATTGGTTCCGGAGATGAAAGAGACCAGGACACAATGGACGATAACCATGACGACGTGGAGCCCGCATTGGAATTGCCTGTCACCAACCGATCACGAGGTTCCTCGCTATTAGATTCGGATGAAGACATGAGCGATGATGAACCTGGCAGCTCGGATGACGATGTCCTGGAGGAGATTATGATGGATGATCCTCCGAAGCTGCAACATTCACCGTCAGAAGATCTTCAGCCACAGGAACCTCCAATAATCGTCCCTTCCTCGCTCAATGCAGCGTCATTACCTCCACCTGCCGAGATTGCGGCTCAAGGTACTGCAAAACGGACTTCCAGCATGTCTAGTAGTAGTGATAGCACCGCAAAATCTCCCTCCATACGTTCGCGCAGAAGCTCCAAGCGGGTGGTTAGCACTGATACCGTGCCAGGTCTCTCGATAGGGGAGAAAACAAAAATGCGCTTCTTGGAGGCCAACGTTTTGAGCACCTTATTGGTGAGCTGCCATTTTTCCGTACTGGTACTGCACTCACACGTCTGATCAGGACCTCTTCTTCGAATTTCCTTGGAATAACTTTTTGCACAATACCGTTTATGATTTCATCCATCAAATCCTCACAGGCAGGACTGATGGAGGACTGAACAAAGAATTGTCGATCTCTCTCTTCCGAGATGCACACATCATGCAGCGCATCATCGATGGTCAAAAGCGAAATGATGCAGAAAGGTACCACACTTCATCTCACCGTTGCATGATCTCAATTATATTCCTTCAGCTCAAAAGCAAAAGGTGTTCGGCTTGGGTACATGGGCCATCTGACGCAAGTGGCGGAGGATGTTATTGGAGCTCTTGAGCATTATCCACCCAACCTCCGGTTAATCATTGAACAGTATGCACCACAGCCTGCTTGGCAGGAGTACGTGACGGGTCGTTTCAATGAGACCAAGAAACGGGATACCAGCCTCCTTGGCGGAGGGAGGCCTACCGTTACCTCAAATTCACGTGCTGGTGGTAGATGGACGGTTGACGAGGAAGATAGTGGCTCATCGTTGAGTGCAGCTGCGACTACAGGTCCTGGAACTACTGGTGAATTTAGGAGATCTGTGACCACAAGACCATCAAGAGCAACGACTGCTGACTTTGGTCCTGCGCCGATGGACGACGAGGACGACGACCATAGCGCTGGACCTCCACAAGTATGTCCTATTTTATTTGGAAACTGAGTATTTGTTCACATTTGCATTTGTCCAGTTTGCTCGCTACTTGGCTCAAGAGATGCATTCGAGGGAACAGTTTCACTCATCATCTGATGCTTCGGATGAAGACGAAGATGAAGACGGCGGATGGTTGGCTCAATCGACATTTGATTTAGGCAGACCACCCCTTCGGAGAAATACTGGAAACCAACAAGAAATTTCTTCAAATGGTTTTGACGTAGGTACATCCCCACCGTGTCGTTTCCCTGAAGTAATTCGGCCCCCCAGGATGCATTCAATCCTGGCCCCTGCGGCGCTTTGAGGGAGGCGCTTGCTGATGATCCTTTCGGGGTCAAATATGAGGACGTGAATAATTCTACTTCTCTCTCGTTGAGCTCTATTGACAGATTCATTCTAGGACGATGGTTTCGGCCCATTTTCCGATGCAGCAGCAACCTCCCCAGATCACTTCAATTTTTCGTCCTCGATTTCATCGTCTTTCTCATCTGATGACTCCTTTGACTTTGGAGATTTCCAGGGCTCAGACGACAGCATCCATGACGGTGAGCTTACCCCGACTGCTGGGAGCTGGACTTTGGCAAGCGGTTCAGAATCAGAAGGGGACGAGTTCGGCCACCCTGGAAACGGCTCGAATGGAATGCATCCGATATCGTTGGATGATTTGAATGGTCGACTGGAGTCCGATAAAAGTAAGGACTGGAGTTAAAAACGGTGTTGATAGCGTATTGTGTGCATTATCTTAGGTGATGCTCTACTGTTCATGTGTACATATCACAGCACATATTTCTTATATTCATTGTCTCGTTTGGTGTATGTTAAAGGATAGTTATGGCGTGAACTGATACCCTCCACTCCTCGACTCTGCTGTGAAATTCAGCTCGGCGAGTACTTTACCAGTCGGGTCAGCAAGAACGCATTCAATACTGTCACCTGGATTGACAGGACCAACACCGGAAGGAGTTCCGGTGAGGATGAGATCACCCTCCTGTACATTTGAGTGAATAAATTAGTAGTGCGGACACGATTATCCTGACGAACCTCCAATGTCACGATGGAAGAGATATGTTCGATAAGTCGCGGGATGCGGAAAATCATGTCCCCAGTCGTACCATTCTGCTTGATCGCACCATTGATCTAGCGTGCAAAGAATCACGTCAAGAGAAGCTCCCATTCAATAATTGAGACACACCTTCAGGGAGAGTGTGAGGTCATGAGCATCCGAAACGGCTGACTTGGGGATAAAAGACCTGATGACAGGTTCAAGACATATCGACATAACATGTTCTCATGACACACCCAATGGGAGTGAATGTATCAAAGCCTTTCACAGCAGACCAAGGCAGACCTTTCTTCTTCACCTCGTCCTGCATGTTTCGTGCGGTCATGTCAACGGCCAGAGCTATGTGTCCTAATAAGCATTCAAGCCAATTCACAAAGCATTTTGCTCACCGTAGCCCGCAATGTGAGACTCGGCTGCATCCTGGGAAATGTCCCGACCGCCTTTCCCGATTACGAGGCCAAGTTCAACTGCGCTGGAATTCATAGGACTATTACAAGAGCATGATATCGAAGCGGACCTTCATGGTGTGCTATGATGCCGCGTGGAATCTCAACCTTTCCCCCAGTAGGGAGGTAGCTCGTCGTAGGCTTGAGAAAGAAGAAAGGTTCTTTCGTCTTGGCATTGTTGAGCTCCTTGATGTGGTCAGAGTAGTTTCTGCCAATGGCAACGATCTTATTTCAGAATAAGAATATGTTGGTCGCGTAACGATGTTTGAATTTCACCTTTTTCCCCTGCCTTACGAACTGAGCTGCTGCAGACATGGTGAGCACAAGATAAGCGAGCGGAACACCGCGTGGAGGTTATGGCGGTCACGTGAGATAATTATCAACTATACTTGTACACTATTGGCGTTGTACTATGACCTGGCAGCTTTAAAAGGTTCCGTTATCCATTGGGTGGGCTTCTGTTGCAAATGAAGCCTATCATATCGAATGAGATCCGATATTCGTGCAACTGTGATCAGTGAACATTCCGCGCTACAACGCAAGAAACACTGTGCTGCCCTTTGCTGGTACATAATTCATTCATACTAGATTGAATAAGTTAAACATGGATTTGTCATGGATTGATCGGGCTTGGTCGGATTTGCCCGATTTAGGTCTCGGCCGACTAACCGAGTCGAGTCACTCTTAGCACTCCAAGACTTCGAAAATTGTTTGTTTCAGAGCAATTTCAAAGCAACGCTTTCTCTTTTCTGTCTTGCTCCCGTCGTTGTACTCAACGACAATCATGTCGCTCCCTGTTACATTTCGTGTATGCAATGCACCGAAATCTACTGCAAAGGTCTCATTCTCCCGCTCCCGCTCAACTGTCGCATCGTCTTCGATTGTCGACGCAAAAGCTAGAATAAGAGATGCTAGAATGATCAGTAGATCATCAATTCGAGATGCTACTGCGGTTCCTTCTGCGTGCGTGTCTTTCATGTATCTTTTCTTATCTCAAGTCATCTGATAGTATCTATTCGCAGTCGACCCTCCCCAGTTCCTGGATTTCAGCAGCTGCCGCAGAAAAACAATATTCCATTTGACTTGGAGTCGCATACCAACACACCTCTAGATCATTCCTTTGTTGGTATGTCAGGTGGTCAGATTTTCCACGAGATGATGCTTCGCCATGGGGTGAAGCATGTTTTTGGTTATCCCGGCGGGGCTATTCTTCCTGTCTTCGATGCCATTCACAACTCTAAACATTTCGAATTCGTTCTTCCTCGCCATGAGCAAGGCGCTGGGCATATGGCAGAAGGTTATGCCCGCGTATCAGCAAAGCCTGGTGTCGTCCTGGTGACTTCTGGTCCAGGCGCAACCAATGTCGTTACGGCAATGCAAGACGCGCTTTCTGATGGCGTGCCTCTCGTTGTTTTCTGCGGCCAGGTAGCAACCTCGGCTATCGGGTCTGACGCGTTCCAAGAAGCCGACGTTATTGGTATTTCACGCAGCTGTACCAAGTGGAACGTGATGGTCAAGGACATAGCAGAACTGCCAAGGCGCATCAACGAAGCATTCAAAATTGCAACTTCTGGCCGTCCTGGACCTGTGTTGGTCGATTTACCCAAGGATGTCACCGCTGGGATTCTTCGCACACCATTGCCATACAAAGCGACCACTCCAGGCTCCCACACCCTGCCTGCGAATCCTATGCAACCTGTCTCTTCTCTAACCGACATGGTGTTGATCCAGCAAGCTGCCAACCTCATCAACCAATCGCAACGACCTATTATTTACGCTGGGAATGGTGTCCTCTCATCACCTTTGGGACCTAAATTACTTGCGCAATTGGCTAAGGAGGGTAACATTCCCGTAACGACTACTCTGCAAGGCCTTGGTGCCTATGACGAGACGGATGAGAGAAGTTTACATATGCTTGGCATGCACGGATCTGCGTATGCAAATTTGGCAATGCAACAAGCAGACGTTATTATTGCTTTGGGTGCACGATTTGATGACCGTGTCACGGGCAAGGTTGATACTTTCGCACCTGCTGCCCGGGCTGCTGCCTCGCAAGGCCGCGGAGGTATCATCCACTTTGAGATCCAGCCGAAGAACATCAACAAAGTTGTCAATGCTTCCATCCCCGTCCTCGGCGACGTTGTTTCCAACATGGCTGCGCTCGTCCCCTTGATCCGATCATCACCACGCACACAGTGGTTCGGTGACATCCGGGAGTGGAAACAGAAGTACCCCTTCACATACGTCCCTTCAAAATCTGGTGCACGAAGCAAGCCACAGGAAGTTATTGAGGAGTTGGACCGGCAGACGGCCCACAAGAAGGACGATGTTATCATAACTACTGGTGTTGGTCAACATCAAATGTGGGCGGCCCAACACTTCCGATGGAAGACGCCTCTGTCGATGGTCACTTCTGGTGGTCTTGGAGTGAGCTACCGCGTTTTTCCACGGGATACCGGACGTTGACAATTTTGCAGACCATGGGTTTTGGCCTTCCCGCTGCCGTTGGTGCTAAAGTGGCCGCGCCTAACAAAACTGTTATTGACATCGATGGCGACGCATCATTTAGCATGACTGCTATGGAACTCGCCACTGCCTCACAGTACAATATTGGTGTCAAAGTCCTCATCCTTAACAACGAATTCCAGGGTATGGTTTTGCAATGGCAGGGTTGGTCGATCCCACTTTCAATATATGGATAGTTCTCACGAGAAATCTAGATCTATTCTATGATTCCAGGTACTCGCACACTCGGATGACGAACCCCGACTTTGTTCTGCTGGCTAAAGCCATGCACGTGCACGCGATTCGATGCGAATCTACGGCAGACCTTCCTGCAAAAATGAAAGAGTTCCTAGAATACGACGGCTCGAAACCCATTTTGCTTGAGTGTATGGTCGAAACCGACGAGCACGTGTACCCGATGGTGCGTTTAGAGAGGCCAGTTCATCTTTCGGTCGGGTAAACTAACTGTTACTACCAGGTCCCCGCGGGGAAGGCGTTGCATGAGCAGGTGCTCCACCCTCTCCTGAGGCCAAAAGAAAAATCCGACGCATGATCTAATTTTCATTATCTTTGATCTATATGCATATTATTCTACTTCTATCTCTTCGCGCACATCAGATTCACAACATACCGTTTTCACTGTGTACTAACATTCATTGGGTCGACCATCTTTTATTGACACGAACCACATTTATCTACGATGTTTTTGAAATTGCAAAAGGGATGTTGAATCCCATGGGGATGTTGGGGTTCTGTATGGTTACTCCAAATAAACAACAGAAATAGTGTTACTGGTGCATGTGCATGTGCGCCCAAGAATAGCGTTTGCGCTATATCATTACTTGGCTTCTCCCGACGAGATCGAATGTGGAGCTACTATTAGCCAGGTTCAAATCAGCACTGCGTAACTGTCATACAAGATCGGGAATATCTGTTCATAAGCAGTGCGTGCAGGTGCCCGGTGATCCAGTTTTGCATGCGATCAGTATGGGACATGGGCGTAGTGGGGCTCGGGACGTCAAGATACGACTGCTTGGCAGACTTCATCTGCTGAGTTGGTAGCGCTGTTCGTGAGATGGTCAGGGCAGACCAAGTGGGGAGGTTCAAGATTCAAAATAGCAGTTCGTTTCTTCCCGTGCCCAAGGCTAGTCGTGTACTAACGCGATACGGCCAGAATCAGCCAAGAGGGTGCAATATCAAGCAGCGAGCTCATCTCGGGCTAGCCAAGGCCGTGTTAGCACGCTGTACTTGGGAAGATGTTACCCCTGTCCCGATTCATTCATCGACGAGTCTGAGCTGAGAAGCATCAAAGCATAATCAGTTTATACGCGATGGATGATGAGTCTCACATGCCTGGTAGAATTTACCCAAGAATCACAACGACGCTTGTGAGATGATCAAGGCACAATATTCAGTCGAGAGAGTGTTTACGCACCCCTAAGTGTGACATGATAGATGGGAACACAGGTCCAGGTGTACATATAGGCACAGGCCCGGGTCCGAGCTCAGACGATGAACAGGCAGAAACCTCATGCAGCGGATGAGTAAATGATACGGACAGATGCATTGCGCCGTTGGAAATGCTTTCAGGGAACTGGAGCTGGATCGAATGAAAACGGGCATAGCTCATTAGTTTCGACCAATGATATCTGACTCCGACTGAGATGCTGGCCGGCCTGTGGAAAAGGCCTTAGATCACGCCGTTGTGGGTCCGTTTGGCGTGAGCTATGGAGCTGTGGGAAATGAATGGCGAATTGTGTTGCCCCTCAAACCAATTGAGCTGTCATATGATCCTCCGCTCGAGACTGTGAGCGATAAGACCGCAGTAAGCATAAATACTATGGTTTGATTGACATTCGTTGGGCTAGGACGGATTCATCAGTTCCTGTAAACCTTGCAGCACAGCAAGGAATTCCCACTCACTGCTGGATCTCCTGATGGGGATACGATGCTTGAGGATGCCCTTCAGGGAATCATTGCGCATGCAAACCATGATGTGTATCCTGAAGCATTGCTGAGGCACGAACCCTTTTTTTGCGAAGTAATAATATGCATGTCACGCAAGAGACTCGGACCCCTCGGGCAACGCGTTCCTTATCAACCTCGAAAGCGCCACTTGAAGTGGCAAAACGCTAATTTGTGTGTCAATATAATACGGCAGTATTCACCAAACCTTGAATGGCTGATGCTGAACCTACATAACACGCCGATGGAGTTTGATGTTTTACGTTTGCCCCTTTGCCGTGACAGATTGCCTCGCCTTGAGTGATGTCGGGAATGCGCTTGTTTCGAAGCGGGGAGCATAGCTAGTAGACGCCCGTTCGACTCCCGCGAGTGGCTTGGCTCCATGATCCTCTTAGCGCCTCGAAGCGAGAATTGCGGTATGATAAAGCGAGCGGGATTAGAAGCAGACCTCTTGACGTAAGTAAGAATAGGCGATGCGGACCGGTGTTATTCGAAGATTACGGACAAACTTGTTTGAGTTGTCCCGGAAGGAGCGTCGTCGACAATTGTACAGTAAGAGCGTTGAAACATTCTCAGCGTTCTCGAACTCCAAGAGGAATGAGCGGCGTTACGCTACCATTTCGCTATTGGTGGCGATATCATGAATGAGCCCTATCATTTTTAAGAACGAAACCCGACTCGGAAATCGGCAGACGAGCATACCACGGGTTCAGGCTTCGCAAATGCGAAAAAGTCAGGCCACATCAGGTGAAATCTAGTGAGGTTGATCAGTTCATCGATCGTTGCTGATCAGGACGGTAATACGTACGATGGACTCTTACTGCGTGCACAGACTCGGATGCAGGAAAATGTGTTCAATCAATCATAGACGTTACACACAACCCATCAAACACACTGTCCGATACGGTATGCCAACTGGAGCTGTGTGTATTCCGCCAATAAATCCCGTCCAATTCTTATTATCCCCGTCGGGGATTCAAGGGGTTCCGGATGCATTCGGCGCAAGTATTAATATCATACGAAGCGATTAGATCTGCATTGCCGGAATGCAAGAGCGCGCAAGGTGAGCATGCGAATGAATGTGAGTACCAACTTGAAACGAGAATACCGGCCTTGAATTGATACGCTGGTGGATCCATGAATTCAAGGGCATCCCTGTGGCAATGGACCTTGTGAATCACTGTTTAGCGTACAGGGGCATTCATATGGCGGCCTCGGATAGGAATACCACGCATAGTCGCCGTACTGATGGAAGGCATCGTCTGGCACCATCGCTTGGGATATGATCACGGAAAACATCAAATAGTGGGAAAATGACGATAGGACTCAGATACGACTTCAGGTAAACACATGAATCAGGGCAATACCACGATCTTTGGGAGTACTCCATCAACATTCACAACGCGGCACTGTGCTGCTATCCCAGCCACTTTCGTCGACCGCGAATAATCCACAGCGGCACCGCCCAGCCTGAAGATTACAAGAGTCAGATGAAAGAGGTGGATCACAAGGCGACGGGCGCAGCAATGACCAATATCTCACGTTTTGCCTTTCATTGTGAGTGTTGAAAATGACTCTAAAATGAGATTATCACAAGGAGATGGCCGGATGATATGAATAAAACGTGCCAATAGATGTCTTCTAACACACGACGAGCGTTCAGTATGGAGTTTCATATGGGTCAACGGTCCTCGTTGGAAATCCAGAACCGCGAGGATCCATCGTGTTGAGGTAAAGATAATGCGCGGAGGTTCGAAGATGAGATTATCAGTGTGGGATCAGTAATCGCCCATTGGTGAGGAATGTGCATGTTGAGTTGACAAAGGCGTTCTGATTACCAACGTAGGTAATGCGTTGGTCATCGTCAGGTTATCGATCATTATAAGATAATCGGCGTCATTCGATGATGACTGCGCACAATAATAGCTTACCAGTAGCGAAAATTGGATGACCTCGGGCTGGAGCTAATCGATCAGCCCGACGGTGACGGTCCAGATTCCGGCAGCTTGAGGTACAGATCGATAACAGTCTGGACTCCATCGACGTATATGTAGATCGTTGTTGATCAAGCCGGACCTCGATGTAATCACACCAGGCAAATCCGTGAAGGGCGCTGAATCTGTTATCCATTTCGCTTGTTACCGTGGGCCACGAGATAGAGACGGCGACTAGATGTGGTAATTGATGACCGGGAGACTTTTGTTTGAATTGTACTTCAGGGGTTTGGAGCTCCATTCGGAGAGAGGGGGACGCCATCTAGAACTCTGGAAAGCGGTAAGCGGTAAGCGGATAGGATGGGGAAACCGAAGAAGCGGGTGTGGAGCATATTAACAGAGTGGTTCGAAATGAGCCGAGGGGAAAGGGGTGTACTGGAACATCCGTTTAAGTCTCAGTCGGCCTTTAAGAACCAAGCGAAGGTTTTGTGTGTGCGTAGTTAGTGGCAGCTGACCATGATTCCTAGGGAGATAAGATAACAACAAAATCAGTTACCCTACTCTGACGGGATCAGGACAATAGCCAGACCCACGATGCATAATAACCGGTTCCTGGGGAAAGAGATGAAAACGCCATATACGTGGTATCAAAGGATATCAGTCAGCATCATACAAGATCGTGCCAAGCATACAACGTGTTTACTGGTGGTGTATGCATCTTGTGACCATATCAATGCATCGATGGCAGGACAAAGGCCATATGGCCTGCTGTATCAGTACTGGTTGGCCAAGGCCGGCTGTACACGACCAAATCAAGGCCATCCAATAATAAGCGCTCCCTTCATGGCCAAAAGGGATAAAAGCAAAGGCACATATTTAATGCGGCATGACATGATGTGATCAAAACGAGAGAACTTCGTGACTACAACGAGGGAATGGCCCCAGGTAATGGCGTGGCACTACAAGCTGTACACGTAGGTGATGTCAATTCTACAAAGAAGTAACCAGGGTATCTCTTCCATTCCATGGGTATGGGTAGTCACTGGCTGGTCTGAAGTTATCTGGATTGGGCCCATGTTCCGTGGGGCCCTCTGCCCTCCACGCCCACCGTTGGGAGAGAAAAAGGGAACTTGGGATACGACTCGCTGGTAGAGTACATGTGTGTGGATAAATTTGCCACACAAGCTAATTGAAGGCTTACGATAAACCCCGTGAGGGAGAATGGGGATATTTCTGGCCAAAAGATCGTCTATCCAAGGCCAATGCGGAGTATGCGGCCATTGACGCCCATTTTAGCCTGTGATATGAATAAACAGAGAAAGGTCCGGTCAACTAAGAACAGAAGATGTGCTAAATAGGTGGGTTCGGGATGTGGTTGGATGTAATTTGTCACAGGAAGATGGCAGCTGGTTGACACGAGGGCGGCGGCACGGTGTGGCAGCTCGCCAATAAGGCTCAAAGGGTCACAAAGCAATCTATAGAACACACGCATAAGGTGCTATAATGGGGTCTACTGCGACGGCGGTTTGGCCTTGCGAAACTCGGCGGGGATCACTGTTATATGAAACTAGACGCATCTCAAACCACACAAAATTATGGTTTAGATATGCCGATATTACAACGCACGAACAGAGACTGGCCTAGACGAGACTCATGGCCTGAGGCCACGGTCCGATTCCCCTTTCGAGGCCTGAAACTGTCTTCGGGTAGGATGGTGAACCGGGAGCTTAATGTGAATGTTCTACCGGTGAGATCGAAATACTAGGCGCTCTCGATAGTCGGTGAATGATTATGACCGAACTGATTGGTGATATCATGCGATGACTCGCAATGTATGGAGACGATATGATACGTGGTTCACGTGGATATACCTGATATAGACCGGCGGCATGCGCGGAAGAAGCCGGGATAAAGGGGAAAAGGTTGAGTCAGCAGTCGAGTACTTGAGTCAGCTGCGGTGCTTGCGGATGCAGTGTGAGTCATTTGGCCCGGCTTGGTCGGTATTGCACAGCAAAGTCGTGCCAACCTCGAGTATAATATTCTGATTGCGATAATCTACATAATAATATAATAATAATTCTTAACAGAAACTCGAGGCAAGAACGTGGAACGAGAGGGCATTTCCTGATAAAGACTTACTTTGAGGCGATAAAGAAAAAAAGGACAATTCTTGGCGCAATCGCCGCATATCTCAGATTGACCCAAATCGGATGACTTGACATGGCATCACCCCATAATCGGATATTATTTCCTAATCTGGATTTCAAGGTGCACGATTACGCGGTTTGTCTTGGGTTGCCGGATTTACAGCTCACCTTTGTCACTGCGTATATAAACATCCTCCTGTCCTCCCATCATGTCCGTGTATCCCTCCCCCTTAACCTGTACGATATCAAGTCCTTCATATATCGGCTTAAACTTGGGATCTACTATATAATCCTCCAATTCGCTTTTCGACCCTTGAATTTTTTTTTCTCGGTGACGGCCCGCCGTGCTTCTAATTTTCAAGTAGCCCGCCTTCCCTGCCCACAAATCTGGCTATAGTCTATCCGACCCGAATAACAACATTTCGCGCCATACATATAGCGCACCTTTCCAAGAACCTTTTTATAGTTGTGCGGACATGCCCCGCATAATCACCAGTACTACTCAATTCGATCCAACGTCGACCATGGCATCCTATGACTCTGCATCCACATCACACAGTGTACCATCTCCACCAATTGAAAGACACCGTCTCAGACGTAAACGTTCTCCTTCCCCATCCTCGCAGCACTTCAGCGTGAATCCATTTGCTGCACATCGCACATATTCCCCCTCAACCCGCGCTTCTGACATCGCGCGCCTTCTTGACCCATCATATGCATCGCCGTCACATCAAACATCATTCAAGGCACTAGGCTCACGAACTGCTATCAGGGAGGTTTATGTTGATCACCACGGTGACCTGCATGATCCTGATTTCCGTGACTTCCCCACTTTTGGCCATGCGCATTCTAAACCGAGTTTGGGGCGGATATATTCGGACGAGAGTGATGCAGAGGAAGATGAGGAGATCTGCCAGAGACGGGCATCTATGGAGAAGCAACGGAGGCGGCCATCCACTACCACTTACTATGCTTCCCCTGCCTACTACCCCTACGACGAGCCTTCGTCGTATGAGTCAAGAAATTTGGTTGAAGTCGAAGATGAAGATGAGCAGCTAGATCATCAAGAACACGCACCTCTCAGGGAGAAGTACTTCACTTCGCGATCAAAATCTCCTCAGAAACATTCTCAGACTGAGAAGGAGACATATCCTGAGAACCCTCATATCGAGGCGCCCCAACCTCTTGCACCTGACAGTGACTGGACGTGAGTTATATTCCCAACTGAATCGCGTCTCAATAGCTGACAATGTACTTGTAGACCTACGTGTGGACATGCTATTCGCCGTCAGTGGCACGCCTTCACACTGAGCCTGCGCTTTAGTCTATTCCGGACGAAGCGTAGAATTCAGCGGAGAATGTCGGGCTAAATGCGCCACCGATGTTATCATACCCCTCGCGCCAGCAAATGTCTATGCTTTCTTCCTTTTGAGCGCATGTCGCCGAGGGTCGCAACTTTGCATACCCCCCAATACCCAGCGGGACACGTCGTGCCTAGCACCTGTCCATGCGCACATATTATTGTTCAACACGACGTCGCATTTCTCAACTTCGCTTTTTGGCGGCGCTTTCTTGCAAGCGCGACTCCACTCGCGCAATCTTCACATTCACATTCGCATTTGCATCCCTCGGCATTTTCTTATTTTCGCATCGTTTTCAATTTTGCTTTCGCACGCGCAATGGACATCTATGCAACAGTCATGCATTCACATTTCTATTCATTGTTACGGACCGGATATGTATTGATCTATCTACGTCCCCCGGTGGGATTTTCCTGGGAGTTATGGGGATCCGATAAGTGGAGCAGAGGGAAGGACAGAAGGAGAGCGAAGGAGTCGCAATTAGTGGAACGAAGAAGGAGTAGCATACGTAGTTTGGAGGAGACACGATTGAATGACAACGAAATGACCGCATCTTCCCTTCGGGATCAGATTGAGTGCTCCGTCGGCCTAGCCCGGTATTTTCCGTACTTTTGACAGGTCATCACCGTCTCATGCCGCCTCATGCCTTTCTCTTTCAGCGGACCTCTGGTGTCACGCCGCACATAGTTGGCTGAGTACCCTGTGCTCCAATCATAAGTTCCTTATCTCTCTCGATTAGACAAAACTGCCATTCTCTCATGCATGAGTACCAATACTGCTTGTGGACCGTAAAGGGTGGGCGCCCTTCCAACTTGCCAGATTTGTACGCGTTATCCTGTTCTCTCACCAGATTTGTCTATATTGCAGCATCGTACTGTGTGGCCACCCATCCTGCATACCACGGGAATGGGAGACCCGATCCGATGTGGCGTAGTGCTAGCAGTCTTATCGTTCCGTCAAGACTCGTCGCTTCATCAAGCGAAGTTTTTTTTTTCTGCGCTAAACCAGACACGACTGGAATGGAAGCCTTCGTCCCCGACGTGGCGTGGGCATTCGGTCCTTGACCCGTCCTCGACTCCTTATCCAGCTCCAAAAAATGAACGTAAAACAAAGAGTCGGAAGGCGCGTGGTCTCTTGTTCCTATCACGACGCGTTCGTTCCGGCGGGATTGCGTACTGATGTCGTCTCGACTACCCCACACGCGTCACCCCTGTGGGATAAACCCTCAAACGTTGCGCTCTCGATTCCGGCCAATTCTTCCGATTGTCCGTGATTTACATTCCCATTTGGACACGTTACCTCTCAGTTATCCAACTATCCACTGCTTATACATGCATATTGTGTCATCGCTCCGTCGCCTAGGCCTTTAACCGTCTCTTGCACACGTCAGCCCTCGACGTAACATCACCGCAACAGTTTTGGCTGTTCCAATCCATGCTGTCATTCTGCCTGACGCGTGACTCTGTACTACTATTCAATCTTCAGACGTATTTGGATCAGTAAATCCAGGGTCGAGCCCACACGCCCTCTGCAACGCGTTCGGTCTTTTGCTTGATCAGTTATCTGCAGCTCAAACAATGCTGCGCATCCTATTTTATGTGGTAAGTGATAGCTCTTTTCTGTATCCGGCTCATTCGCCAGATGCAGTCTGATCGGCGTCCATCAGTCCTCACTCGAAAGGCGAGTTTTTAGCAGCGCTTCTGACTTCCCCGCGAGTTTTTTGCATTGCATTCTTACTCTTCATTCTGGTGAGTTTAAAACTGCTCTGTAGAGCGCTCCCGAGCCGGAACCTGATAAGATAACACACTATTCGTCAGATTATTCTCTTCGCTATCTATCCGAGAGAGCCTGCTTTCTTGCTTCATCGTTTATCCGTTTTATATGGGATCCGCTCTTCAGCTTAGCCGAGCCGCACCGCGGGAGCAATACCCGTCCTCCATCGCCCAAGTTGGTACAGGAAACGGTAGTTCCATCTAGCGAGGAAGCGAAGAAGTCCTCTTGTTATGAGCACCTCACGGTATCAGCGAGGCGTGGAGCTTTCCCTGCTCAGCATAGGAATGCTGTGTTCCTGTATTGAATTTAGAGACTGGAGGCTTAATGAACCTGCCAGAGCGGAGTACTGAAGCCACTTTACTTCCGTGACGGATTAAGCATCTATCGCAGCATGGGCAATACAATTGATTCGACACAAGGCTTGCACTGCAGGCTTGTGCCACTCCGCCACTGTATGGCTTGGCTCTCAATATTGTCGAAGAAAGGCATCAAATGGACGGTGTTGTTGACATTCCTCAGATTCGCCCTTCACCATATCACATGCTTTGTCTTCTCCCCTCCTTTGTTCTAGATCATCCATGCAACCTCGGTGAGTCTAATGACCTGCGCTTCTGCCCGCAATCTCATCGATTTCCCTTTGCCCAGCGATTATCTCTTGTGTCTTGAAGACGTTTGACACTCTCCTATCTATTTCATTTCGCTAGATCCCGAATCAGTGTGCCTTTGTATATGCCTATACCAGCTTATACCTCTGATTTAAGCGGATCATCCTTTTCCTTTCGGGTCTATCAAATTCGATCGCACAAACGTTGGCATCTCCTCCTGAGATATGACTGGGGGAGAGCTTCATCCAAGACAGACCAACAACGCATGTATCTCATCGAAGACTTCATTCAGTCCCACTCATCTCATTTCGACGAATAGCCAATCTCGTACGATCGCGGGGCGACTCTCAACTTGATGAAGTACTGTTCATTTATGATGAGTGGCTGAGTGAATCCGCGGACATCGTGATAACTTCATGGCCAAGGCGCTCGACGAAGATAGACTTATGGACCTATCTTGTTAATTTTGTTTCATTCGTTCCATTCTATCACAATTCTTCCCGCGTTGCTTTCGCAGTACGTGATACTCGTCGAGGTTTTACTGCATTGGGATTACCGCAGAGACGCTCGTCCACGTGTGGATATTATGAGAAGATCAGAACCATCTTCTGATCAGTAATTTATAATAAAAAAGTTACATATGTGGTACATAGTTTCGATCTGTTAATATTCAAGGCTCTGCATACTAACCCATGCTAGGCCAGGCTGGCCTGGCCACACAATGCCAACTTGTGGTACGCAGCATCTACTTATAGGGCGTGCTGCTGGTTTCAAGCCAATTACGAGTTCCCATACACGCCCTTCTTTACACCGCCATACCATGGAAGAGCCATGGATCAAGCCTTCAACTTGTAACACTCACGCCTGCATGCAACCCTAGAATGCCATATCGGCAAACAATTGGCCTGGCTGAAAATATGCCTTGCGCATCAAAAGGGTCCTGCCAAACTTCCAAACAACACCCCAATCATGTAACGCTTGCCAGCGTTCTTTCCCGTGAAGGCACACACTAGTTTCGTAATCCTGGCCAATGTGTGGGGTAGTATGAACCCGAAGAAGACACGCGCTGTAATCACGCTGCGTTGTTTTTCCGACTTGTGGTACGACATTGTCTTTGTTTGATCCGTTTGTGGTAACCCCGTAGGTTACGGATTTGGTTGGATGCGCACATGATGGCTTCCTTGTGGTCGGTGCTAGCACCGCGGTGATCAGCATCAAGGGATTACGAACCGCGGACGGAAAGAAGTCATTTCCTTTTGACTTAAAGCAATGTATGCGTAGCTGCCTCCTAGCCGAAGGACAATGGACAAAGGTCAGTGGCGGGTTCGCAGATGCAAGTGGCACAACGGCGTGTGTTCAATGCATCGTTGATGCAATCAGACCTTGTTCGTCAAGTCAGACTCGATGCATGTAAGTGAATGATGTCTTCAGACTCACCGTCTAGATAACCCCTAAAGCTGGCATGCTCGATACGAGCTGTGTATGTTACACCTTTTTTACATTGGACGAAACCCTTTTGACAGCAGCGATCAGGAAACGGGATTCTGATGTGCTGCGTGGCGCAGGGTTCAGACCTACCAGCCCTGATCAGTGTCACAGAAGCACGGCACGACCAACAGACGGTGTTATCTGTCAACGAGTGTTTTGCGGCGTTTTCCAACACTTCGTATTCGCTGAGGAGCTGCGAGACGGAAGACGAGATAAGTCAACTATATCATGCGTAAGGAGATCAACAAAACATAGACATGGTGATAATCGCAATGAAAAGTTGTGTTGGATAGACTGTGTATACCGAGGATACTCTCGAATGTCATCCATCTAGGGTTCCAATTGAACCTGATTGAAGACTTGTTGTCTGCAGACACTTGTGGGTAAATTATGTCGTGACGGTGATAAAGTGAAAACACCCACTCATGTTCGCGAAGTCACTGTGAAAACAGAAATGCAGACTGCTTCAGGTTATCTATCACGCTGCCCAGGATGCTGTTGTGAATCCCAGTTCTGTGAAGGAAGGTTAAACTTGAAGTATTCGTCGGGCACCCAGCCATCATCATTACTTAAAACCTGCGCGAGAGGAAAATCGACGATAGTGTATGACCTGCGTGAACGCAATTCAATAGAGAGTGTGAATGTTATGACAGTACTGACAGAGGGTGCGAGATTGGATGATGCCGATATGGGTCGAGACTGATGAATTGTAAATAGGAGTTCGATAATGATTTGACACTTACGTTCTCCATGGGAACTACATCTGAATGCAGTGATGATTCGAAAGAGGAGCAGCGGGGCAGTAAGGAATTAGCTGGGGACTACAGGGCGATTGTCTAGTCAACTTCGAAAGGAAATAAGGAACAACAAATATAAATGGTTAACACGAAGGTCGTGGTCACAAACAAGAACCGCATCTGTGGGGTAAAGGGCAAGAGGGCAGGTAGCAAAGAAAAGCGGGTTATTATGGGTCCATTATAGGAGAAAGTGAACATGACTAAAGGCGAAAACATCATAGGCAATATCGCTGGATCACGGCGCAAGGAAGCAGCGCGAGGTGTCGGGGCAGGCTGAATACCGAGTAAGGCATGTATTTCAGACGTACCGTCTTGCAAGAGAATGTTGACACATCTATGAATGTGCACACTGGGCTGTGGCTCTTGTGCAGGTTAGATGCTAACAAAATTGTGAAATGCTGCATATGTAGGTGTTCAGCTCATATCCGGTTGAGAAGCCACTATTGGCATGAGTCAGGTGAGAGTAGGGCAGGATGGGAATCTAAACATCAAACCCTTCGCAACAGAGCTCTCGGACAGTGAGGCTCCAGCATCAGCGCATCGAACTCATATATCATTTTGGCACTACCGTGCCTGAAGCTGGTCAGAATGGTCAGGTTGTCCAGAACACTGTTGTATGTCTGCAACTCACCGCAAAGTCTCCCACACCCCATAATAACTTCAGATACTTCCGAGGCATTACCAACACGGTAGCACCTGACTTCACAGTGAGTTTATTCGAGTGATGAGAAAATACCGTCCCAAATAACCACTGTCGAATGAACCACGATCTATCATGTGTCAAGATTCCATATCTTCGTACCATCTGGCGACTTGTTCGTGGCAAGGCACATGCTGTCCGGATCTGCGGAGATGTCAGTCATGAAGAGACTGCTCATAAAATAGTTTCGTGATCCCAGTCATCCTTGCAAGTTTTGAGCTCTGCGGGACGACTCTCCATTAGCAGTGACAACTCAGTACCCATTGGCCATCCCTCAAAACTACATATACTCCCTGCTCACGCCCCTTCATTCTACTGCAAGGTCCTATCGCCAAGCGGTCTTACCCCGAAGGCCGATCATTAACTGCAATCCCCGAAAGTAGGTCCTGAACCCTTGGGCCTAATGAATTCATCATGACCCTGGAAGGTCTCTACTGGTGTCATTATCAATTTGGCAGTTAGGAAAGTTGGCAAATACGGGGATGTTTATATTGAACGCGTTCAAAATAGGCGGTGAGCTCTCTTGGATTGCAATAGGCCAGATATTGACAAAACCAATGATTTCAAATGGGCATTTGGGCTGCAGCACGTTATCTGGTGGAGCCAATTGCTAGCCCATCGGCGCTCGAAGTTTTGATCGACCAAGCCTTAGTAGGCGGCCGGACAGCAAGGAAGCGAAGATTTCAATTTTGTGACTGCAAATTTTGTTTTCTCGGCGGGCGTCTGAGGAGGTTCGACTTTTGGCCGACTTGGTGAGGCGGCTGCGGCTGCTAATGGTGGCAGCAACATCTACCATCGACACTGCATGGACCCGGCCCCCCTTAGACTCTGAGATCCGAATGCCCAACCACGGGCCACCCCCAGTGGAACCCCTTCGTCTGCCTAGCGACCATGACATTCCTCGGTGCGCAAGTTTCTCGCGTCTTCAGCCGTACAGTGTTGCAAGAATAGCAGGCGCTATAGAACTTCAAGTTAGCCTCCATGATCGACCTAGTACACTCTGCACAAGTTTGCACGCCCGAGAAAAGGAGTGATCCGGGCGGAGTGACGGTCATCCGGGCCGCTTCACTATAATTACATCAATACCACACTTCCACACAGTTTTACAACTACTAAATGTATTGTCGACATCAGGCTATAGCTAGCCTTCAATATGGGAAAAAACTTCATAAAACTACGGTGAGGTATATGTAATCTCTCGTAGTTAGTCCTTGATAGAAGGAAGACAGTTCATCCTCAGAGGCGAGCTAAGTGTGCTCGAAGATGAGACATTCCCTTCATGATTCTTAGATGAAGCGTCATAAAATGTATGCATTCGGTATCTCTCGGAAAATATAGATAGGGTTTCAGCTCTTTGGCTATTGGCGTACTAGAGTACGAGCCGACTCGTGGTTCATGCTTCTCAACAAACAGTGCCCGAGAGAACACTGTGCGTGTATAGTCAAACAAAAAGGCTATGAGCTCGGCTGCTTCCTGATGCGCATGTACTGTAGGTGTCAACTCGACAATAATGGGTACGAGGCTTGGAGGTGGCCCTTGTTCTGTAAATATGTTGTGAGCTACAATAGAAGGGGCTCGTCAAAGACATCTCTTACCCGAGGTATGAACCTTGGCCTTGTCCTGGAAAAAGATACTTGATCGACATTGGATACAGTATTCATGACAAGTGTAGGCAAATGCAAATTTATGATTCAGCTTGGGGGTTTTGGGTCAGTACTTGGGTGTCTACAAGAGACCATATTGTTGAAGAAAAGCTCACATGGCAGATGCAACAACTTGAATGTGCTAGTATGGAATGGTTCGAAAGTCTGAAGGTATGGATTTTCTTTGCTGTCTTTTTATGCATTTGAAGAAGGTCATGCAAGTGACCATCCCGATAAGGCTCGGCGCTCAGCGCTCAGGCTTATCACACAGCCTGGTTTCTACTTGGAATCTGGGAAGGGGTTCAAGGTAACAAGGCTGGCGCTCGGCGAACAGCGTACCGGTGAGTTTTTCCTGGCGATTATGCTGATTGCGGTGCATTTACCTGGTCATATGTTCTGTGACAAAATCCTTTAATATCTTCTTCTCACCGGTTCTCTGATGCGGCGGCAGTGGGGGCCCTGACAGGACGGCGCTAGAGATCTCTTACCTACCCCGCTCACAGCTTCGCCAAGGAAGTGCATCTGATGGAAAGTTTCGTTGCAGTTTCGATTTATAGCCTCATAAAGCTATCCACAAGATACGCTGCCACAGATTTATCTACCTGCAGGCTAGTGTGTGAACTAGTGGTACACCTTCCTAGGATGATCTGGCTGGCTACGCGGCCAAATGCATTACTCGCTCTTTGCAAGACGAAGTAGTATCTTTACACAGACGCATGCGTGTTGTTGGGGATCCAGATTTCCTGTTCAAATACTTGTGTCATTTGCACATTGGAGTGGTGGTATACTACCTCACATTTGGTGGCCTTTGCTGTACTATCATGATGGCGATGCAGTTGATAATCCAGTCGCAAAGGATGACAACAATAACACGGACCCATTTTATTGATTGAGCACCTTGCGGTCCTAATTCAATAGGTGACACAGCCTAAGGCTCAAATAGTGCCTACTAGTAGGTCTTCAAGTTGTATTGCCGAGGCTCGACACATCATGATGCTGTCGGGTCTGGTGCATTCCTGCGAGAGACACGGATAATTTGATGCAAATACACAGACACGGTGACGCGGCGGCTCGATCGGGTCCCAGAGCGTTAACGTTTGGCTACGATTGAGAAGCAGTCTGTAGATCTATCACAGAAGACGACGAGGAGAATGGCACCGAATAGTATACTGGCGGTAATATCCAAATATAGCAAAAGTTTCCTACGGATACGCAAGTCATCTTGGACCAGGTTTTTAACACAGGGCAAGAGCTGCCACATAGCTCCCGGGGAGACTCGCTCACCAATTCTGCATACTACGACTAACAAGCAGACGTGGTCTGGCGATGGCAAAGTCTTTTGCTCAGTACGCCTCTCAATTTTTGACCCAGCAGCATAATCCAGCATCGAGTCTGTCCTCTTCGCAGCCTTTATTCTTTTCATTCACAACCGACGAAGGGTCTCGTGCAGGTGATGATCATGATACAGAGGTTGACGACGTTGACGACCCTCATCTGCGTGTAAGCAGACTGTCAAGTCGCGGAAATTTTAGGAGTCGAGCACATGATATAGATGATGAAGACCCATATCTACGCCTCGACGAAGGGGATGATAACCTGCCAGGGGCCTCTCATCATACTTCTCAGTCAATTCCTTTGATGGCTTCCGACTATGGCCAAGCTGAGTCCCAAGACTATCCAAAGGGCTGGCTTGCCCACCAGGCATCTCCTCCTCGAAGAATTCGCTCGCCTTTACCGTCCCTTTCATCCTCATCTCTTGGTTCACCTGAACCTACAATCGACTCACCGAGACCCATGCCCAATCGCTCTGCTAGACCACAGCATCCTCCGCCTCCACCTTCACGAGCTCGCGAGCCTGTTTCCTTATCTCTGACTGAGTCACTTCTGCCGAGGGATGGCACCACACGCCCCATCGACGTATTCTCTTTACCAGATCCGCGGCATATCACTCGGGCTCGACGGAAGTTTAATGATTCGCACTGGACCATATTTTGGTGTACAGGTGTTTCTGTATGCGTCTTCTTTTCCATTCTACTGCTATTCTTTGGCAAGACTCGCAAGGACGACGGACGGGGGGTTTCGCTCCCATACACAACGCTGCTGCATACAGTACCCCTGCTTACCATATTGACATTTCTGAGCGCTCTTATGGCATATGTCCACGTTTTCCTCCTCCGCATATTTGTTCGTCCAGTCATGATCGCGACATCAGTATTCATACCAGCTACACTTTTTATCTCTGCTATATGGGCATTCGTTGGTAGTTTCATGTGGGATGGAGACCAGGAACCGACTTGGGGTGAGACAGTCGGGTGAGCACTCTTTTCGTCTGTTTTGACCGCGGAAGCTCATTAGGGTATCCAGTCTTCGACTATTCTCACTTGTACCCCTCGTTCTCTCTGTCATCACTGCCAGAGGCCTAGTGAATTTACCCCGAGAAATCCATTCAACTTCTTCTATCCTCGATCTTACCACACGGCTTCTCATTGCAAATCCTTTCCTTCTCGCTCTCTCTCCCGCGATGCTTCTTACGATGCTGGTTGCATCTATACCATTCATTACCGTGATATTCCGACTCCTTTTGATTGGTTATGTCTATGAACCCAATGGGACACTAGAAGGGCATGTTCAAGGGTGGGCGAACTGGGCAATATTTGGTGTAGTTGGTGTGTGGTTTTGGAGCTGGGGCATCGCGAAGGGGATGCTGCGTACGACTTGTGCAGGTGTTATTGGTGCTTGGTACTTTGCCGAGTAAGCGTTTTTTTTTTCAGTTTTTATCTCGTTTACTCATGACCTCAGCCCTGATGTTCCAATTCCACTGCCAAGCGATAGTCACATCATTCATGCTGCTCTCTTGCGGGCTGCATATCCCTCTCTCGGATCGATTGTCCTCAGCGCGCTCATTCTCACGGGTATCCGATTGCTAGGACTTCTCATCCTGGCCCTACGTTGGCTTCCGCTCTATCTACCGCTTGCACTGCGTCCATGGTGTCAGCCTATAATATTTGGTTCAGGTATGGCAGTCTCATACCTAGAGAGCGTTACCACATCCTTGAGCAAGTATGCCCTCGTATATACTGGGTTGACCGGAGACCCCTTCTTTGTGAGCGCAAGGAGGGCCCGGGCTCTCACTGCTGCCGTTGAGACTACTAGCGCTGGTCGGTACCGCAAGAAATTCAAGACTGAGCGTGCGTAATATCTTTGTTTCGCAGAGTCATAGCTGACATGCCATTCAGCACCATTACGGATGCTTACCTATGCACCATTAACGCCCACATTTCCCTTCGCACTTGTGACGTATCTTTTTGTCGCACACACGTTAGGCGCACCTGATTATGCCTTGGGAGCCTCGTTACTTGCTGGTGGTGTCACCGCACTCGTGGGCTTGTTTTGCATAGGACTAGTCAAGGATGTGTATGTTATGATCAACCAGCACAACATTCTCGTGCTAATCATTGCCACACTAGTGCTGATACACTGTATCTATGTTACTGCATCGACAAGGATGTGGGTGAGAGACACAGGGAGGAAGTATTTGCTGCTGTGAGTGTATTTTGGATCGGCTTTGGAACATCACTTACAATTCACACTCAGCTCGAATACGAGATACAGCCTCGGACCGCAGCTCGATCACAACCTCAGACTGCAACTCCACCACAACTGCAAGCTCAGCCGCGTTCGTCGTTATCAGGTCGGCCTGAACAGGCATCTCCGACTAGGGCACAGCGTCCAACAGTCATCTCTCCTCCGCGATCCGACTCACCGCGCGTACCTCAACAATTTACCCCTCCCTCTCCGAAACCTGTTCCACGCCCTATTCAACCTGCTCAACCTGTCCAGCCGATACAGCCAACCATCCCAGATGCAGATATTGATCCTTTCGAACACGAACCTATAGGGTTTGATGCACCTGCAGCGCAAACTCGTGGGTACGATCTCTCCCCCGAACCTGGTCGTGCGTCAGTGGACGACGAGAGCCTTGACGAAGACGACGAGCACGGCGAAGAGTCACAGCTTTTCCCAGGGTCAGGGCTTTTCTAACACGAGTACTTAGAACTGGGCAATTGAGCTTGTTTATAATCACACTAATCTGCGATGATGGTGACATCTTAGGATAGATTAATCCCATTATGCTGTATATTTGCATGTCTTGTTTTTGTATTTAATATATTTCCATCTACATATTCATGGTTCTTGACCAGGCCTGTAGATTGAGAAGATTTGCTGTGAGTCAGTATGGTTCGAAGTAGCTACATGGCCCAGCTAGTAGTACTGTCCTCGTTTCAAATCCCTCTGACCAGAGAGTCCCCTCGAACGTCCGCATGTTCACAGGTGAGATGCAGAACGCGTACTGCTACTGTTCCAAGTTCTCCCAGATTGGCGTTCCGAAACTTCCGATGTCTCCGACACACGTAGCTTATGACTCGGAGCACTGATTGTTTCAAAGCAACATCAACAACATCAAGCTTCGACGGTTCTGAGCGGTTCTATCAGGTAGCGCCCGATTCAAGGTTTACTACATCGACCAAGAAATGTCAGCAAATCAGTTCAAAGGTCCCTATGACCCTTCTATCATGGCTGAGTCCTATGCACAGTGGGAACAGTCGCTCGAAATCGAAATCCAACGGACTTTTGATACTGTCAACCGCGATGTCTTGGATGGTTATATGGCTAGAGATCTTGCCAGGCTCAAAGACCCCCAGGTGGATCCGGATTTCCTTTGTACATGGACTGTGCGTAGCGTCTGTGTCATAATCGTTTGAACTTAACTCCAACTGCTGGTTATTTCAGGGCATCCTCTGGGATAGGACCACATTGTCAAGGACTGCAATTGAAGTACAACGAGCACCCACCGGTTTTAACTTCCTGATCAAGACCTGCTTAAAGTACAACCTGGTCGAAGTCATGATTTTGATTACGTCGAGATATGGCACATTTAGGCTCGGCATGAAGAATGGACATGCTCTGGCCAGTTATTGTGGACTCGCAGTGCTGGACGACCTCTTGCACGTAGGGACAGATGTAGAAAGAAAATCAATTGCCGAGGAAATGATGAATCACAACATTGTAGACCTCTGCTTCAAGGTGAGGGCACATGCGATGTCGTTTGGGCGAAATCTGAAGGATGGAACATAGAACATAGATAGCTGGCTCTGTGCGCATCGCAGACTTGCTGCTTGTACCATTCGCTCTTTGGCTGGTCTAATTGGGGACAGGATTCCTGCGGATATGGTGGCGGATATCATTGCGAAGCTCTGTGTGTTTGTGCTTCAAGGACCCCGAATTTTTGTTGAACAGTTCTATGCTCCGGAGACAAAATGGCAAGGTGGAATAATTGTTTTAAGAGGGCAAAATGTAGGTCTTTTTGCTGCGGACATGTCCATGGAATTAACTCCATTTCCTCCTCACCTGTCTCAAAGGCTTCCGAAGCAGAGGTGGCTAAATGTGCTCTGCGATACTCAGGACTGGCTCATGACGATGCTCTCTGGGCTGCTCAAGGTCTTCTTTGTACCTACCCCATATTGCCCACCAAGTTTCGCCTTGAAATTCTCAAGAAAAGACCGCAAATTGTCGATTTGTTGTTTGATTGCGCGATCACGCCTCGACCAGCATGGTACCCTGAGCGGCAAAGTGACGCGGTTGCATGTGAAATCCTTGCACTTCTATTCCAATGGCCCCCTTACGTAGTACCCGGTGTGTCTTCGCCGTTGGACGGCTCATCGAGAACCCAGGAGTGGAAAGCTTTGTCTCAAGCCCTAAAGATTTTCACTGAAAGACAAGATTGGAGTGGGAAGCTAATTGAAGTCTGGATGAGCGTCGAAGAAGAGGATTGGCGCCATGTCGAGTCGTCAGTTCCTACTCTTGATTGCACTTTTGTCTCTAACCCTTTTGTTCACAGGTTGTTCAACAACGTCAAAAATTATGGAGCGAAAACTCTCCTTGGGAAAAGGACATTTCAACTTGCATTCGAATTACGAGGTATGGTAGCCGGGGTCAGAAGATGCTCTACTGCTGAGTTTTGTTTTGTTCAGGCATCAAACGGATCACAGTCCTGCGGTTGATTACTACATTGACTCATGCGGCAGACTCATGTGGAATTACCAACGCAGAGTTGGAGTCTCTCCTTCGTGTGGCCTACGTTGCATCGCAGAAAATAAAAGAAGCAGATCCGGAAAACGAAGAAGACCATCTGATGTATGCGGAGCGAACACAGGATATGTTCGCACTGCAAGTCGGCGACTCACATGCAGCTCCCCAGGTAGATTCCCCCTTGCAGATCGCAGAGGAAGTTGTCATGGGCCCTACAGCGCTCGCGCGATTGTTGGCCGTGCTCGCTCAACGGGGTGTTCTCGACTCAATCCAAGCTCTCAAGAAGGCACCGAATGGTCTCTCAACCGCAACCTCATTAGATCAAGTACAAATGATTACACATCCCGACATCATACGGAAATTCCTGCTAATCGCTTTCCGGCGTGTGGAGTCTCGTACAGAGTCTGGACGGAAGGTTACTCAATCAAATCCATATTACGCTCGGATGCACTTCGTGTCCTCTGCAGAACTTGCGGCCTCCTTAGTCTCGTTTGACAGGTATACGCGCGGAGAGTATGCTGAGGAAGTCAAGGGTGTTCGAAAGCAACTCGTCGTGGCCCTTGGGAATGCATCAGAGATGGCTATCCGCACTGGACAAAGTCAGATCGCCTTGAGCCTTGCACTCGGTGCGATAACAAGCGCAGAAAATATCCCCGAGTCAGAAGGTCTCGATGAAGCGGTAACCGCCAAGAACATACGACGGGCTGATCAAGCGAGAGCGGCACTTCGCCAAGGGTAGTTCTCCTCGCAGCTCTTCAATATTTTCCGCTTGATTACATGTGCTCTTCGTTATCAAAGTGTTCAGACTTAATTACTAGGGATCGGCGGTGCCGATTTCCACCTTGCTTGTTCGACTAGGGTTCGGCGTTGCCGACTTTCGCCTTGCTCCGTTGCATGTGGTGTTGTTTCCTTCTCAATGCTTTCGATTCGGCAGATAAACCATAGGCGAAGGTGCGTTCTAACACATGTGCTAGTTCTTCCAAGGTGTGAATGAAGATGACGTTAAAAAGAAAAGGGTAGTTTTATCTTGGATTCAATATTGTTGTATCCAGCCTGAGTATCACTTGTCACCAACATGACTGACAGTTTCATATAATATGTATCTTGACATCAGCTGTAGTTCTGAAAACGTAGTATGTTCACAATAAAATTACCTATGACTGGATAGTTTGCGAGGTTTTCTTTGATTCTTGATTCTTAGTTCATAGTTTGAGCGCTGAGCGCTGAGCCATCGATTAAGCTGAGCTTATGTGAGCGTCCCGAGGTGACATCGTGCTGTGACGAAAATGTCACGAACTGCAATGTCCTTTCTTGCACTTTCTCGGTCGTCCATTCGGCAAGCGTTCTCTCCGTGTCTTGCACGCGGCTATGCCGCAAAGAGCTCGAATACTGAACGGGTACTGAACGTAAGTGCAAAAGACACGTCGGCTGCTGAAGGTGAACATGCAGAGTTAGAAAACTACAGTGCTTCATATTAACACTTATTCCAGAAAAGACACTTTCGTCATGTCCACCAGGTACAATCCTGGAAGGATTGAATTATCTGAAAGGACAGCCTCCAGTAATAGCTCTACCTGATGACGAGTATCCTCCGTGGCTATGGGACCTTATGAAGCCGAAAGTATATGCAGATGACGGACCTGGAGGGAAGGCAGAGAAGAAACGGCTCAGAAGGGAGAATCAACAACGTATCAAAGACCAGAACTTCATGAAGACACAGTAATATAACGGTGAGCAATTTGGCTATTCGTACTTAACGCTCTCAGACACATTCCTAAAGATGACTCTGAGCGGCGAGAACTGGTTGCGCTAGATGGGGCCGTGTCAGTTGAGACGTGAGTTACCTTATTGGTACTGTGTCGAAATGTGCTGCTTCGTGTTGAAAATGATAATATTCGCATCTTTGAACACGTGCCTGGACGAACTGCGTATGCAGTGCTTCGTATCGCATTGCATCAAGTGCTTTAGGCCTCCCCTTGAAGCACACATACTTAACTGCAATGCTCGAAGCCACAACTTCAGTATCTTACACCAAGTAGTAAGAACAGAAGTTCGTTCCTTCTCAAGTTAAATGTCGTGACTAAATGAGAGCGGTAGATGTGTCATTTTACTTGAGACTTGATGTCGTGTTGGCACTCATGGTCTTGATTCCTCCTACATGCCAGTTTTCCAAACCTCTTGCTTTAAATTTACCTTTATTTCTTTCACATTTGCGCCTTGTAAATTTTTCGTCATAAGTATAAATGATAAACGATGTTTTATGATGAAGACTTTAGTAGTAACATCATAAATATTAATGTTTTTTTTGCGGCGAAAGCAAGAACTCCGAAATCTTCGATGGACTGGTGACCAGTTCGTTTTACCCGTGATATGTAACTCTTCAGCCCTCCTGCTTACAGCTCCAGAAATTCAAACCTATTATTCATGTGAAAGATCTCGTACCTCACCTTCATAACTAATGTTGCCAATCTCAAAGACGGTTCACTGAACACCGCCTACATACCAAGGCTTGGCAATGTCTGCAACGCTTGAGTTGGCGAGAATCATCAGCACACGGCCCATTAATTCTAAAGATGATAATCTCACCATCAAAAAAGTTCGTAAATTATCATGACACTCCTCACAACATCCACCACCATGCCTGTACACCCATCGGTGCACAAGGCACTCGTGGTTATCCTCCAACTCTGCCATCCTCTGGTAAACACGGTCCACAAAAATTTCCGGACGTGCAGCTGCTTCACGTGCCCCGAATTCATTATATACGCGTCTTTCAGCATCATCCAACAAACGTTGGTCATCCCATTGCCGGCAATCGCAAGTTTTCCACAGTGCTGCGCACAAGTAACAAAACTGCGTCGAGCATCGGCAGGTCATGTGATAACACCCCTGGCAAAGTTCCACGATAGCATGACAACCCGGACAGGTCTGCCACCCCATTTGAGACGCAAGGGATTTGACCACTGATGTTTGGGCATTCTCAGCGCAGTCTTCAAACAAGTGGGCTCGATTCTTGCATGCGGAGCACACACGTGTTCCACAACTTGTACAGGTAATCTCAGACTTGTGGCCAGAAGATGAACCTAAAAATTTGGAGCAGATCTGATTGGGACAGTAGATCCGTGAAGTCGGTGTAGTTGCGAACTCTGCAGATTTTTCCTGGAAATGGGATCGCAAGTCCGATGAAAGCAATGGAAGGAGATTCGCAACGGGAAGAGGCTGCTGGCAGCATCGCACGGGGTAGAGTGTTTCATCCCTGGTAGATGCTTCTACAAGGTTAACAAGGCAACCTCGACAGTAAAAATGAGAGCACGGAGCATTGAAACTTTGCGAACGTCTGACAAGATCACCGCATATGACACACTCCACCCTGGGACAAAGTGATATAAGCCCAAGGTCATGAAATGGAAAATGTGCCTAACCGAGATGGCATCCTGTCACGAGCTGAAAGTTGTCCCCTATGATACTGTAGACGAGAGGATTCGGCGAGGTCGTTCATTTCATCTAGGTCTGGCTCAACTGCACCTGTGATATCATTATTACTGGACATAGTGGAGCCAAACTCACTGGAGAGGTCGTTAGTAATATATAAAATCAAAAATGAGATTTACGAACGACAAAGATACAGTCCATTCGAGTATTTCTTGTGAGTGTGTAGGAATTGGTACCTCATTGCCTCTTTCAAGGGCAAGCGCAGAAAGATGATCATCTTGCTCCCCTTGGTTGATGCGGGACAACACATTGAGAGCCGCACTGTCTGTTTCGAGTGCTTCATCGAGGCTTAGTGCAAATCTGCGGTCTTGAAGTTCGGTCAAGGATGCCTTCAAGTATTCTGCCTGAAAGTTGAATGCAATTTCTTCATCCGTCAAGCAGGCGTCCTCCCGTAACTTTCCTTTGCGTGATCCTTCGACTTCTTCAATATTTAACAGAGATAGTGCTAGGACGAGGGCTTCTGCCTCTATGTCTGACACGCTGCAATAAGTGTTCATGATAGCTGAAAAGAAAAGGGGAATGTAACCTTATTATTATCGGCTCCTAACAACTTACAAGTGCCACTGCCGAAATACATTACATAAGCACAATATCATATTCTCACAAGTTGAAGTCCATATGATTTCACTGGCAGGTGACCGGTAAACAGCTATGCAACTCACATCCTCGTATTAGCGTGGCAGTCTTTAAGTGGTCTGCATTATACTCTATCATGATGGCTACCAGAACTCCTGAATCAACACGAGCGCTGGTCATTAAGAAGTGCTCCGCGGAAGCAACGCCTGTCTATCATCATGCTGTCCTGGAGACACGCCCACTGCAGCAACTAAAACAAGGGGAAGTCCTTGTGAAAATGGGAGCTGTGTCATTCAACCATCGAGACGTGAGTGATTTGACCAGCGTAACATCGGCTGCGGCAAGAACTCGTTGCTCATCTGAACGCCCTGATAGCTTTGGATACGCCTTGGTCAATACCCCGGAATCAACTTTGGAAGTGCCTTCGGTGCTGATGGAGCAGGTAATATCACAGTAATAATCCGAGTTGGGGAAACTGAGGGCATTAACCCAGGCACGGTAATTGCATCGGCGGATTCAAATGACGCACTCCTGAACAAACGCGTCTTCCTGACACCCATGCGAGGTTGGGAAAGCAAACAAGATGCGCCGGAAACGGAGTGGGTTACATATTTGTCTATTTACATTGGCTTACGTCTCATGCAGAGGCAGTTTCGGAATCCTTGGGGGTGGCCGCAACCCTCCGTTAGGAACGTTTTCCGAATACATTGTGGTGGAAAGAAATCAGGTTATTCGTTCTCCAGATCATCTTGATGATATTCAAGTCTCTGCTTGGCCCCTTGGTGGCCTAACTGCTTGGAGGTCCGTCTTTGCCGCGGTACCATCTTCGTCCTATCACTGAATGCATTGAAACTAGAGCTGCGATTGTCAATGCTGAAGCATCCAAAGACCAGAATATTCTTATTACCGGAATAGGTGGAGGAGTAGCGCTTCTTGCCATGCAACTATGTCTAGCCAGAGGCGCTAATGTCTATGTTACGAGTGGTAGCGAGGAAAAAATTAGGAAAGCAACTGCTCTTGGAGCCAAGGGCGGAGTGAACTATAAATTAAGTAAGGGTTAACGATCTCGAACCACTCGTCTTGTAGGTTCAAACTATCTTACAGAGGATTGGCCATCGCATCTTGTTGCCCTTCTGGCAAAGAATAGCGGAAAATCTGCGAAGATTGATGCAGTTCTTGACTCTGGCGGTGGAGACATTATCACACGAGTGAACAGTGTCTTAAAGCAGGGCGGCAAAGTTGTGGTCTATGGGATGTAAGCGAAGGAGGTTTGTTTCTTGAAATGTCACTCAGCATCATTACAGGACCGCAAATCCCCAAATCAAGTTCACCATGCGAGAGGTGCTCAAGAATCAGCGGCTTATCGGTAAGTTTCCCTGCTTGCTTGAATGACAATATTGAATGTGCGGAAGGTTCGACAATGGGCTCCCTCAAGGATCTCACAGACGCAACAACGTTTATGTCAGAGCATCGCATTGTCCCAGTGGTGTCCCATGTCCTCGAAGGACTTGAAGCTGCAGAAGAAGGCTTCGAGCTCATGAAGCGCGGGGATCAGTTTGGCAAAATTGTCATTCGGATTAACGACAAGGCCAAAGCCAAGTTATGATGATGTTTATTCAATTGTTGGATCTGTCGACCGCAAGTTCGCATTGCCCTATTCTGACAACTCTGTCTCGATATCGTTTCTGCAACTGTATTATATAGCCTTAAGATGTGTGGAATCCAACATTATGTAAAGTTGGATGGTCTACTTTTGTACTTCTATCTGAGCTACCATTTTCGTTCTTATGTACGTATCTCTTATATGTACGCGCCTCAGTTCTGCGTCGCATAATATTTGTCAACCTAATGTGGTTGTGGCTCAATTAATTGTGGATCGACGATCGGATGTTAAATTTTCTCACGACTTCCATTCATTGATGACAACATTCCTATTAATACTTCGGGTCCCCTCAGCAAAGTCGGGACAGCCTCTGTTATTCTTGCTCGCCCATCTCGTGAAATGCCTAGCACGCTAATGCTTGTTAGCACCACCTCGAACTCCTCGTCACTCTCCCGATCCAACCATAAGGAGGAAACTGAACGTAAGTGGTCTACGTCATTGACATACTTCGGAACAAATGGACCCATCGGAATGTACTTAGCAGGTAGCATGCCCCATTCAGCACGATCCGTAGACGACGACGACGACCTCACAATCCGTCCTAGACGCAAACCGCCCCAAAAAATTCCCAAACAACATGTCATTACAAACACGATCACATCCTACCTATCCAAATCCGACAGTCGTGAAGAGGTGGTCTCGGTCACGATAAACAGCTCACCGGAGCTGTCTTTCATCTTACACAAACCCCTCCGAAATCGACTATCATTCGAAGACAATTCATGCGAAACTATGCAAGACTTCATGGACGCACACGAATTCTTCACGATTATCACGAACCCACAGACGAAGAATTACAAAGACGTACTTCCTTTCCTCATCACGAGAAGAAAGAAGTTTTTCGAGAAACGTCTGTGGGTCGTACGAGCTACGTTAAAAGCCATGAATGGGGAATGGAGTACCCTGGGTACCTCCCCTTCGATCCATGAGGAGTTTTCGAGTTTTAGCAATATCGCTTGCTTGCGGTTTGGTGCACTGCCACCTGTGGACGTGCTCATTAAGCTGTCTGTCGAGATCCAGACATGCGCGCGCGTCAACATCGATGTAGTACCAATGGAGCGGTTGGTACAGATTTTTGACCGCATGTTTGAGGATTGTCATCTGTTTTTGCGATCGCGCACGGTTGCGAAGGCGGCACCGAGGTCAAGGGCTGCTGCTGCCAAGTCCGCTATGGAGAGATTTCTACCGCTTTCGGGCGGCGTTGATTATTTGATAAAGTTTTGTAGAAATACTTTTCCTAGTCAAGAGATTCGTTACCAGTGGACTGATAGGGGTCGTTTCGAGGATTAAGTCGGGCTGGCAGTAATAGGAAGGACAACACAACGTCTGTAGCAATAGTACAGGAAGCAATAGGCACTTTAGGATACCTTGTATTAGTCCAACAATATATCATAAAACCAAATAATTGGTTTATAAGTTTGTCCTCACAACGTAGCGCGACAATTTCCAAACCAAAATAATTAACTGCCTTCACTTGCCACGGCAAATTTTCTTATATATTGGTTTACAGTCTACGTCGTATTGCATTCATGTTCAGCTGCAAATTGATACACTACGTTCAATGAGGTGTACATGCAATCGTGCTTGTGAAAGTCGTAAGGGAAGAATGTATATTAATATTCGGGTCACTACACGCCCAAAAATATTTCGAGACTTATTTACCGTGACCGATCGCCCAATCACTCTGTCCGGCCGGCTTCCATGAGGTAAGTCGAAAAAGTATAGTCCTCCTGATCAAGAAGCACAAGGCCTGCAGGACATGCGACAGGCGTCACTGATGTCGATGATGATAGAACGACTGCTGATCGCATGTCTCCAGTGCACCCCAGATCGGGTTAGTATCAACGGACTCGATGGGAATACAAGCATTGTGATGCCACGAAACTCCTCCAGAACGATGTTGCTGAATTAGCAGTTGATACCGAACATGAAAGAAATGGTGCTTTGTCGGATCGGCGCATCTCCTGTTGGTAGTATTGCCTGATTCAGGATCAAGGTAGGTATCTCGAGTATCTCAGAGATGACAGGCAGACGTTCGACATTATGTATTTCAAAAGAATATTTGTGGGCAAGTCCTTTCTTGACGAGTACGAGCTTCCATCCTAAATCGAACTGGTGTAAGGTGCGGTCAGTTGTGTGCATTTGCCTGACTCACCGAATCTTGTACGCTGAATCAAGTCCCTGTTCGTAGAGGTGAGCAAATATTAGCACCGATCAGACTAACCATACCTGACCACCCGTTGAATTGGGGACACTTGAATATGTTTTCGTAGCTGTCTGCTAAGAAGGCATCCATAAATAAACATACTGAGCAGCATCTGCGACAGTCTCTGTTAGCCCTGCACACACAAATCCACCATCCGGATATTGGCCTAAATCAAACTGATGAAAATGCTCCGACATACAAAAGAGGGCGGAAGTACAGTGGAACTTGCTTATCCAAACCAGTCTGTTGGAGGTAACCTCTGTAGGTACTAACGTCGCGATGGTCTTGAAAACAAGCTTCTCGTTCCGAGCGACCCTCGTCAGGTCCAGTTCGGGGCCGAAGGCGAAAAATTGCCAGCTAGCCTCGGTAATTTCGCCGGTTAAACGTAAAAACATCCTATCGGTCGTCAATATGAATATCCAAGCTTGAGCATCAAGAGTAGAAGCGCATACGACAATTCACCAAAGTTCCTAAATCGGTGCCAATACTTTCGAAACAAAGACAACTTGATTATGAGCATTCTTCCATCGAATATATGGAAAACAGGCTCACTACTCCATCAAGACCGATTTCCTTTAAACGAATATCATCAGTGGTAACCCGTACATCGTCTGTGATCTCACATAAAAATAAATATCTATGGCATCCTCGTCAGATTGCTTGGACGAACATGGTTCGGTGCCCGGATCGCCAAAATGGTGACATCCAAGATACGAGTCACCCTAGAAATTAAGACATGTTTCACATCTTCTCGATCAAGGTTGCCACGCGGAGAGTTCGAAGAGCCTTGAGTGCCTGGATGAAGTTCTCATGAATGATGGCGATGAACATTTGCATCACAATGAATGGAGAAAACAATTCATATCAACGAAGGAAGGTAATACGTATGAGCATTTTTGGCGACTTACAATTTGCAAATATAAGTCACAAGCATAAGAAAATGATCACGATCGCCACCTGCCCAAGGGAAATCTCCGCATCTGCTACCGAGTACAAACATTGACAATAGGTAGCATGATCTCGTCCCATACCGTCCGCAGCAGTGCTATCAGCGTTGTCCTCGGCTCCTTTGAGTCCATGCGAGCCGTGTCCTGTATCACGTTCGCGGAGTGCTTCTCGAGCATCTTCAGATCTGTGAGAGCGAGAGACGGGAAGGGAACGTGGTGGGGCTTCCCTGACACTGAAACAATGATGGTGTTACAAGAGTATTCGCTAGCATTGAGAATAATGACTGGGCCGTGGCGGGCTCCCACTTGCAAATCTTCATATAATGGCGGGAGCAGGAATCGCGAGAAACCTTGCAGATTGCGGATTTCAGCCACTACAGCTTCCCATTGCGTCGTAAGTCTCCTGTACTCCGTTTCTGCCCGATCAGCAGCATCCCGGTCTGCATTGCCTGCAGAATTCTGAGCATCAGATAGGCTCTTGCTGAGCTCCGAGAGTCTATGAGCTAGCGGGATATTGATGGACTTGAGATCGTCCAGCGGAGCCCTAAGTCGACAGGCTAGCGACCATTGCTGGTCGTGACTCTGCTCCTCAAGTTCAACCCCTGACCCTCGTTACAGATCATTACGACGAATAGCGCATGGTGTTGCATTCATGGGTAGGGATTGAGCACTATCAATGGCGATTAAAGCCACCAATGAATCTTGGCAAAGACCAATGGCCTCCTCGACATCTTTTCTCTTCCGTGTTTGTGCGAAACGAGAGCAGAGTGCCATGCTCAAATCGAATAGATTTCTGTGGCGCTCCGGATGATCGTCCTGCTGTAGCAACAGAAGCGATTTGCGGCACAGATCAATGACCTCATCAAGGCCCTCTCTGGCATGTAATTTATCATGTCTAGTTATGAGCGCGGCAGCAAGGTTGTTGAGCTTGGTGTCACGATTTGAGCGCCTAGGTGAGCATGACGCCAGTGCTTTGCGAAAGAGGCTGGCAGCTCTGTTTATGTCATTAATGTTATAGCATTCATTGAAACGGATGAGGAGGGCACGCTCCAGGCCGTCCGATGACGCATTATGATATTCGTGCCCAACAGGGCGTAGAGGCAACGCTTCTTCATAGAGAGAGATGGCCTCGTCGAGATCGTGAGATCCCCCTTGGTAATCGAAGCAGCTACGGAGGGATACGGTCAAGTTAATCAAGTAGGTAACACGGTTGGGATTTCCCTCGGGGCCCATAGAAACAACTTCACGACCAAGTTGTACGTTCCGATCTAGATCATCAAAGCCGCATTGTCGAAAGCGTGCTTTTACTGCCTTTGCAAGCTTGTTGACGGCGCTGGGATTGTTTTGATTTTCCGGAGGACATAGCTTGAGTACGATTCATCGAAGGTAGATGTCTTCATCGGATGCATCTATGGGAAGATTGTTGCATGCCCGTATCACATAATCGACACCATTTTTGCCGATCGCGATGCTACGAAGATAGGTGTCTTCAGAACAGAGAGACAGTAGCTCATGACAAAGCTGTGCTGCCTTGAAGATATCAACGGTGATAGAATGATAGCTGTAGCGCCAAATCAATGCTTCGGCGAGATAATAAAGAGAAGCTGGACGGTCGGGGTGGCCTCGCGGACGCAGTGCAAGGGCATCGCATAACAAAGTGGTAGTAATGTAAATGCCTTGAAGATCCTTGCGGATATACCCTTGAAGGCGGGCCCATGCAAGGTTTGTGAGAGCTGCCGCATGGTCTGGATGATCGACCGGACACTGGTCCAGAACTAACTCAAAATAGTTCATAGCATCGTCCAGGATATGGACTCCACCCCTGCCTCTCATGTAGTCGCATAATCGTATGTGGCCCACATCTGTGTCTCGAGAAATCCTGCAGTCACCGATGGACTAGAATTTGCATTCCGTCAGCAGAAGCCAACAGCACGAAGGCCGGTGTCGCTCACATCAAACGGTACACTGCCATCATTTGCGCGAGCAATCCCAGAAGCGACTTTCAGTGTGAGAGAAGGGCAGGGGCCTGTAGCACCTCCCGTGCGCTCAGAGTCACTGATGGTCAAATCATTAGCACTAGCCCAACTTCCATCTGCAGATTTACATTGAGAGTTGGTGCCAGTGAGATGGACATTGGACATCGTCTCCGTCCTTGGATGTGTCAAGGTCAGACTCTGGAGTCGAAATTAACGAGGCGGAGGATGGACCAGCTTGTGCAGCAGTGTAGGAGAATGCAGGCAAATCTGGGGGATGCGTATTACGAATCCGATGGTCGGGAAGGTTAAGCGTGTGTTTGATTTGCCTGGACATTTGTGGCAAAATTTTGCCCATCGTTTATCGTTTATTGCTCATCCTAGACCTAAGATCAAAAGTTTTTAAAATCGCAAACGACATGCCCCGACAGCTGCGTGTTCGCACATCCCGATCAAATTACTATGCTTCGCTTCCGACTATAGGCGACGAAGAAGATAGTAGCGGGAGTGACTATGCCCCCGAGGATCTACATAGTAATGACCCCGAAAATCGGTCTAGGCCTCTACCCTCGATAACGCGAATACGACCGTCCCATAAGCCCCCACAGTTTGTACAGGCATATACTTCCAAGATGTCTGCTCCGAGAGCTGCGAAGATGAATGCACTGCCAAATCCTAGCGTCCATCATCGACACAAAGCCATGCCAGTTTTTCTTCGTAAGGAAAAAGTCGAGCGACTTGATGCTCCTCCTACGCTCTTCAACCCACCAACGATTGTGTCAACCAATAGTATGACATCAGAACAATTTCTAACGGATCGCATCAGTAGGGCTTGGGGTTATAACGTTGGCCCTGGTCCTGTATGGGATATCATGGAAGACCGGTCATGCTTCAAGGAGGCTTTGGAAGGAGAACAGAATCCAATAAATGAGTCGTTCAGGCGTCCCAGAGTCCATCAAGATGTTGAGGTGAAACCTGGATGGACGAGACTGAATGAATGGTGAGCGCTTCTATGTCTGTGCTCATTCGAATAGCTCAATGTTGACTTCTCAGTGATGCTGCGAAGTACTTTCCCACTGACACTGTGCTAACAGATGATGGTCAGCCGCGCCCCCCTGCACCTGTACATTGCTTCCTTGGACCGTATGGTCGCCAGACTCGCGTTGAGATGGCTATGTTCGACAGTCACGCTACATGTACGTTCCTCACCACTTTTGCAGACGTTCGTCACGACTACAATTCCCTTATTAACAGCAGAATATATGCCTGGCAGCACATCTTTCGTCTTCAATGTTGGATCTCCTGCGTGGGGCGTAGACTGGTGCCCGACATATCCAGATGACCGACCCCGTAAGACAGAGCGCTCCCTCGTCAGTAGGCGCTGCTCAAGATGATACACAGATCGAGGTTATAAACATTACCTGGCGGTCGCCCCTTTCTCTTCGCGGTCGCACTCACCGATGATCGGTGCGAAAGTCCTGCGTCCCGTTCCTGGGTGCATACAAATATGGGGTTTGGAGTCCAAACGAGAGAACACCTCGCAAGAAGACCGCTCGCTGGCCGGTGAGATAAAGTGCGAGATGGTCGTTTGCTTAGAGTCAGGGCCTGCATTCGAAATCAAGTGGTGCCCTCTTCCCTCGCACGATCAGGTTTGTTTACGACCTGTCCACGCCTTCACACTTTGCTGATGGTGGGAGCGCAGTGGAATGAAGTTCATATGGAAGAACACCCGCGAAAGCTAGGGCTACTAGCAGGGACATTTGAAGACGGTTCGCTGTCCATATATGTTGTTCCAGACCCAGAGGATGTAAGGAGTAAAGATGATGACTCAACACGTCCGACATCTGGTGGGTGGTTAGCCCTTATTTATCAACACACGACCGAGATTGGTTGACAAAATAGTACATATACCCGAACCACTTCTCCGGATCGAGCTAGAGGAAACTTGCTGCTGGTCTCTTGACTGGGCTAATAGTGAAACCATTGCTGTTGGTTGCACAAATGGTCTGAACAATGTCCTTCAGTTGAAACGCTCCTCATCACAGTCATCCTGAAGGTTACGTCGCTGTATATGACATTGGTCACGCAATCAGGACAGGTCAGGGCTCAAGTGAGTTCTCGTTGCCCTCGTTTATTCCATTGTGACGAAAATTTTCCAAGACATCCTCCCAACCCATTACATTTCAATACATCAATCCGCGGTACGAGCCCTTTCATGGATTCGTATCCCGCCGACGAATGGCTCTGGCGTGCCATCGACCTCCGAGGATCCAACAGTTCTGGCTACCGGCGGATACGACGGCATGGAATGTCTGATTGACATTCGAGAACCACATGGAAATATTGTAAACAGGACACGGGGTTAGTGCCTTTGACAAACAAATGTATTTCTCTGATATACGTTCCTAAAGATGTGATCAATAGCACCACATACTCCCCGTTCGCGGGCGGACCGATCATGATCGATCACGACAACAGCGTCAAAGCATATGCAATATCTCCTAGTACGCTAGGCAGAGGGCACGTACTTCTGGAGCCCGATGGACCAGTGTGGGTACGTGCCACAACAGTCACTATCACTGCGCCGCTGAATAAAATTGCAGAGCGTCAGTGCATCGGAATACCACGCTCAGTTAGCGGTCGGTTCAGCAGATGGCTCTTGCGTAACAACCAACACTCTGAAAACAACAAGGAGAGGAGGGTCGGTCGTACGTGTCCTGTGACGATCATAAGCATTCTTCTCTCAAAGTCTTAAAGCCATTCTTCTTCCGCAAGATCTTTCAGTTGGACTACAGCCGAAAGACAGGAGAGTTTCGTATGTTAGACCATTTCCTTCCGCAAGTGAGTGACATTTGAGATACACCTCCGTTGTTGCTGACACTACGCCAGGAAACTCAAGAAAGGTCCACAAAATTGAAAGGGAAACAAGCCAAAAAAGATGAATCTGAGACAAGCACCAGTACTGGTGTATGGCCATCCGAAGTAAGCGTCCATCGTGTTACTTGGAACATGGGTAATGGTCTGGGCGGAGCGCCGCTACTCGCGTCTACTACGGGTTCAGGACTATGTAGGGTGGATTGGTTGCTAGGACGTTGGATCCGGAACAAGGTACCATACGTGAATGTGCCAAACATGAGGAAAGAGGTTGACGATGTAATGGACGAGGATAGTGGGGATGAAGCTGTATAGTTGATGTATCAATCCTTATAGCACGATAAAAATTCGGATACATTAACGTTAACGTTGTCATTCACTAGTAGGCCACCTGAGACTCACGGTAGTCCATCCGTATCTGCCAGTAGCAACGAGCGCACAGCGACCAGTCACCGCTACATATCGATATCGTTTTCGTTCATTTTCCAAATTTTTGATGCGCGCCCTATGTGCACTGCTAATGGATGGTATTGGGACAGGCTATAGTTGGATCTTTGGGGATGGTGCACAGTTGGTGGGCCAAACAGTGCATGTTGAATGAAGCGGAGAAGTTTTGCAAAGCACTGCAGTACGCAGTCAACGTTCATGTAAACATGACGCGTTTCCAAGATGCGAAAGACTATTGATCACTTGTTATCTCAGTTTGACCCTGGATCTATCATTAGCGTTCACCTTGGGCGCAAGGCTCTTGCCTTGTATATTGAAGCGAAATGATGCACTGCTCCCATAAGGCACTTCTTCGCCTTCCTGACGCACCACCAATGGCTGCAATGACCAGCAGCGACCTGGAGGCCATCTTGCACGCTACAGAGCGGCTCACTCAATCCATGACAAGCGAAATCCATTTTAACGAACCCAAAACAAGAAGTGGAACACCCCTATCGGACGTCTCGCGGCTCTCGCCCACCCCCCAAGCGTGCTGTACTACTCCGCCTCCTTCTCCAGGGTTGACATGGTGTGTAAAGTGAACGATTATCTCTTGACAAGGAAGACCACTAAGCACTCTGGCGACCTATAACATTGCGTTCATAGTGGCACACAGGATCATTGCACGAATAACGAATGGCACAAAGCTCCACAAGACAGAAAGGCGACTTTTTGTTTGTCACAAATCTTTATCAAGTTTCTGAAACGAGATCGAAATCCGTGAGCCTTTCGACCTTGAAACATTACTAGCCTCACCGCTGCAATAGAGTAGAATGTATTGCCTGCGGGGATAAGGTCCCAGCGAAGCAAAGCTTCCGTGCGCCATGTGCTCACCACTATTGCCGGGAATGCATCGCGAATTTCGCGAAAGCGTCCATGAAAGACGAAACACTCTATCCCTTGCAGTGCTGCCAGATCCGAATGGCAGCAAAGAAAGTCGATCGACAATTACCTAAACCACTGCAGACACAATTCCGTGCCAAGACTGTGGAATATTCTGTCCCACCGGCTACACGAGTGTACTGCGCAAATCAGAAATGTTCTGCGTTCTTGTGCTCCTCGGACACGCGGAATCGCAAGGCGAATATGACTTGCCGTGTGTGTGGCACCACGATATGTCTCGCATGCAAGAATAGGAGACATCCGGGAGAAGAATGCTTAGAAGCAGGACTGCAAAGAGACTTAAAGAGACTCGCAGACGATAAAAACTGGCAGTCGTGTCCTGGCTGCCGGGCGATCGTCGAACGTACAGATGGGTGTAGCCACATCACGTGTCGCTGTTCCACCCACTTCTGCTATCGATGTGGAGCTCGCTGGCGAAAATGCTTTTGCCACAGAGACTCGGCGGGGGATCACTAAGTCCCCTGTTATAGCGGGAAGACCATGGTGAGGCAAAATACCAGATATACTCTTGGCTTATTCATTAATTTCAGTGTTAGTCAATTCAGTGCGAACGATTCAGATAATAGGAAGCATATGCAGCACCAAAGAGATGTCCAAATCTCCTAGATGTCTCGTTATGGACGTACCCTTCTGTTTACGCACTGTATGGTACACAGACACACAGACACGATACAAGTGTATAGCCTTCGCAGAACAACCTCGTAAAATTCACAATTCGAACCAATGTCTATATGTATAAGCATGTTATATCCTTGGTGTATGTTTCAGTTACAGTAGTTGATGAGCTTCGTCCACTTGCTCGCCGTAGCATTGCAGCGCTGACGCTATCACAAAGGTCTAAGACATCAAAGTCTCACAACTGAGATGAGTAGGACATACAATGCGGAAGAAATCGATCTACGTAGAAGGGGCCACGGCGATGCGTCGAGTTAGACGGCCCACTTCAAAACCTACTGTAGATAAATTAAACCCACTCTATCGCAGCTTCAAGTTTTCATTTAACGGATATCTTTCATTTTCGAGTTTGTGTACGGTCAAGTTCCTCCGAGTGAGCGAGAAATGAACTGATTTGATGGCTAAGAGCTAATATCGTCCGGCACGCACTGCTAGTAGGTGAGTCTCTGAGCAAAAATCCTCGTCCCCTGCCCCTGCGAAGCAAGATATGTCAAGGCAAATACCTTATCTAAAAATCGAACTAGGATATTGCAGTGTTACAACCCACTTGTCAATGTCAACTTACCGCTGCCCCGGTACTAGTGAATCATCCTATAATGGCTCGTTTCTGGTCTGAGCTTGGAGAGCGGCGCGCAGATCAGAGCAGGTAGGATAATTGTATAAAGAAAGTGGAACTGGCAGCACAAACGGGAGCTGTGAGATTGTATGATGAGTCATCAGGAAATCTGCATATTACTTAATGTTCCCTTAATGGGGATGGGCAACGCCTGCAAACAAAGCGTGTCATTATGTAAGCACGGTGCTAGGGAACATCAGCAAATCATCCAGTGCCTTTTTGTACCTTAAGTTACTTAATGTGACTTAAAAAATACTGTTAAGGCAGCTAAGGCGAATAAGTCACTATTGATATCCTTAGTTCAATTTATTTTAAGGCCGAGGTCACTATAAGTAGGTCTAAGACAATCAAGGCAGCGACAGAGATCAAGGCGCTTGCTTATTAATATATTTACATTACCACATCATTCCGAATAGTTGAAAAATAAGCATGCGACAAACAACTCGTTCATCGCAGAGATCAACCACTGAAATTCATATATTCCAATAAAAAACATTACAGTAAGTTTTATTGGCGCTCGTCACGTCAATCGTTAATGTGACACTAGTACACTGCATGTCTCCGAAATCTGTCTATCGCGGTGTAAAGAGTTGATTCTATGTGGGCGCTACAAAAGTGTTACCTTAAGACTCAGAGTGCGAGTGTGATGTTCGTCCCAAAGAGACTGCCTATAGAAATGCTCCTTGATAAAAAGCAAGGGATATCTTGTTAAGATCGAAGGTGAGAGAAGGAAAAGCTACCAAGAGTGCACTCGGTGTTCCGAGGATGTGTCCGAAGTACTGAAGTACTCGTCCGAAGTGGTCCGAAGGTGGTCCGACGTCTAGAAACGAAGGTCCGAGGTTGCGCGAAGCGTCCGAAGAGCTTCCAATGAACAGCGAGTGTTCCGAGAGAAGTACGGCGGGTGTATCGAAGTATAAGACTCGTGAAGTATAACTAAGCAAAGCCTATCGGGAGAACTTAGAGACAGCGAAGAGCGAAATGGCAGTGGTCAAGCCAAAACAATCATTCTGAATGAACAAAGATTGATTGCGTGAAGTACGACTATCTGAAAGTGACTCTACTAACTGTGACTTGTAGCAGGGAAAGTGAAGTGAAGTGCGAGTAGCTAGCGAGGCAGATTATATCCTACAGCGTGAAAGTCCGGAAACTGCGTAGGTGAAACCAGTAGTGAGATAAGACATCCGAAATGTAATAAGACTCAAGGTGAGCTGCTACAGAGATATGCATGTAATAAGATGCAAGGCGTGTATAACTGACGGGCCAACAACATATGTGCCCCTAGACATAATTAATAACAGATAATCAAGTGAAGAACGCACCAGCAAAGTCAAATGGACATGGACGGGACATGGTATGGAGGACCAGAACTGTATACAGGCCTCGGAAATGGACGGACGACCTTCGGACGACTCAAACGAATGCACGGAACTCTCGGAAGGTAAATGGAGTGTTGAGGAATGTGTATGTGGGATACCCTTAGAATTGGCAGGATACGAGCCCAACACCGATCCAAGTGCTACAGCGGGCAAGGGAGGAGGCACCAATTGTTACAGGCATCCGTAACACCTACAGGAGCCCCAGCTCTGCCTACGCCTGCCCCCGCTCTGCTAGACTCCCCGCGCAGCGGTGCGCCGCCCGCGCCTAGAAAGACAGCGGTCTGGACCGCTATGACCCCGCCCCTGGCCCAGATGGCCTTGTACCTGATCCATGGAGGCTGTACGCCTCATGGTCACCCTAGATCAGCGCATGCATACCGCATGTTGCTTCATGAAGATCCGGAGCGCTCTTGGCTCTTGGCGCTTCCTGTACCTACGCGCAGTCACACTTGGCGCTGCATGCTTGATCAGAGGTTAAGCCTCATGTATCTTATCTGAACCTCATGTCTTGTTATCATAGATCCTAGATATACTATTGATTACAGACTGAGCTAGAATACTTGTAGTACTTCTCTATAAGTAGACACAGATTATTGTACTTAGACTTTACTTTAATCTACTAGGTTCATCCCCAGAACTTGCTCATCTAAGCCTTACCAGCTTCCTTGTGTGAGACTGCACTTCTAAGTCGCCCCCTTACGACTTAGCACGTATCTGCTAGCCCTGCATCTCGACGAGCGCCGTCCTACCGAGATCGCCGGAGGAACCCTTGACGTTCCGTCAAGCCGAGAACCACCCTCAGCTTCAGTAGACTCACTCGAGTCGTCGCTGAGAAGACCTATCCTAGTTCGCACACGCCGACCGACGGTCAGCGTAACACCAATGGGGAGATATGATAGTTCGGGCAGAGGCAGTGATCATGGCTGAGGTGATTGCAGAGGAAGTGGAGGCGAGAACAGAAGGAACAGAGGCCTCACTGGGCTTCTGGAAGAGGGGGAAGGGCTGCTTCTGGAGAACGGAGAATGGAGACGGAACATGTCGCTCGAGAGCAGAAGGGGCGGAGGCCTCGCTGGGCTTCTGGAAGAGGGGGAAGAGCTGTTTCTGGCCCATGAATTGAGACGCTCGAGAGCAGAAGGGATGGAGGCCTCGCTGGGCTTCTGGAAGAGGGGGAAGAGCTGTTTCTGGCCCATGAATTGAGACGCTCGAGAGCAGAAGGGACAGAGGAATAGTGTCATCTCGGTGACTCTAAATTTGTGCTGTCAATCTTGTACTAGTGTATAACATGTAGAAATGCAAACCTTGAGATTCCACGTCTGCTCCAGATGACGAAGATATCAGTCTTAAAACTCTCTGCAACTGGCGACAAAGCCATGGTGAGCTTGCAATCAATCATTTTAGCACGATCAAGCTCGAGACGAAGGAGCCATGGCGACTGGAGATGCAGCTTGGACTCAATCTCGTCGGGAATGGCAAAGAATGACTCTACGAAGACAGAGTCCTCCTCGATGATGGTGGAGCTTAGGTCTGGGTCATACCAGATCTCCACGGCTGCGGTCACGGTACAAAATGAGGTATAGGTGAGCTCTTGCTCAATGTTCTTGGCAAGCAGACTCTCTTCAGCAATGTCAGGCTCGAGGTAGACAGTGAGGGAGGGAGTTTTGATTTTGGTGGCAACATTGATAATCTCCTTCAGACGTGGGTCACCAAGTGTCACATTCTTACTGGAGACACCAGCCTAATGGAATGTATTGAGCATCATCTGCGTAGCTGGTTCACCAATGGACTGACCTGGGTTCACTAGCGACAATGAAGCTTGACAGGTAGATAATGAGGATTAGGGCCGTCTGTCTGGCGCTGTTATTATGTACTGTCCCCGCGAGGTTCCAATGTCTGGTGGGGACTCTAAAACCATAAGAGTCAGGGTGTTGGAAGTCGGAGCTACTTATCAATATCTGCTTTTTGGTCAAGTTCGAAGTCAACATGTCTAACAAACCCCGGGAGATATGAATTCTCGTAGAAGATGGCAGTTGTTCAAAAGTTCGTTGTATTATTCGTCTGGCTTCATCTGCAGCTCTAGGGGGCCGTCGTCGACACAGATCTGCAGGGTATTTGGTTAGGGAAAGGAAGTTGGAAGGTGTTCAGCAGAGGGAAGGACATACTGCAAATTACACTATTTCAAAAGCGTGGTGATCTGCATATCTGTTGATATAATACAAGTTGAACATGTCATACGAGTCGTGTGGACTGATTTTGGGGATAAAGTCTGGGCCATAGACTGGAATGAGATGGGCAGCACGAAAGATGCAATCAATGTGAATAATTGAGATGTCTGGAACACCATCACCAGTTGTCGTCGGTGTGACGACATACATGCCTGTGTCGGGATCACGTCCTTCAAGCACATAAGCATACCAATGAACTATGGCACAAGGATAGTACAATGTCTGATAGTTAAAAGAGAAAAAGCACAGGACCCACGCAACTGCAAGTCCACCCATGGGAGAGTCAAAGTTGGCACCCATATTGACGAAGATACAATCACGCCTAGGTTCGCCACCGCGCCACGATGGTGTTGCCTGGATGTGCTTGCGATGCATACCTCCAGTACCACTCAGATCACTGGGTGCATGGAATGACGCTGCAGCAGAATTAAAGACAGCTACTTTCCCCAGGAATACTTGTGCTGTTTCCAGATCAAACTCAGGAGGGTTGGTGTCTTCTAAGTAGTGCTGATCATGGATGAATTCTTGCATCAAAAGAGGGAGGCGTGGAAGGTCGAGTTCAAGGCTGAGTGTATGAACATTTTGTACGCAACCTATGTATTGTCAGAAAGGGTCAAGGAGTAAATAGATTAACATATGGGGAGTCGCTGCAAGCCCGTCGTGGGACTCCTCGATCAGTCCATCAACAATTTCACCAGCATCCACCTCAACGGATTGGTTTTGAGGTTTGTAGACATGCAGGCGCCTAGAATGACCTTCTTGCACCATATCAGCCATCGCATCATCATCCAATTCTGAGTCGTTGTCTTCATGAACATTCTGACCTGTTTGGGGACATGAGAAGGGCTAAATCGTCAGATCAAATGATCACGCACGTCTCCGGAGTTCTCCCAAAGCGTTGGATAGACAAGAGCCATGAAGCATACCACGTGCCTCAAAATCTGCACAAGCAGCTGCAAGTTTGTCAAGGCATTGATTTGTTAGTAGCATTTGTCCGAGTGCATTAAACCTGCTAGATCAGCGCCAAGGTTCTTTAACCACTTTGATGTGTTTGGACTCAGTAATCAAAGAGCAAAGGCCATTGGGTGCGCCAAAAAGTCAAATCAGCAATATGTAGTGGCACAGGGAGTGTTGACATGGAAGGGAGAATGTCGAGACCACACCAGTTGCCTTGAAAACCTCCCAGTATTTGTGAAAGCGGTTGAGGGCATCTTGGAGTTGTACGAGGTCATCTTCAGTGAGAGCCTCACACCTTACAATGTAGCAAAATTCTAGAAATGCACTGAATGTGCGCACCACATCTTGAGGAACATGGCCTTTGATTGCAGCTAGATAGATCTAAATATGAGTTAGCTGGCTTGTCGTTCGGAAGGGAATACTCCAGCATACCTTCATCAATGCCTTTGAGTCATCACCCGTCCATTGCCGGAAACCATGCCTGTCAGGAAAGCGTCGCAACCCAGTGAATGGGGCGACTGCTGCTATCCTGTATGACATTAGTAGTTATTAAAAAAACATCAACGGTTTGCATACCTGCGGTCAATGTCATCCATGATCTCGGCCACATGACGAGCACCATGTGTGACCTGCAAATAATCACCCACCCAATCAACCAAATGATCCTTGAAAGTTCCCTTGATTATTTGGTGTAAAATATCCGGCGATAGGAGCTCATGGATGTCCGCTCGAGGAAAGTCATTTGTAAATGGCTAGCAAAGCGGACAGGTGAGATTGGACTTGGCGAGTTTCAGCAAGCAACTTACGACAACATTGGCAATGATGCCATACTCATCCCAAGCCTGTTTGTGTGTGAGTTGTTCGACGAGCAACTCGGTGTGTGCTTCGTGTCGATGCAGACATGGTTGATCGCCGTCAAGGTCCTTCCTATTCGCCAGACACCTATTATGATAAGATGAGTCATTAAAAAGTGAAATAAAATTGTGACATACTGTGGACACCAATTCTGCACGACGCCAGAGAGAATTAACTGTTCTGGATAGTCAGCAATGTATGGGCCCAAGCCATACACGGGTTGTTGAAAATGGCCGTCCGGAAAGCGTGTAACGTCAAAAGTTTCCATAAAGGGTTTCACAGACTCGAAAATCTTGGCAAGGGAATGCTGGAATAGTTGCCGTCGAAAATTTCTGTACTTGATATCGTCATTATGTTCCTTCGTGGCTAAACAAACAAAGGTTATGATGAAATGATGCAATGAGAATAACAAGCACCTACATTTCAGTATCAAAAGAAATCCAATGAGCACAATGCCATTGCGATGTGCCCGTTGTAGAGATACAACAATTGCTGGGCACTACACAAAGTAAGTAGCCAGCAATATAAAAATGTTGTGGTCGTGCACAGCCTAGTCTGCTATACTTGCAAGACAAGTGCGTTCGACCCAAGGGGTTAGCTATTTGGAATGGTCTGTAGTTAGTGAAATGATAAAACGGTCAAAAGTCCGAGCACGGGAAACAAAGTCCGAAGGTATAACTACGATGTCTGATGCCAAAGCATCGGGTCCGATGTTTTCGGGTTTTGGGTTAGCGGGTTTTGGGTGCGGGTTTAGCGGGTTAGCGGGAATGGCGATTAGTGAACGTTGGGAAAGCGAGTGGTATGCAGATATATGATAACGATGGGTATTTCGGATAGAAAGAGCGGTAATATTCGCAATGTCAACTAAGAACTACAAAATATCGGGTTTGACCACTAAGTATTGGGGAACGGCTCCCTACTACTTGGATAATGAAAATACTCATAGTCAGTCCAATATATATATAAGTACGTAGAAATCCGGAAGGCCATAGGCGAAAGTAGCGGCCGACGATTTCGGGTCCGAAGTACATGTAAACTAACATGAGGCGCTGCGGATGATGGGAAAACATGTAATAGCGCTTGCTACGACGTGAGTAATGTGTGAAATAATCAACTACTCACCTAGTGGGGCTAGCAAGACGGGACAGGACACAGATAGGACAAGTGTGCGGGAAAATATCGGGTCCGATGCGGCCGAAACATCAGGTCCACTAGTCAAAGCGTCGGGTTTGTGTCGGGTTGTGCGGGTTACATCAGAAAGTGACGGGCATTGAATGTGGATAGGGAATTCAGTGAATACGGGCCTAGCGCGAGCTCGAGTGCTACACCGTCGTATGCTATTGTGAATGTTCCCAATTGAGAGATAAAGTGGGTGATATTCAGTTTGGCCAGTAGCGACAGAAATGACCGTCTTGTCGCTGCCGATAATCAATGGCACGAATGTCGAACCATGATTCTCCTCATTTTGAGCGATAACATCCTTGAGATGATTGTTAGTATGCTAAAAATGTGAATATTAAAAAGTGCACCGCCTGGTTCCACGCCCAGTCAGCCGACATGAAGTTCTTCCAGTATCGTTTGTTCTCAGTGGTATAATCACGATATGGTGAAAACTCGATTCCTCCATCAAGTTCAGAGTTTGCCAGCATGCTGCGCACCATTTGCAATGGATCTCTATACCATACATCATATTTTCCATCCATCCATGGCGGTATGTCTTGTTCAGGTCTGACTCCGTTGTAGCACATCGTAAAGCTCTTCCAAGGGGTATCACCAAGTGGTGTTGCATCGATGGTAGCATACATGTCCTTATGGTTCGCAAAAGGGGGAGCATCATTGTGCTTAATGAGAGTTGCGACCCACAAGTCGAGAAGTGTATCAATCTGCTTTGCAGACATTTGATTGCGCGTGAATACAAACTCCACTGTCTCAAATGCAGCTCGATCGTTATAAGGTGTCCAGTCGGTCGGGGGGGCATCCGTATGAGGCGGTGGGGGTGCATCCTGGTCGATAAATGACCTGTTAGCATCACATTTGAGTCCTAAGTCAAAAGAAATGAGTGCCATAGTATGACAGACTCCTAAAAAAACACTCACCTGTGAGGTGCGGATGGAATGTGTGGAATAAACACCCCATGTCCGCCCAAGTACCTTCCTCAGGTACAAAGCCTCCATCCTCCTGCTCACCCGCTGCGTCTTGATGGAAATTCTCATCGATAACCTGGTTTTTACCTGCTGGAGTGGGAGAACAACTTCTTGGGAGTATAAATCCGGGACCTGCGGGTGGGGCTGTGCGATTGAAGTCTCACTGTGTTTGTCAGGTGCCGTGCTTTGCATTTGTGTGTTGAGTGAGGCCAGACTTGTTTTTGAAGACCTTGTTGCAGTTTGGAAACCGACAGACGAGCCTGGTGACAGCTGGGGCCATGTTGAGCGGTGAGCGGTGAGCAGTTGCAGCAACGGATACCAGGAAATGGAGTACTATGTAGAATGCGGATTAGACTGATAGTAAGTGTGTGAATCAGAAATTATGACACGTCAATTGAATGAATAAAAACTCGCTGGTGTAGCACTCGGATCGGTGTTGGGCTCGTATCCTGCCAATTCTAAGGGTATCCCACACACATATTCCTCAACACTCCATTTTACCTTCCGAGAGTTCCGCGCATTTGTCTGAGTCGTCCGAAGGTCGTCCGTCCATTTCCGAGGCCTGTATACAGTTCTGATCCTCCATACCATGTCCCGTCTGTGTCCGTTTGACTTCGCTGGTGCGTTTTCCACTTGGTTATCTGTTATTGATTATGTTTAGGGGCACATATGTTGTCGGCCCGTCGGTTATATGCATAACAAACACGCCTTGCGCCTTATTACATGCATATCTCTGTAGCGGCTCGCCTTGAGTCTTATTACATTTTGGATGTCTTATCTTGCTACTGGTTTCACCTACGCAGTTTCCAGACTTTCACGCTGTAGGATATAATCTGCCTCGCTAACTACTCGCACTTCACTTCACTTTCCCTGCTACGAGTCATAGTTAGTAGAGTCACTTTTGGATAGTCGTACTTCGTGCAATTGATCTTTTGTTCATTTGGAACGATTGTTTTGGCCTGACTGCTGCCATTTCGCTACTCGCTGTCTCTAAGTTCTTTCCGATAGACTTTGCTTAGTTTTACTTCACGAGTCTTATACTTCAATACACCCGCCGTACTCCTCTCGGAACACTCGCTGTTCATTGGAAGCTCTTCGGACGCTTCACACAACCTCAGACCTTCGTTTCTTGATGTTGGACCATCTTTGGGCCACTTTTGGACCACTTCGGACACATTCTCGGAACATTGAGCATGCTCTTGGTAACTTTCCTTTCTCTCATCCTCGATCTTAACAAGATATCCCTTGCTTTATAACAAGGAGCATTTCTATAGGCAGTCTCTTTGGGACGAACATCTCACTCGCACTCTGAGTCTTAAGGTAACACTTTTGTAGCGCCCACATAGAATCAACTCTTTACACCGGTTCATTGCCACTTTTCTGCTTAGCATCCATAGTATTCCTTCAATGCCTCACTGCCAACGTTCCTTCAACAGCTTGTCCTTGCTCTCTCTATTCTCTACATATGCCTCGGCCCGCAACACGCCCAGGGAATGCTAACAAACATCCCGGACAGGTAGTGCTTGATGCAAATCACGTGGCGCACCCAAAGGAAGTGATTGCAGCTGAAAAACAAAAGGTGTCAGCAGAGAAATCAGCCAAGGCAACTGCCTTGGATCATGCTCAAAAGCAGGTCGCTGCAAAGGAAGATGCCATGGCTGTCGAGCAGATGGCTCAACGTGCTGGCCCTGGACGCCTTGTCAGGCCAAAGCCTAAGCCGCGCCCAGTAACCAAGGCAGTCACAGTGCCAACTGCAAACACCAATGAGATGTGTAAGCCTTACACAATATATAATGTTGCAAGGACTTACCAATCCTATACCATTTGTACAGCTGTTGGGACAAATCCAGCGTCTCAAAGCACCGACATCCAAAAGAAGAAATATCCAGGCTTGAAACTCACCTTCAAGGATAGTGTGAATGCCAGTCAAAAGGTGTCCAACATCGGTGTAGCATCCTTAAGTCTTAGCGAAACACATGTTGGAAGCACCATTGATCATGGAAAATTCCGACAGCCACTGTAAGTTCGCCTTAACTACAATGTTACTTCTATCAGAGCTGACTCTTCATTACTTCGATCTGTTTCACTCACTAAAATGTAGGACATCTGAACCATCCAAACTTTCAGAGGGAGCAGGAGTAGGGAAGTGGGTCAGAGGTGTGGCATTGAAGTCTCAAGTGAAGCCTTCTGTGCCACCAAGTGCACGTGCCAGCAGTAGGTACAGTCTGATTTTTGTGCACATCGCTAATGGATTTTCAGTGATTGCAAACAATAACGCAGAAGGGTTCGAAGACAATGACTCACCTGAAGATCATGACGATAGTGTAACTATGAGTCGGGGTGGGCCGGTGAGTGAATTCATGCTCACGAATGGGTGTTACAAGTAACATCGGTCACGTGGCCCCCCTATCATTTTCCCTTCATCCTCGCCCTCACCACCTACCGGCTCGTCCTCCTTTACCGACTTTCCGTTGACCGGATCCTCGGGACCGTTCCCGTCCCTCGCATCATCCGCCTCTGTACACGTGCAATGCACGTTCCTCTTCTGATTCGACCACCAACGTGGTCCCGCACCTCTGACTCGGTCTGACTCATGCCACCAATGTGGCTTTCCTCTTTCTGTTTCCCCTTACTGCGGATTCCCGCACGTTGTATTCTTACCGTTGGTCCGTTCCAACGTTTCTCGGTCTCATTCCACATTCGACCACCCATCACTAATCCGGCTATGCTGCCAACGCACCTATACCATATTCGCATCCCCTTTACCCTTACCTACTGTGCGGTAGCCTTGCCCTTAACCCTCTCCACTTAGTATAAGTAGTCGGTCACCTTGTACTAGATTCTCTAACTTGAATCTACTCAATCTTCCCTGGAACATACTTCCCTCTGAAGCCCCCTCAGCTTCAGTCTCTAGTATCTTTTCTTAGTCGCTCCTCGCGGCTAAGTCTACCTCGATCGACCTCATCGTTCGGACAAGACTGTCCTTACCTTGAGCGACTTCTAAGACCTCCGTCTCAGAAGTCACGTGACACGCGCGTACTGTGATCGCTGCCGACTTATCGTCGCCAGTCTCACTTGCTATACCGGACCCTTCCGGTTACGTCACGAACATTAGTGGACGACGCCCCTCTTAGGGCTCCGCCTAACAGATCTATTTGAGTGCGTAACAATGGGGACTACTTGAATCAAGGCAGGGCATTGTGCATATTTTTCAGACCGCTGATGATGCACTGAGGGGACGAAAACGTGGATTATCCACGGTCTTATTGGGCGACCTCGAACCCGAAGAGCAGCATGAAATGGAGGAAGACCAAGATGCTGATGAAGATGTTCAGGAGGATGTCGACATGATGGATCAGCAGAGTGACATTGAAGTAAGTGCTGGTGGGTCCTGTGAGATAGATGAATCACTTACCATGATTCTGGGATTTCATAGGTCTGTGAAGTGTCAAACAGTCGGCTCACAACCTCTGTAGGCAGAATCTACTCTGGTAGCCTGACAATACTGACAAATTCCTTTGCAGATGTCAGTTAGCGTTATGGACACTGCAATGGACAACCAGACATCTAAGTACATCAAAACCGAAAATGGACGTGCATCATGACTCATTTGTCAGAAGAGAGAAAAGCCGAAGAATTCGCACTTACCCAGCAGTGCTCAGAACTCAACCTTTCATTCCACATTTATTCCAATGGTCATCCACTGGGTCGGAAATAGCAACCATCCATGGACTATCCCAGAGCATGATAAATTTTCAGACACTCTCGAGGATATCTACAAGGCGGTGTATTCCCAACCTGGAGACTTTCAGTATGATGATGGCTGCAATTTCGCCTTCAATCTTGTGAGTGAATTCCTATTTTATTACTACTAGTTGACTATTATGCTGGCAGGTATCCCAAAGGATCTCTGAATGGAGAGGAAATTTCGGCTCCACCACTATCAGCATTCTCATGGCATTTTTTGCCTCCACGGATGAATACGAGACTAAGGAGGCACGGCAAGCATACGCCGAATATCAACTCGAAGATTCACGCTTTGTGTATGAAGATCCAGATAGTAAAGACTCACCCGGAGCTTTCTTATCAGAATTCATTTTGCGCATCTTCGCTGTTCAACTCAACGCCACCCAAGGACGCCAGATAATTGACTCGCTTGACTTTGAGTTACCTGGATATGCAACAGCCCTTGCACTGACCACCGCAGCCATGAGTTTTGCATTGCCTTTACAAAACTTACTAACTTGTCATTTACAGGCCGAGTGTGCACTTATTTTAGCTCGCGACGACCTCATCGTGGAAGATACTTCGGACCACAGGAAACACAAGATCATGTTGATGCTCAACCATGCCACCAAAAAAATGACTAACACAGGCACTGCTGTTTCTTCAGCCAATTGGGAGACTGATACGATCATGTACATGGAGCGAATTGAGGAGCTGCCCTTCGACCGCGTGAAAGAAATCGTTCAACGATCTCAAGCGTACATGAAGCGTACTTGCTGCAGGGGTCCAGATGAAGGCACTATTCCTGATGATGGAAGTCAGGTCCCCATGAATCCACGTTCGTGTATCCGTATCTGTAGTATTTGTTTCTTTATCTCAATTTTCTTGCTCTGACACCATTATGTTTGACAGAACTTGGTTGGCTACTATATGCGCGCTTGTCTCCTGTTACGAACTAGGGTAGTTCTAACAACGATAACTCGACAGAGTTTATGATCATTGAGATTCTCAGTCTCTCAGACAAGAGAGAGTTCTGTGGACTTAATCAAAGGAGTGCTTTGACTAAGAATCGGGTTTCTAGATGACTTAAGATTGGAGGTCTTAAGTGAAGGAAGTTCCAGGTAAAACCTAGTAAGATTCAAGTAAAGAATACAAGCGTGATACACTGTGCTTAAATAGATCCATATGTGCGCACAGACCAAGTCATCGTGAGAAAGTAGTACAGTTCCAAGAAAGGAAGGTGTATTGTATAAGTACAAGAGAAACAAGATAGCGGTTGTAACATCTCCCCGCCTCAAATCATTAATCGCTTCAATCCCTGCTCGCGCTATCATCAATTGCTTTCATACACGTTTTCTAATGTTTTTTTTCGTTATTTTCATAGAACGCCTTAAAAGCCATTGACATCCTTTTTTTGCCTTAATCTACTTAGATCGTTTTGTCTTTATGAAATAATAGTATCCTTAAAGTGCCTTATTTGCCTGATTTTAAGTGAACTGCCTTAGTTTAAGGAGATGGATCTACTTTTTTCTCCTTATTTTAAGGCACGAAAACGGCCTTAAAACTGCCTTATTGTGTGAATTAAGGCACTTAAGGAGCAAATAAGGCACTCGAAGGCACTCAATGATATGCTGATGAATGCGATGGCAAACATCAAGAGTACCGCTAGTGCACACCATTTACGAGTGCAAATACCAAGCAATTACTATCGAATGATACTGTGAGCTACATTAGACAATTCGGGCACAAACATCAACTATCATTCATCCTTGCCCTCGTGTTCACCATCTCCCACATCAGGAAAACCTTAGCTTACTTAATCTTACTTATTTCAAATGGACCTCCTTATTTTTTTTAAATCACCACCTTGTCAAAAATGGACCACCAGGGTTTGTTGAAAATCATCATATATGTGTGCTATCAAATTTTTAGATTCTTAATTTGCAAGATGGTGCCTCAAGAGAGCATTTAAGGAAGAAAATCATTAGTATTAATGTGCCATCCACACTTCATACTGGTAGACAAGTGTAAGTTTTATGCTATGAAATATATCTCTTAAGTACAATAAACATATTGGAATACTCAAAATTGGAGCAGTTGTTGATTTAAAAGAAATAAGTAGGTCCATTTGAGATAAGTAGGAAAAGGAGTAAGAAAGTCGAAATAAGTTGGTTTTATTGCCTCATTTTACCACAGGCATGTAAAACACCAAAGCACGTGACCTCGCTGACGAATCAGCGACCCAACGCGTCTTACCAGTAGCATAGTACTTACACTATGATAATGTGTCCTCAGTTTCAACATGCTGATCTGCAGCTCCTGTTCTGTCGTCTTCGCATCACAAATACCTGCATCCAGGGACACGTGCCACTCGCAAGCACCAAAAGCACCCCACAGCGGAGCTCGCTGAGCTCCTTATGTTTCCATGTTGCATCCCAACAACCTTCACGACGTGATTCCATCGAAATTCATTGTGCGAACACGCAGGAAGATGGTGTTATCTGTGTTTTCTTGATGTATAGTTGTATATATGCTCACTGTGTAATATAAGTGTTACAATTTGCTTCATTAATGGTGAAATTGATTGAGTGCGCAACTTTTCCATTCTTTTCTTGTAAAATGCTGCACACAGTGCGGCAAAAAATCGCATTTCTGGTTCCCTTCCCTTCAAAATCTTGCTTTAACTTTAGCCTCACATTCACACTACCATCTCTGCTACTCCAAATGTTCCTACAGGTATGTATAATGTTGCCAACTTGCTACTTACAACGCGCTGCCTCACTCTTGGACCAGGGGCGCTGCCCTAACAAGGTAGTGTGACTGTTTGTCACATTACACAATCACACCGCTCTTTGTCTTCATCCAGCCGCACGGTTGGCTCAACGCCGACTGGTCTTGTCTGTCACTATGGCTCAGGCCCTTTGGGTGGATCTGAGCTAGATCTGTGGTGTTCCCAGTAGCCTTTCTTTGGTTGCACTGCTCTTTGTCCTGCACTAATACTATCTTCATCATCCAGCCGCCATTCTCAGCCACAACTTGGGTGCTATTCTTGCAGTTGCGGACCACCTCGCTCACCAGGGACAACCCCTGACTGTCCGTGACATTCTCGAGGGCATGATCAAAGCACACGAGATTCAAGGTGGCCTTGCCCTGCTCAACTCTTTCAACCACGTTGGTCTCGATCACGTCGTGCTCGTCAAAGTTGCCAGTACTGCTGTTGTCTCCAAACTCCTGTAAGTGCACCTTTGGAGTTGAATGCAACAACTAAGATGGTACACGTAGCAGTCTTTCATACTCTCAAATGATCAACGCCGTTTCGCAAGCATGGGTCAATGGCCAATCTCTCTGTACTTACCGTCATGCACCAAACACTGGCCCTTGCAAGTCATGGCCAGCAGGTGATGCCTGTTCCTGTGCCATCAACCTCGCTCTTCTTGTCAAGAAGGGTGAGCTTGGTCTCCCCTCAGTCCTCACCGCCAAGACTTGGGTTTTTACGATGTCCTCTTCAAAGTAAGATACCCCAAGAGTACAGCAGTTCCACCCCACTGAACTAGACCTCCAGGGAAAGCCATTCGAGTTCCAAATGCCCTTTGGCTCATACATCATGGAAAACGTCCTCTTCAAGATCTCATATCCCGCCAAATTCCATGCCCAGACCACAGTCGAGGCCGCATATACCATCCACAAGCAGCTCATAGCACTCAGTAAATCATCAGATGACATTAAGGGCATGCGCATCTGTACATAGGAGGCTGCCATTCACATCATTGATAAGCAAGGTCCCTTGGACAACTTCACTGACCGAGAGTAAGTATCTCAACCCATCCATGACAGTGCATATTCACTCACAGGTCACTTCAAAGCCATGCAATCAGCTATATGGTTGCATACAATTTTTGTGCAGCCTCAGCCTCACTTTTGGCACGTTTCCTTGCCTCCTCTTGAGTTTTGGCATGCTCTTCTTCCCGTTTCCTATGTGCTTTGGCAGCTTTCTCTTTCCCTTCCCATTCCTTGGTCTTCCTCCTACTCTCTGCGAATTCTCTCAGCCTCAAGACGCTCTTGTTCTTCCTTGTCTTTCATCTTCTAATGTGCAGCCTGCATCTTCTCCTTATCCTCCTCTATTCTCTTGCAGCAAGTCTGGAGTTTGCAATGACATGCAGGCTACAATCCTCATCTGCATTTCACTTAGCTTTTATGGAAAAATGCAGCGCGCCCCTTCTGAGTGGCGGAGATGCTGCTCTCACTGCAAGCAATTTTGACAGGGCGATCGACTTGTACTCGGTGGTGATCAACCTGGATTCTGCATCCGATGTCGTCTTTGCAAAATGTAGTCAAGCAAAGTTGGGGAAAAGGCTGTGGGAGGAGGTGCTTCTCGACATGCAAAAGGTATGATGGCATCCATGATTTCGTGGCCCATGTTGACTTCGGCAATGTATGCATAGGCTACCAAACTCAATCCTTCGTCTCATGTTGGATACCAGCTGATGCATACAGTGCTGCCAAAGCTGGTGAAGCGACGGTCCCTGGAAAACTCATAGTGAAGAATGGCGTGACAATCATAGGTATGCCATCCACTTTGCGTGATAGCAGAAAATCTCAAAGGACCAAGGTTACACTGACCTTCCCTCGTGACTTCCAATACAGTCGTCTACTCTGTACTCCAACAATATCACCAAATTTTCATTGTCCATAGGAGAGAACAACACCTTCAATGTTGATCTTACTGATGAAGTTGTTTGTGGTTCTATCATTGTCCACCAAGGCACTATCCTCCCTCTTGTACCCCAACCTGCTCCTCCTCCTGCCGCTCATCCCACTCCCAAGGTCAAGGAGAAGGCAGAGACCCTGGCCATCACTCCTTGGCAAAAGGCTACCCGCGAGATAGCTACTGTCATGGCTGGAATGGGTTCCGTAGTGGCTCTCGGCAAAATGACCAGCGCTGCCTTCATGAGCAACTTCTTCACGTTTGGCCTTGTGGGTATCATTGGATACCGAGTCATTTGGGGTGTCACTCCAGCTCTACACTCCCCCTTGATGTCTGTTACCAATGCCATCTCTGGTATGTACCTTTTCTTCAGGTATGAAATTGAGCTGAGTGTTTTCCAGGCATAGTTGGTGTTGGTGGTGTATTCATCATGGGAGGAGGATACCTTCCAGGAACCATTCCTCAGGTATTGGGCGCACTCTCTGTGCTCCTTGCTAGTGTCAATGTCACCGGTGGGTTCATCATCACAAAGTGGATGCTTGACATGTTCAAGAGTGAGTCGAGCCTTCATCTCAATTGCTACCATAGTTTAATATTGTGTAACAGGACCAATGGATCCTTCTGAATACTCTTGGTTGTATGGTGGTCCAGCTGTCGTCTTTACTGGGGGGTTCTTGGCTGCTGCAAGCATGGGTATGGCTGGTCTTGTACAGGCAGGCTACCTGATGAGCAGCATGCTTTGCATTGGTGAGCACATTGAGTTTTTTCGGGAGTATGAAACTGATAGGCTATGTATGGCCTATAGCTTCTCTATCTGGGCTGGCATCTCAGGCAACTGCGCGACAAGGGAATGCACTGGGCATACTTGGTGTCGGATCAGGCATCCTTGCCTCACTTCTGGCAGTTGGCTTCCCCCCTGCCCTGCTTGCCCAGTTTGCTGGTGTTGCCACTATTGGAGGTACAATCAGTGCCATCCTTGGTCACTGTATCATGGCCACTGAGCTTCCGCAGATGGTAGCTGCTTTGCACTCTGTTGTCGGTCTCACTGCTGTCTTCACTTCCATCGGTAGTATCCTCGCTGGTAGCTGCTTTGCACTCTGTTGTCAGTCTCGGTGCTGTCTTCACTTCCATCGGTAGTGTCCTTGCTGACCCGTCTCACATTTCTATGTTACACCTGGTCACTGCCTATCTCAGGGTTGTCATTGGTGGTGTCACCTTCACCGGCTCCATTGTCATGTTCCTGAAGCTTGATGGAAGGATGAGCTCGAGGCTGTTGATGATGCCCAGATGACACCTCATTAACTCTAGTTTATTCGGAGCAAATGTATTGACCATGGCTGCTTTTGTCACAGTTGTGCCAACAGTACCCATGGTTGCTGCTGGGTATCTCAGAGTCAGCACACTTCTCAGTTTCATCAAGGGCTTTACAACGACAGCTGCGATTGGTGGTGCTGACATGCGTATGTATGACTTCAGGCACTTTTAGTCTGTTTCTGACGCGTCATTTGAAGCGGTCGTCATCACTGTCTTGAATGCCTAATCAGGGTTTGCATTGGTTGCAGAAGGTGAGTATCAGAGTTGAGCTGTAAGGAGGTGTTTGACTTCAGACAGAACATGTCGAGGGCGAGGGTGTGAGGGCAAGTCTGAATGAGCACTACACTCTCAAATTCTGTTGTCAAAGGACCATCCTTCTCTAGTCATTAGTGCACTTCAACTCGTCGATCTCTTGCTACAGATGCTTCTACATAAATAGGGACTCTCTTAAGTTATGGCCCCTTGGCAATACACCTATTCCTCCTCCTCCGATTTGACACTGTCTTCCTTGACGCTATCATCTATAATGCTGTTGTCCTCAACGTCGTCGTCCTCTGTCCTGCTTAGAATCTCAGCAATGGTGTGCACCTCGGCTGCCTCCCTCATCGCCTCAATGACCTCAACCGTTTTCTCATAGCTTGAGAGGTACTTGTAAACAGTCCTGATGACATCCACCTGAAACCCTTGCTGGACTGCGAGTGATTGGACTAAGGCATCGAAGCCAACCTGGGCAAAGTGTGTGATGTCACCCTCATGTACATTGCTATGAGTGGTGGACGTGCCTGAAGCTGTTGTAGTAGAATGGCTGCTGGGCTGTTGTCCTCTCGCGCTGTCTTTGAAGAATGTGAGCTGGAGCATTGTGGCTGTAGAGAGGTGTGTGTCAGTGTGTAGTTCATATGATGTGACGAGTGCAAACCGGCGCTGTTGTTTGATGCTGTGGAAAAAGGCGAAGATGCAGCCAGAAGCCCCTGTAAGTGTTTGAACTTCTATATGTACTGACTCCTATAATTCATATCTAGAGTGTGACACCCCACTCGTACAACACCTCCTTCTCATCTGCTCGATCATATTTATCCTAATCATACTCTATACTATATTGTACTTTAAACAAATGGCACGGGGCACAACAAAGAAAATCGCAGTGGCCATAAATAAACCAGGACAGAAGGGAGCTACTGCCTCAGCCTCAGCTCTTCAGGAACAACGCGAAGAAGCACGACAAACACTGCTGAAGGCGAAAGGGACTCGATCGCAGTATGCCAGCCATCTTGAACGGGGCCGATGGTTTCTCGCGGATGTTGTTGAGCAGAAGAGAACTGCCCAAGCAGAGGGCACTCACTCTCAGGCTGATGGCGAGTCTGATATCGATGCATACAGTCGCATGTTTGACATCATCCCTAACAGATACTCGGCATCAGCACTCGAGCTGTTCCTTGTCCAGAAGGAATTGACAGAGGGACGGAGTTTGAGCACAATGTGGGGCATCTTCTCCACATTCAAGGATATGTGGAAGAACACATACATCTTGTCTATTTCTGTGCATGCATTCGAGGCCTCAGGACTCCACATAAATACTACAGCAAGGGCGAGACTTACTGTGGTCCCTATCACTGCGATGAGGGCACTGGGGTGGTCACAGGAAACCCAGCCTTGTCTGTGGCTGCACAGGATATGATGGAAGTCCTCAAGAACAACGAGGGTGCCGAAGGTGGAAGCAGAAATCATGTGTCAGCCATGACCATCAAGGACATGCAGAAACTCATGGCCTGGTCCTATAGCCAGTGTCCAGATGGAATTGTCAGCCATGTTTGCCAGTCCATTGAAGGTAGGTCAACCCTTGACATGGCTGACGTGATTCTGGCCCAGCGGCACCTCATGGTGCGCACATTCTCGACAACAGGAATTACAATCTGGACACGGTATGCTAGGTTTTGAATTCAGGCCACTTTGCCCTCATCGCCTCAGGGACTCAGACTGACTGGACTGATGCATGCACTCATTTACCACAGGAATTTTGAACTGATAAAAATCAAGCAGAAAGACATTGTTTGGAACTGCCAGGGACGCCCACCCTATGGCATTCCCTTCGACCTTGTGAGCCTCATCAACCATAAAGGCTGGCAGCGGAAGGGGGAAATTGATGGTGCACTTGAAGGTATCTATTTTTCGATTGGGTTGCTGGATGAGGGCGCTGACTCTGTGACTACCAGGTCATGAGTACGAGGTCTACGCTCAGCCGAAGACCCCCGAAATCTGTATGTTCACACACCTGCGAGCTTGGGTGAGTTTCCTAGAGGAGGTACTTCTCCAACGGCCCTTGCAACCTGAAGAGTACATCTTTCTGTGCATCGGTGCAAATGGTGTCGTCTACCCTTCTGACGAGCTGTCCTACAACACTGTCATGAAGACACTGACCTGGATTTGCGCCAAGGCTGGGCTGACAGCCAGGTACACCAGCCATTGCTTCTGCCGAGGTGGTGCGAGGTATCAGTTTATGTTCGCACCCCTCGGAGAGTGCTGGTCACTATCTACAATATGTTGGTGGGGTGCATGGGCTGAAGGCAAAAGCATGAGTTGGCCTGCTAATCTGTAATGTGAACTGATTCCCAACTTGGACAGGTTGATATGCTGATACGGTACCTTCTGGACGAGCTCACCCGATATGAGAAAAATCACCGGGACGCGCTGTGCCCAATTCCTCGGGAAGGCAACAAAAGCTTCAACAGCGACCACATTTTGACAGCACCCATCACCACAGCGGAAACACGTGAACTCAAGATGTCATTTGATCGCGAACTGAACCGCCTGTCTGGTAAAGTCAAGGAAGTCCTAGACAAACTAACTCTTTCTCCGGCCTCATTCCCTTATCCCTCACTCTTGCCGTCACCTTCACAACCTCCAATCTCGGTCCAACAAACCATGCGCCATCAGGCCACCAATCCACCCTCTTTGCTGAGCAGCACAGAAACTTCTTCGATACCCAGCCCGGTTCCTGTAGACTCGGCTTCTTCTCCCTTTCCTCGCATCATCCCCATACTGCAGGTGCCTCCCTCTGACAGCCGTCAGTATAGCTGTGGTGCAGCAAAAAAGACAGCTCCCATCCCTGGCATCGGAATCCCAGACCTCCTGCATGGACAAGAGGCATGGCTAGCTGCTGTAAAGCAGTGGGAGGATCCTGCAGCATCCATTGGCAGCAAGGCACTGAAAGATTGGCCGGAGGAGTGGTACACTGGCCCTATGCATACAATCACTGGTGTGAAGCGGAACATCCACAAGGTGATTGCTATCGAGTTCTACTGGTGAGTGGCCTTCACACCGTTTCAGCAGGTTTCAGAAGCGGCACCCAATTGTTTGCAACTCAAACACTTCCTCAAACAGGCTGCAGCGGGACCATCAAGTTTTTCTGGAAGCATACCCTGAGGCCACCCGCAGTGTCAAGCCACTTTTCGATACCATCCAGTGCCAGCGTGAGGGATGCAGAGAAATCACCAGTCAAGCAAGCAAGAATGGCCACCCAGAAGTCCAAGCATCCTCCTCCTGCTGAAGGCTATACCCCCACATCCACGATTCACGAACCACACACGTTCATACACTCTCATTTTCCCCCTCATTTCAATGTTTTTCACATTGTATTTCACACACCGTCACTCCCCATGTGCTCAGTTTGTCCCTGCAACTCAACAATTGTATCCCTAGCTCGTTTTCATCACACCGCAGCTATTGTAGTCTTTGCCCTTTGTATCCGTCATTTTGCTTTGTTATAATGTTGTTTTAAAAAGTTGGATTCATGTATTATTTTATTGTTTGTCCAATCCATTCGAGCCGAGCGCTCAGAAAGTTGAGAGTGTTTGAAAACAAGAACAACCAATGACGAGAAACAACGCACATCGCAGAAAAGGAACTGGGTGCCAGAATCTGAAAGTCACATGAACACATCACATGATCATAAAATGGTGTAAAATGTTCGACAAAAGTAAGATTAAGTAAGCTAATGTTTTCCTGATGCAGCTCTGGCAACTTGAAGGATGCAACAGCACTATCATGATGATTGTTTGGCTGCAACAACATTAAAGGTCCACCAGGGGTTGCTTCACCACTCAAATACCGTGCGACAGCCTCCATTAACACTTTGACCTTCTTCTGTTTTGTAGTTGATGTGTCTTTGGCTGCTGGTACTGCAGGGTCAAATTGACGATGCCATTGAATTTGCAGGTCTATCTCTGGGGCATGAAGCTGTGTAAGATCTTCAAGTGTGAGCCGAGGCATGACAGCATCAAGTTTTGCCCCTGCAGCATCATGGTGTGCTCGTTTCTTAATATCTTGCTCCTGATGCTGCCACACCACCTCTTTATCATACTCAACCTGTGCAAATCGCCATAGGCTTTATGCTCCTTGCTGCTGTAGAGACTGACATCTCTGTGGCCTTGTAGAGGTCTAATCCTCCAATGCTCTAATCACCTTCCAAATGCAGCATGACTTGTATCTTGTTTCCATGCACTTGGCACTTCATCAGCCACTCATGTGTGCAAGCGCTTTGGACGTGCATCAGCACATGCATCCTCAGTTCTGTCACTTGTCCTCTGTCCATCCATTCCATGTCCATTCAGTTCGTCGGTGCATATTCCTATCTTATTCTTGTGCATTCTGACAGTATCTCTGGCACTTGCGCACACATTCCATATGTTGTGCCACAGACCGTTATATTACATATCATCGCATACTCGCTTTGTTTCTCAGTTTACCTCAGCACTTGACAGTGCTTAGCAGTACTTAGATAGTTTTCATGTATGTCTTTCCCTCTTAACAAGTAACCACCATCTTCTCGCACATTATTGGACTCTAAGTCTAAATCACCGTCATGATCACCAACTGACACTGAGTGCCTGAATGCACACAAGCACCAACCCTCTTACTCTTAACAGGACATCTTTCTACTCATCTTCCGACTCATTTAGAGTCGCTGCACTCTACCACCCCCATGTGTGCCTCGTATTCACTCAGTGCACGCCATCGCACTTATTGCTCAGTAGTGCTTCATAGCACTCTCGCTTTCCATGCTTCACTCATCATTGCACACCTTACCAGGCTTGACTAAGTGCCCGGTTCAGTGTTTCCCTTCTGTTAAGAACGTGCTCAAGGGTCGTATCCAAAGGGCTTGGCTTCAGCTCGTACACTGCACCCCTTACCCGAGTATGTGCCCCTAACTTCCAAGGGCTAAAGGACAATGTCCGGAGTCCAATGCATGGGAATTCTGGCGGACATTCAGGAACAAGTGATAAGACTAATCCAGATGATGTCCGAACTAGAAAGGAAACAGTGGAGGACTACCAAAGGTAGAGGCGGAGGTGGTAAGTCAATAGGAGTCGATCCTAAGACTGTCAGAGACGACAAGAAGAGACTCAAGTTGGATGGAGGAGGGAATGAGCAGAATCTAAGATAATATTCGAACTGAGGAAAATACAGAGACTTTACAGGGTTTATATACTATGAAGGACATAATGGAGAATCAGTCAGTGCAGTGTGAGGCTATGCGAGGCTATGGACAGAGCATGTGGAACACCTAACACTAGTCTATCGGAACTTAGTAAAATGAAGACAGAAATGAATAAGGGACGGAAAATAAAGCACACTAACTGATAAGGGAAATACTAAAGGGAAAAGGCACGGAAGATAGAAGCTAACTGGATCCAGAAGTCCAGAAGTCCAAAGATGATTGCGTGATTGGTCTGGGTCCGGAATGCAGGATATGACACCTTCACTATTTACATAAAGGAACCTTCTCAGTAGCAATCCCCTTGGGCCAACATTAGCTCACGCACAGAGGACCATCTGAGTATATCTCACATTACCCACTTTCCATCACTTTACATTCCTCACCTATACTGCTCTCATCCATTTCATAAGCCTTCTTGCATAGTTTCTTGTGTGAACTATCATCCAGAACATTTTCAATGTACATACTGGTCTCGTTCTTCTTGTACATGAAGTGAGAATTGAAATGAGACAAGGACATGTGTGGGGCACAATGGAGGGATGTGCTGATGGTGCCAAGGGCTCCCTTGTTGTTATCATTGGTGGTTTCCATGTGAGCTATCTGTTGCTGGGAAGGGGATGCCTTATTAATTTTTCTACCAGCTGCAAACTCAGCAGAAAATTGAATCCATGTGTCAAGAGCCCCCTGAAAAAGGCAGTAAGTAATTGAGGGAAGTGAGGGTACATTTTCTGGTCCACCATGAAATGCTGAATAGCATAAAATGCTTCAGGATGTTTGAAAGGCTTGCCATCCAGTGTCAATGTCTCATAAGTAGCATCAGACACCAAAATTAGATTGATATTGCTAACAATGTGCTCGAGGTGGGAGATGACTTTTGTGTGAATTGGTCCGAGGTCTAGGATGTTGGATGTTGAATTCCGAATTGTACGCAGGTACAGGTGGGTAATACATTGATTATATGTTCCCCAGGACATCATTTCTTGCCTTGTTTTGAGGCAAGTAAAGCCCCTGTAGATGTTGTGCTTGATATTGGTGGACGTCCAGCTTTCTTTCTTAAGAGGGATGAGTTGAAGGAATGTGAGGTAAAGTGTGTCGTTTACAAGATACTTGCAGGCAGCATCACCATGGCTATGATAATGTATGTTACTTGTATCTGGCCATTGGATTTTGTAGCCCAACTTGACTTCAAAATAATAGAGCAGTGAATCCTGTTATCCCTTCTTGTCATCTTTGTGGTGGAAGACTGCACCTGCAAATTCCAAGACCTTTTGTGCATCTTCTGTCAAAACTTGGATAGCACACTGCTTTGTAGATGACAAACCCACAGAAGATGCTGTGGCATTGTCCTTATTCATCAATAGAACTGGACCCTTGATTTCATTATTTCCCTACCAGGCATGCATGCAAGAATTCCCCTCTTTGGCAGCATTAAGCTTCTTGTGCATGCAACAGCCTGCCCAGACAAAGAAGTTGATGACATCCTTTTCAGACTGCGTGAGTGAATCAAATTCCTCTTATCCAATCTGTACAAGTAGCTTTCAATGAGCTATCCTGTAGTGGCTCTGTTGTTCATTAATGCCAAGCCTATTTCACCCATCTATCCTACCCACTTCATTTATGAGTGCTTCCATCATTTCCCAAAGGAGGTGTACAACATTTTCTGAAGGTAAGGTGGCAAGCGCTCTCTCCCCTCAAACTTCTCTCTCACATGATTGTTTTCATTCAGTAAAGAGCCAGACAAGTTTTTTTGATCTTCAGCATGATCAGTAAGCATTCCCTTGACTTTGGACAGGAAGTCATGGACATCCAGCACACCTGCCACACTGCCAACCACATTATTGTATGTGGTAAACATATTCTCGATGCATGACTTCCACCAATCAAGCTGTGTCTCGCTTCTGTGGTTCACCTTGTGCAGAATATCAGCAAACCAAGTTGTAGGCTGTCCGTTGGGCAGCAAGTAAGTAATGTGATGACTCTGGTAATTAACATTTTTATGTGATGTCACATCTCCACTCAAAGTCACTCCTGTTTAGTGTGGTATTGTCAAATATGGAGTCCAGATAATGGTAAGTACTATCTGTATCTTTTGTTGTGTTCATCTCATCAACAAGTTGTGCCTTGGCAGCCACTTCTCCCTCAGCAACTATTCGACAGATACTGTGTCCACTGACAGACCTAGTGACCTCGATGCTAAGTGCCTCTGCCACAGCATTAATGGTGGCATTGACACTCCATATAGGTACGTCTAGGTTAGCAACTATATTGCACACCATAGCATGGGAAGTGTTAGTGAAGACACCCTTTTCCTTCATTATGAAGGTACTTGCAGTGGCCTCCATGCTGACTCAATTGTGTGCTAACTCCACAGCACAATGTTTTGCAGCAGATGCACATGCTACATGCATAGTCAGTGCATGGTTTCATTTGGTGAGTGCCTTGTTGCGACTCTTGAGGTAATTGACACTTTCAATAGTGTCAGCATACTGTACCTCAGCCTCCTGAGCCTGTGCTGCAATCTCCATGCTTGAAGTCTGTAGAGAGCACAACTGCTTCTGAAGACATGCAACAGCATTGTCTTTTTATGAAGCTCACTTCCGCTCACTTTGAAAGCACCTCTCATAAGCCCTGACCTTCTGTTGTTGTGCTTTGAGCTCAATTTGCAGCTGTGCTATGATAACAGTACTTGGGCAGCTGTCCCTTGCACCACAGCTCTTGGTAGAAGGAGTGTTCTTTTTTTTGATAGTTTTTCTGGAGTTTAAGCATGCAAGGTGAGCCATTTGAGCTGATGAACATCTTTTAAAAGGTTATAGCAGTCCCCTTTGATGTATTGTGGCTGCATTATAATATAAATGCTTTATTGCCATGTCGAAACACGTTGTGATGCATTAATTCCTGCTGAGTTAGCACACTACTCAATGTCCTCAAAGATTGACTGGAAACTAACAATATGACCCCCTTTTCTCTTTGAAATTTGCTTAAATGTATTCTTTTGGGTTTGTCATTGTATTCTATGAAAAAAAATGAGAAATTTCATACATTTTGTATCTTTTTGGTGACTGATCCTCCCAAGGACAGCATCATTTGCACATTTTTTTATATAATACCTAAGTTCAGTTAATTCGTGCATATCTCTTCATATAAACATTTTGTCAAATGTTTGGGGTAATGTAGCGCCAGTCAATAATCTTTCTGGACACTCATTTCGACTCCACATGCTACCACACAATCATGGATGGAGTTTTAAATTGACTGGGTGTTGCCCATCCCCACCCTTAATGAGGTCAGAGTCACTGAAAGTGTGAAAAAAAGTCTAATTCAAGTCCAGAACTAGTAAGATCATAGCAGTGCATGCGCACCAAGTCCCTGACTTCCATTTCATATCCCCAACCCCACATTAGTGAGAGAAGTGTCTTTCTGGGTAGGATACGTCTCATTTCCCTATACATACTTTCTCTGCAATTCCAACTGCCAGTCCTCACAAAGCATTAAACATTCTGGACTTAACATAGTGGTATGTAAACATGTTAGATACCACTTCACTAAATAAGAAATGTGGGTGTAATAGGTGAGCCAGGAGTTGACTATACAGCACACATATAGCACATACAGGAGGCTCAGTCCACTCCAAAGCTTGATAATAGTTGTTGAGACAAGAGTAGACAGTCTTTTGAGAGATGATGGCCAGCTATGCACGACAAGATTACTGTGCCACCAAATGCTCATCCTTGACAACCTACAAATATTTGTCTCCATGTCACTGTAACATCACCAAAAGTCTGCAAGTTAGAAATTACCTGATTTGGGTTGTAGCTGCACCACAACACTTCTCTGAAGTGCCATGTCATGGTCATAAGTGATCGTGCATACAATGTCATGCTAATGCAATTGTAAGGTGTATGAGAACCTGACAGCAAGTAGCTAATGGTTGCTCCAGTCTGCTATAAGATTATCTATCCTAGCTGGAGTATATCAGCAAATAATATAATTAAAGTGCACCATATCCTTCTCTTGCGAAGATGTCGTCATCAAGTTCCTCACCCTCATCAGCATGCACCCAGTCTTCCTCATCCTCATCCTCGTCAGAGTCATCCTTCTCACCATTGTCCTTATCCACATCTTCGTCTAATTCTTTCTCTTCATCTCCCTCCATATTCTTGGCAGCGCTAGTGTCCATATTAACATCCCAATTCTCATCATTGTCAGAGATATTTAGGGCTCCATCACTCTGCAAAAAGTCGTCCCATTCCCATGTGACCTTATGACCAATGCCTCCACCGTGAAAGTACACAAACATATCTCTGTCTACAAACCTAGTACAGTAGTCAGAACTGCGAATAGTTTAGAAGCAAAGTAGGACATACATATTGACATAATGAAACCACCAGTCTTCATCACCATCCTCCTCATGATGGACAAATGAGGGCCCCATGTAGTGATCTGTCATGCGATCATATGCAAATGCAGGAATGAGATGGACCCTCATCAGGAAAACCCTCCTGGGGCAAAAATCACATAATTTTCATAAAACGATGTAATTTAGATAATTCTGTGTAATTACAGGTATTAGGATAAAAGATAATAAAGTATGATGTGATTATTGAGAATTATTTGAAAATACAAAAAGTGTATCTATTTATATACAAGTTCAACAAAAAAAAGTGCTACAATTATCATATATCAAGAACTATCACTCATTGACGGTCCACTCTCATGGGATGTGACAGTGTGGGATGATAACTCATATGAGAATAAGGAATTCCAATGAGTGAGTAGGTACAGTAGGACAATTTGATGGACTTGGTGATATCCAATGTCAACAAGGACAACATGTGTAAACAAATAAACAAAGAACCTTGTTGAATATTTGTGCTTGTTTACTCTCACACTCACTTGTGGTTCGAAATTCTTTCACTCACACTCTTCCACCACCACCACCACGTCACATTCGAGTCTTCAACATCCCAAGTACTGTCTTCAAGCCTCTTCACCGCCGTCAAACAATCTTTGTAAGTGTTTATTGCTGGCACTATTCTTGCTCATCACACTCTCATTCTCGCTCGCATGCAGCGCATGTAGACTCAACTCTGGATGGGGAGCCACTGTGAGTGAGTCTGTCAATCCTGCTTCAAGCTTGAGCCATGCTGATTGAAGTCATTGTCTGCTGTTCACAGTGTGTTGATCCTCCTTTGAGCTCGAGCCATGCTGCTCGAAGTCATTGCCCATCATTCGCAGTGTCTTGGTGAGTGTATCCTTTTTTACAATCATTTTTTTCATATTTCTAACTTAATATTTATATGTATTACCTGTAGGTCTGCCGCTGATGGTGCTGCAGCTGTGTCCCACTCTCAGCTAGTGCATGATCTTCACGCAGGTATGTTGTTTGTGTTAGCATCGGCTCCTACTTCCCACTAGCCCTGCCCCAACTTGGTCACTTGTAAGTGTTATACTGCTTGTCTATATCCATTTTTATTCACCCCCACTCATTCCAGCTTGTTTTTGTTTCATGTTTCATGTGCTTGTCCACACATGCCATGTGTTCACTTGTAAGTGCTTTTATCTGCACTTATTTTCGTTCCTTTGTGCTCATTTTTAGTCATTCTAGTTTTTTTCTACATCTGTATATTTTTGTGCTTGATGCTCATCTACACTTGTACATGCTTGTCCACACTCATTCTTAAATGTCTGCACTCATTCTTGTTGCAAGGGGTACAAATTTTATGGGCTTCATTTATCTAAGCCAGGGATTGGGTAGTATTTGTGGTCATTTGTAGCATATAAAGCTATATAGTAATTACTAGTGTTATGTATATTTTCTAATCAAATATTAGTCTGTTTTACTTGTAACACTGTCTGATGTGTGTGATTCAATATGCAAAGTTCGAAATATACTCTCTGAAATTCACAATATTGTAGTCTAATATCAACTAATTCGTGATAATTATCCTCTAAAAATAAGGCAGTAAAAAAGTGCTTCTAAACAAAATAGTCTTCCTAGTCGTTCTAAAGCCAATAATTTGAGATAATACTCAATGATTATCAAGAATTATCATGGTTTAGAGGAGTTTAGATGAATTTCCCTAGGGAGGGTTTTCCTGATGCTGTGAATCACTTGATCAGGGTCAAGGAATCCAAAACATGTGGGATCATCACCTTTGAAGAATCCAAGCCAGTGCAAACACTTTGCAGACCAGCCACCCTTGAACGTAGTATCATGCCCAAACCAACATATGAAAAGTACAGACATATAAGATAGACAGATCACTGTAGTATTCCTCACTTTGTTCTACTTGGTAGAATCCCAGAACTAGTCTAATCAACTAGCTTTCCCTTGAAACTCCTGTTCAACTAAGTCCCCAACTCAGTTGTCTTTAACCGCACTTCTAAGAGAGCCACTGCTATCTTAGTCGATCCTGCTAGTCCTATGTCTTGACAAGGCATTGTCCTTACCAAGACAGTCAGAGGGAACCCTTAGCATTCACTGAGACTCTGAACTCAGTACTCGGTAGCACATTTGTGCTTGTACCATTAGAACTATACAAGTTGTGACAAACATAGAGCTGAAACCATGATTAGAATATAAATTTAAGCATAAATATTGGACACTTACAGGATACAGTGGAGAAGGAGTCATATCTGCAATAGTCACATTAGACTGTGTGAATGGTCCTTGTGGTATACATGTGAATAGTTAAATAAGCAGCTGGAATAGATCTTGGATCACTAAAAGATGATGTCAGAAGAGACTCTGAGTTAGATAATCATACACTGGCATACCCTGTCCCAATAAGTGAAGCCAGACCCCAAGCCAACACAGGCCAGCCCAAACCCCACCTTGCACTCCTGCATATAATCCCAGTCTGTCCTCACTACATCTGTAGGCTACAATAGCCCAAAAGATTATATCCACCATGACTATCATCAAGAGAAAAAAAATACAACTAATGAATACAGTTGATGGAGTAAGTGTAGGCATAGCTGAGTCAGCAAGAATTAGCCCAAAGTCAGTTTTAAGTTAGGGACAGAGTTAGTGCACTTGCCTAAATACAAATCAATGAAATAGTATACAATGATAAGGTGCCAGTTGATGGATTGAAGAAGTACCCCAGCAGGGTGTGCAAACCTTCTGAGAAACCTGTAGAGATAGGCAAAGAGTAAGGTGGTGATTATTGCTGCAATGATGGTGATGTGTTCAAGGGGGGGCATGGAATGGGCCTGGGAAAACCATGAAGAAGTAGCAGTGATGAGAAGTGGAAGTGCAAACAGTATGATGGCAAGCACTGTAGCATAGGGGCTGGGGGATTGGTTCAAGATTGTGAAAGAATCTGCCTCTCTTTGTGTAGTTGGTGGGTAGAGAATGATGGCTGATTGATGATTTGTAGGGAGTGTTGCTGTTGAGCTAGACATAGTAGTATGTAACAAGGCTTGAGATGTAGTATAGTGTTAAAAGGTAAACTTAGGAGCATCAACAAACCATAGATGGAATCAGATATTATTACATAATGCATACACATACACCTCACAAATCACCAGTTCAATGCCAAAAGAATATCCAAACAAGAAACCCATCACATTCAAAGGATCAAAATCTAGCGCCATTGCTAAACACTACCTCTAATCCAAAACCCTAACCCCGCCCCGCCCCAACCCTCCTATAAAACAACAAATACGCACACCTCATCGTCTCATCCTTCTCCGCGCCCCCACTCCCAAACACATCATCAGCTCTCAAATCAGAAACCAACTCATCGTCAATGCGTATCCACCCCTCGCGCGGCTTTGTGGGTGGAGTTGACATGTCGACGTTGGGGTGGAGGACGTCAAGGGTGTAGTGTCCGCCCGAGGCTGAGAGGCCGTGGTGGTAGAGCGCTGTGTCAGTCGGTGAGGTTATTTGTGCCGATAAAACGAGACGGAGACGGACGCACCTCCAAACAACCGATACCTCGTTCCATTCACCTTCCTCCCAGGTGCCATCACCTCACTCCCAACCTCCAGCTCAGGCGCAAACGCGACCTGTTTCCCAACCTTTGCAACACCCCCTTTATTAGCATCGTATAAGAACCGCTTGAGGTGGAGGATGAGGATCGGAGGGAGGGATTCGATGTAGACTTGTTGAGTTGCATCGAGGGTGGCACCTGGGCGGGTTACGGATGTGACTTGTACGGATTGGGGGGTGGAGATGTGCGTTAGGGCGTCTTTGATTGTGTGGATGGTGTCGCGCTATGTCAGCGTCAGTTTCAATAAGCTTAGACGAGGTGGCAAAATGACTGACTTGGATGTCTAACCGTAGACTACGCCAGTCTTCGACTACAGCAGAGTCTTTTTGGTGTGGTACGCGGAGGATGGAGCGGAATTTGCCGCCGAATATACGGGTCATGGGGGAGTCAGCTGTTTTTGTCTAGGAAAGGTGAGTATTGATGAAAGGGAGGAAAGGGAGACCTTACAGAGCGCGTGAGAACGGTGCGGTTACGCTTGCCCACCTCGAGCCAGCCCTCTTCTTGCGTGTTGTTCACTGCAGCGTTGTGGTTCTGCTGAGCTGGAACTGGGTTGGGGTTAGCGAGTGACGAGGAGAGCGTCAGGAGCTCTTCTTCGAGCGTGTCGAGGTAGAATCCAAGGAACTCTTCTGCATCTTCTTGATGTCCGCCCTGTCAATACAACTCAGTATCGAAGTCGCCAAAAGTAGGAAAGAGGACCCACGCGCATATGATCGAACCTCTTCTTCTCCTTCAAAGCGTCATGAACATAAGTCGGCATAAACGAATCCATAATATCTTCATTCACTTCCTCATGCACAAGACCATCTGATCCATAGCGCTCTACACCCTTTCCCTTGCCCTCCACGGGCACCCTCTCTTTTGGCATAAACTCCTTTACAAACCGAATGGTAGCATCGACCAACGGGGTCTTAGACTCCTCCGTAGGCTCAAGTAAGCGCCCGAGATCCGTAAAGAAGCGCCAGAATGGAGGACAGTACACAAGGACCTGAAGCACCGCGTTAGCGAAGCACAAGTTACCAGAGTTGACGAGGCCGCGTGGCCTGATACGCATGGGAGCTGCGGATGATCCACCGGAGTTGAGCAGGGTCAGAAGCTCAGACTTTTTGGGGTGGGACGTTTTTTGGGAGGTGGGGTTTGAGGGAGGGGGAGAGGCAGGGATGGAGAAGCCTACGACAGAGGATGCGGGGAGGTTGGAGGGGCCGGGTTTGCGGAGGAGAGAGGCCCATGATACGGCGGGCTTTGGGGCTGGGGCAGGCGCGGGTTTGGAGGCTGACGTGGAGGCTTCTGCAGATGGGGTGGAGGTAGAAGAATCTACATCGGATGGGTTAGCCAGAGAAGGCTCTGCATCAGATAAGGAAGGCGCAGCAGCGGACGTAAAAGGTTCTGTATCAGATTCGGATAGCTTAGGCGCCTCTACGGGATCAGTGGATGATAGCTCAGGCTCTAGTTCGGCGTTGGATGACGTGGCCTCCCAAGGCTTCTCTTCAGATTGTTCGGGAGCCTTTGCAAGAGAAAGTGAAGTATTAGTAGAATCCGGTGAGCCGGGCACAGGTGTATCAAATGCTGTGGAAAGCGGAGGAGTCGTATTTGATTCTGTACTGTCTGGGAGATCAGAAGGCACGGTTGGCGCTGATAGATCTATAATGATGGGTGTGGGGGATGGAGGGGGGGTTGGAATGTCGAGTGCATATTGAATGACATCGCGAGGAGGATGAGCTAGAGGTGATATGATGATACCAGGAGCGGTAGATGGATCTGTGGGACGTTTTGACCAAATGACCCAGCCACCTAGTTTTGGATCTGTGCTAGGCATGGGTGAAGAAGGAGGCGAAGTTGTTGGATTAGGCGTCTCCTCGGGTTCTATATTTTGATTTCCGATCTGATCGCCGCTGGATTGAAGAGAAGGAAGAGTTGACAGTTGTTTTGGTAAGGGAGAAAGCGGCTGCTGGCCATGTTGTTGCCAGTAACTAGACCTCGGAACATAATGAGCAGGCTGATGAGGATGATGATAATTGTAGTGAGGATGAAATATTGGTCGGTGAATGTGTCCATTCATTGGTACTGCAGCCTGATATCGCTGATATTGACCAGGAAATGGCCCGGTAGCCACATTACCGTAAGGGTAATGGTAATAATTCGAAGGACCAGGAGGACCAGCGTGAGCTGCCATACTAAATTTTTGACTGCCGTTGAGTAAATGTCAAAATATAATGAGCTCAACGCACCTGACAGCGAGGGAAGAGTGTCTAGACTGGGTCGCGTGGTTAAGGGCCTCCTTCAAAATCTGATTCTCAATTCTTGTTGTATTTTGTTTGTATACTGATCCCGAAATAGACTTGCAGCAACGTTAGGATCCGTCGCTGACGATGAGCGTCGAGCAGAACGAGCTCGACGACGAGCACCCACTCGTCCTCGAACTATCCAGTCTCAGACAAACAGCAGCTCGATTTCAGGTACTTTTCATTTTACACACCTCTGTACTGACCACTCATATTCATTAGCATGAAGCACACCAAGCTGCTCTCAAACTCCAGCGTCACACTCTAGCAACAGCCCAAACAAACGACCGCTTACATTTCCTCGAATCACAACATTCCTTGCTCTTATCTGAGCTAGCTACCCTCCGTGCTTACCCCTTACCCAACTCTCAATCAGACACACACGTCGTCCAAGAACTCACTCTCGCCCTAAGACGTTCTTCCGAGAAACTCGATCTCACAGAACATGCACTAGCAGAAAAGATAGCTGAACTCGTAAACACCCGCACCGAAGCCCAAAAAGCACGTTACAACGCAGAAGGCGCGTATAAACTCGCAGCAAGTGTTCGTGCACGCGAAGAGGAAGGTAAAGTCCGCGAACGTAGCTTGGAAACGCGTCTCCAAGCTGCAGAGGAAGAACGTAGGCTCATAGAGCTCGTGGTACACGAGTACGCTGATCTCGTACGCAGTTTGGATGGCAGGAAGAGCTCGCTTGGTAATGGGGGCGCAGTACTGCAAAACGCATCTGCATCTGCGTCTTCTCTCACCCTCGTCGAAGGGCTCCACGAGGGCAAATCGAACTTGCATCGCCTTACGACCGAATATGCTTTCGAGACCGAGAAACGCGAAATGAGCATCACCCAGCTACGCAATGAAATCACAAATTTGGAGAACATCCTCAATGCTGAGCGTAAAACAGCTGCTCATGACCGTGCTCACCTCGCAAAAGCGCGGTCAGAATTAGAAGCACTAAAGCTAGACGACACCACAGCAGCCAAGATGGTCTCCCGATACATGTGCGTACCCCTTACATGTATTGCTTCTACAGACTCGAGCTTCACACAGGAAATTCTCGCAGTCTCAAACTAATGCCCTTCAATCCACACTCACGACTCTCCAAACACGACACGCATCTAGCCAACACACTCTCCAATCAACGATCAACGACGCTGAAGCACGAATGCACGCTCACATGGCCGAGAATGCACGTCTTCGTGACGCCTTAGAAGAGCTCGGCGAAGAAGTCACCAGGGAAGCATATGGACGGCGAAGGGAAGTCGCACTACGTCTTGCCCTTCTCGCACGCGAAGAAGCGCTCAGTGAAGCCCTACGCCGATGGGTTCGAAGAGCCCAAGAAGGTATGAACCGCTGCGCAGACGCAGATAGTCAAATGTATGCAACTTTTGAGCGGGCAGTGAAAGATGCGGAAAGTCTCTTGGTGACGCTGGATGCGGAAGTGACTGGGAGTTTGGTTACTGGTGTGTTTGGGAGGTTGGTTCTTGCTAAGGACGCTATGATGAGAATGACTGAAGAGGTTGGGGTGGAGGTCGAGAGAAGGGTAGCTGCTGAGCGGAAGATTTCCTTGGGCATGGGGTCTCTTGACGAGATTGCCCACGAACAGACTATTTCAGTCGAAGGAACTCTCATTGATATTACAGAACAAGCACCCTATGCACAGGACATAAGCACCGATATCCCGCCTACCCAGGATCTATCATTCGCTTCTCCACCCACACCTACACTTCTTCCAAATCTCCCGGCGGAGGACAGCAGGGGTACGTCCTCACCCGTCATGGGCGACATCACATCTGGTACTTCGCAGCTGCTTCTTGATTTACCCACCGAATCGAGTCAGTCGTCTGCTGTCTCGATCCTCAATCTGACGCAGACCCCCGCTACGAAAGAGGTGTATACTTTACCGCAGTCTGCCGAACTACCCGCGCCTTTGGTGCCTGCGAATGAGCTGACTATGGAGCCTGTTGACATGGATAGAATTCTGGATACTCAAGAAGTCAAATTGCACGTTCAAACACCTGACACTGAAGGTACGCCTTTGCCCGTCATAGGCGAGATCACGCCTGGTAGCTCGCAGCAGCTTCTCGATTTTCCCGCCGAACCAGGTCGATGTACTGCAGTATCAATCCTTGATCTGGTGCAGATTCCCGCTGGGGAAGAGGCGTGTATTTTGCTGCCTTTTGTCGAGTCGCATACGCCTTTGGCTTCCGCCAATAAATCGATCATAGAGTCTGACACCGATAGAACTTCAGATACTAAGGATACCCCACCACCCCTTCCCCTAACGAATCTCGCAAAACAGGAAGAAAGTCCCACTAACCAATTTCTGGAAAGAAAGGAGGATTCCGGTGTCCTCTTCACTTCAGCTGCTACAAGTCCAGAAGCTCAAGCAGTCGCTCCCGCTAATGAACCCAACAACTTAACCACCAACATCATTCCCTCATCACAACCCCCCTCCATCCCAGACGAAATCTCATCCTTATTGTCCTCCCTCAGCGAAGTCAACCACCGCTACGACACCCTCCAACACGCATTCCGCGATTGCTCTCTCTCGCTCAAAGACCTTAAACGCTTGCTCCCCCCCATCCCCATCGCCTCTCCGCCGACACTGACACCAACACCTTCTCACTCTCCCCAATCCTTTCTTCGCACCGCCCTAGAGCGCATATCCGACTACACCGAAGACGCCCGTGTCGAGCTCGAAATCCGCATCACAGACGAAGCACTCGCCATTCGCGGTTTTGAGACCCTCCTCACCGTCCCAGGCGCGCTTTCCCTTTCATTGGATTCGAATTTGGACCTTGAAGAAATGCGGGCTTTTGTTGATGGACGTGATGAGGGTGTGAGGAGGGCCAGGGATAGGCTTGAGGAGAAATTGGCAGATGTACAACATGATGTAGCGGTTGTTAAGCGGGCTGTGCATGACTTTCAGGTTCTGCTTGACGAGGAGAGTGAACCAGAGGAAGACAAAAGCTGGTCTGCATGGACATCAAGCCTCCTCCCTCGTTCATCCACACCTACACCAAGCCAAACGCCTACATTTGGTTCTATGATGACTTCTCCGCGATTGAGGCGTTCCTCCTCGGTGAAGCAACTATTTTCGCTTGCAGAGCTAGAGTTGAGAATTCCTATGCCGTTGCCTGCGTTGATACCTCAAGCTCAACCTGCGTATGGAGCCCTTGGACTTGGAGTGGGATCTGGAGCTGCACCGGGGTTGGGACGTCAACGGACGATGTCAATGATGTATTCGTTGGGGATCGGGTCTAGGGCTTCGGTTTCGACTTCGGCGTTGGGGTCAGTGTCGTCATTGGGGATACCTGGGATGTCACCTGTGAAGAATGAGGGAGGTAGGAGTAGGTTTGTCACGACCCCGCTCACTGGTGAGACCCGCCGTGATTGTGATGAAAGCGATGTCGAGTGATAGGTTTCGTCACTTGTATGCACGATTTGATGTTATGTTTGCAATTGGTTGGTTTATTGCTCTGTATGATTCATTGCTAGGTTAGGACTTTGTTTGCATACCTCCTACTTACGTAAAGGATCATCGATACGATTGCGAGCGCTTACAACGTTCGGGACCGTTATCAATGGACATGACTTGATCACGTGGGGATAAAACGTTTCGTGGAGCAAGCCACTAAGCGCAACCCTTGCATCCTTCTCTAATCTTCAATATTCAATCCCTCTTATACAATCATGTCTGCAGAAACTGCTACCCAGCCTCAGACCCAGATTCAGACTTCTCCATCAGCCAGGCGTGGCAAACGAGGCGGACACAGAGGCCAAGGCGGTCAACGCGGAGGCGGTGGTAAATCCCGAGGCCGCAAGGATCCAAGTGCAACCGCACCAGCCGACCCCGTTCTTACTCAGCCAACTCAGAGCGAAGTCGCGCCTGCTCCAGAAGCCACAGACGACTCAGTGGTATGCTGGATCTGCGCAGAGCCCGTCAAATACTACTCAGTATCAGCGTGCAACCACCGGACGTGTCATGTCTGTGCTCTACGCTTAAGAGCACTTTATAAGAAGCTGGATTGTACATTTTGCAAGGGGGGTCTATCTTTTCTTGGTCCCATCTATGAATTTTGACGCTGGGACGTTTACTAGGAACCTCAAACGACAGTGATATTCACGACTTCCCCCGATGCGCTTTTTTCTTCTTACACCCCCGACATGATCCCGCATAAAGACTCCAAGTTATTAATCTATTTCGAGTCCACTGATATGATGGAAGAGACGCTTATTCTTCTACGCTTCAATTGTCCTGACTCGCAGTGCGATTATACCGCGACTGGATGGGGTGATCTTAAATTACACGTCCGGGGTACGCACGGAAAGATGATGTGGTACGTGCATCAGATATGTAAGCTTATGCACAAAGCACAGACTTCTCATGCCCTTGAAAGTGACCTGTGTATCCGATTCAAGAAAGTTTTCAGTCACGAGCACGCTTTGTACCTCCCCAACGTTCTACCTTTACACTTGCCGTCTATGCCGCATCGGTCTCATAAACAAGTGACAAAAGAGCCTATTGAAGGCGGCGTACATCCATTATGCGGCTTCTGCAAAGAATGTTTTTTCAGTGATGATGAGTTGTATGTTCATATGCGCGAACGACACGAGGAGTGCTTCATTTGCAAACGGAATGAAGTACGAGATCAATAGTTAGTTTTTTTGTCGTTTGTACGCTGACGGTTTATGCTAATACGGGGTCGTGTCTAGCTTTCAAGACTATGAGGCCCTTGTAGGATCTTTTTGACTGCATTGACATTGACGCTCGTAGTAATTCATGATTCCCTTGGCAGGAACAACATTTTAATCAAGGGCATTTTGCGTGTTCAAAACCTGCCTGTCAGGCTCAAAAATTTGTGGTGTTTGGATCTGCGATCGATCTCAAGGCGCATCAGGTCGAAGTGCATGGAGCAGAGATGACTTCAAGAGATAAGAAGAATACTCAGCGTGTTGAGGCAGAGTTTGAATTTGGGGATGCTGGTGGTGGGCGTAGGGGCAGACGGGACCGGGAACGAGAACGAGAACGAGAACATGAGCCGCCGCCTGCTGCGCAGCCTAGGGCAGTGGCAAGACGCAGGGAAGCATTCGGTGGCCATCTGACTACAACCAGTTCTCCTGCGCCTAATGGAGCGCAAACGCCGCAATCGGCCGGACCTAGCCGACGAGCTTCGCCATCCCCACAGCGAAACGGAGAAGACGTCGATCCTGTTGTAGCTCAGTAAGAGTATTGTCAGAATCTCCAAGATTTGTTCTCACACCGTTATAGGCGTCATGCGGCGTTCATTTCAAGGTTACAATCTGTTGCGCCAAACCCTACCACTGCAGTGCTCGCTGCTAAAGCTGCTGTCCGAGGATTCCGATTCAACGAATCTACCGCCCGTGATCTCATCTCGACAATATGGAACGTTCTGGACAGGAATTTAGATGACACTGCGGGTATTGTCAATGCTATCGTCGACTTATTTGATGAAGAAGAGAAGAAGTCTAATCTGCTCTCCTCTTGGAACGGATTCAAAATCGAGGTATTTTACTGACCCCTATATCTGTACTGCAGTGGATCTGACAGTGAGATCGCAGCAACGTCAGCAGTTTCCTGATCTAGTACCTCAGGAAGTAGGGTCAGGCTATGCTGGTATCGCATCCGGTCGCGTCTTGAACGTCAAGCATGCTACCGCCGCGCGATTTTCGTCACAATCTTCGAGACAAGTGTGGGATCGTGTTGCACAGGCGGCTGGATCTTCTTCATCCCGCATTGGCTCCGCTCCTACTCCAATACCACGACCGCCAGATAGTTTCCCGGTTCTGACAGGTCCCTCTCAGCCGCAGCCTGCAGTTCCGCCAACAACAGCGGAACACCCCGTGGGCTTCTGGATCTGGATCTTCTAGCACAGGTTCCCGAGCACCGAAATCGGTACCAACCCCTGTAATACAGCAACGCGCTGTTGCGAAGAAAGGTCCGCCGCCACCGTCGCTTACATCTGCTGCTTTTCCAGTGTTACCTTCGTCTGGTAACTCTCGTATGAAACCGCTAGTCAGCGGGAATCAGTCTCTACGAAACATCCTTGGTGAAACTGCTCCGACCGTTGCTGCTTGGAAAAGCAATGGCACGGCAAGCGGGGGCGGTACTCCGATACCGGAAGAACAGAATGTTGCCGAAGAGACTGCTAGTGGAAAGGGGAAGAAGGGAAAGGGGAAGCAGAAGCAGACCTTGTTTACTCTCGGTTCTTTCCCAACATAAGCAAAGGTGTCATCGTGCCTCCCTATTGCATTCATTCATACTGAGGGACTGGGATAGACGTATAGATATGCCAATAATGAAAACTTGATTGTAAACTCTCTTGACGAGCCTATACTAGCATCCCCGCATCACCGGTGCTATTCGTCGCCTGGAATCCGCCAGAAATCCGTGTTTCATGTGAGCATGCATCGCAATGCTAAGTGCAATTCCCCTAAGGAATGAGGCAAAGTGGCTTCAACCGCTGTTTGGGCTTGACAACCTCAGACTCCGTGTTACCCTTGCTCATGATTGTTCTAGTGAATGAAGCAACCATCACATGCATCAACTTCTGTAGAAAACTCGTCATCAGCTATTGCAAAAAGGCGTCCCGGCGGGTTTCGGCCAAAGACGAGAGAATGATGACCGAAGGTCACAGCAGTGTGGCATAGTAACTGACTCATTGTTGAGCTGTCGACTGCTGTCGTATGAATTTGAGCTTCCCGCGTTAGTGACGGAACGTAACAAAACCTAGTGCCTTCGGTGACTCTGGTTCCTTGCGATTTGAATTGCCAGATGTCAACGTTTCGACTAGTAATACGTTTAGAGTGTATAGTAGAAACCAGTCACTAATATGTTAATATACGGGTAGATCTGAGGCTGTTTGTCTCCTTGAGTTGACCTAATCCAAATATATCGATATCAGTCCTTATGATATTTAGGAAGCCGTAGTCATTGTATCATGTATGATATTACGCGTCTCATCTCTTCGTATGCTTTCCCTTGGTTCGGTGGGCCTCGGAGCCGAGTGTTGTGCCATTCACCGAATGAATAATTCAATACTTACCCCATAGGCGCTTGAGATGAAGACATCGCGCCAGAAGTAGCAATCCAGCAGAACACATGATGTTGCCACCTAGACAAGATCAACGTTCACCCAAAGACCGCGTATTTCATAAACGTGCCTGCATAGAAACCCGCGTCAACAAACCCTCCTGATGCAGTACTGATGGCCCCTGATATCGGAGGGACCTGCAATAGCTCCAAAAGCAGCGAGGGACATGAACATCCCCACTCGGCGGCCTGCATCCTCTATATCTCCCAATGCCACGGCAGCTAAAGCGAAGAGAGCTAGGAATCCTCCCGAGGAGAATCTAGATTGGGTGAGTTGGCAGCTAGTAACGAACAAGGTCCACACATACCCGTAGATGGTGGCTATTGCAATAATCTGTGATTCATTTGTAGCAAATGGCCAAGCGAATGTCGTAATGCCTGCCATCGCGGTAAAAGCCGCCATAGTATTGAGTACGCCTGTCAGGAATTAACTGGTGTTACCATCCACAGCCATCGTCGAGACTTACCAATTTTATCTGCCAGTAGTCCAGATGACAGACGTCCAAATGTAGATGCTCCATTGGCAATCGCGATTATATAGAATGCAAAGTTTTTGGAGACGCCAATTGCTATGGCACTCACAGAGATATATGTTAGCTCTGGTGGATCAATTCAGAATACGAGGAAGCCACGGTGGTAACTGTTACGACAATACCTGTGTAGAGTCCTAAAAATCCAAGCATTCCTGAAATGCAACAAATGGTATATGCTGTGTTGCGGAATGCTTTAAGATTGAAGAGTCCCCCACGAACATTGACGGGTGGAAGACGTCGTTTCAGTAACTTGGGAAACATGCTTCAGAGAGGGACAGAGAGAGGGGCATCTACAGGTGACGATGACATACTATATTGGCCATCCCAAGTGTAGCAAGTAGAATGAATCCAAATACACGCATCGTCCATTGAAATCTAAAATTTTATGAGCGAGCATGAATCATTGATGATCAGTCGACCGGACCCGATTAATGGAATTAATTTTTGAGCTGCTGCAGGAAACACAGTACTGCCAGACGAAGCGCCAACGGCGGCTAATGACATAGCGAGACCACATTTCCTGTCGAACCAATGCGAAATGACAACAAGTGCCGGTCCAACTATGATACCACAGCAGATTCCCAGACTGAAACCTTGTACAAGAAAGAAGTGCCAAAATTGAGTGCATTCCGCAATTAGGAAGGCGGATACGACGATAACACAGCTAGCGGCCAAGAAGGGTATTCTGAAGTATCCTAGGTCAAACATTCGTCCTGTCGCAAGTGCTGGAAAGTATATGAGCGCGTACTAGAAGGACACGTGAGCGACACAAGTTTACTGGACCTAGAAATAGATTTACCTGCGCAGAACCGATCCATGCTCTGGAGAGTAAAAGTGTACAATAGATCAGTTACAAGGTCGCGTCAAACCAACGAACGCCGTACATGTTTGAAGGAGAAGTCTGACGTAGTAGATTTTCCTCGTAATACACTTGAAAGACCTGAAAGGGGGGAAATTGCAGGAATTGCCAGTATATGGTGACAAACCTCACTTACCCCCCATGTATTAGCTATACCGAACCTGGTGATCACTTGAGCTAAGCTGGGGGGAAGGAGAAAATTGAGACAGCTCACGTAGAAAATAAAGTCAAGTTAACACTGTAATTTGAAGATGTCAGTGACTATTTCAAAGAATTAATCGTAGGCCAGTACTGACGCAACAACGACCAGCCACGCGGTCAATCCTCCATCTGGTGTTCCAGTAATGTGTGTTACAGGCTTCTCAGAAACTTCTTCATGCTGCAGGGCTTCCTGGCCAGCTGGAACGGCTGCCCAAGGTAAGGCTTCAGACACAAATGCGGTGCCCTGTGATTTGCTTGCGGACTCCTCAGACATGATAGCTTTGAAGATCAGGATCAAAATAAGAGTGGGGGAATGTACTGGTCCATTCTGCCGATGTTATGTAGTGTAGCATTATTGAGCTATTTGCAAACCGATGGCCGTTGGCATTCCTGACCGAAGAATATCGATCCTAGCTAGTAGGACCCAGGGTATCCGATCGACCCTATCCGACCCCCGCATCTGCGCCATCACATTGTTCTCACGCATTACATATCTAAACATTAAAATCATGTATAAGCTCGCTGTTTTCCACAAGCTACTGCTTAGACGCACCATACCTTGCCTCCCTAGTCCGCACTCAATAGCTGCACAAGCACCAGGTGAGACAGCGACAGGAAGAAATGGAGAGAAAAACTTACCTGTAGATACTAGAAATGGACAGGTCACAGCGTACCCCGTTATTGCTTAAAGTAGACACGAAAGGCGGGATGCTAGGGTTTGTTTATTTGGTGTTTGTTCGTATTGTGGTGGTCGGGTTATAACGTTAGACCCTGGGTCCTGGGATCTGTATTCACGAAGCACATGACGTCAGCGAGCTAAATCATCTCCGTTCTACATGCTTTATTGTTTCTGCCAGTGGTGGTTCAATTGATACCGCTAGAAAATATATATCATACCCCAAAATTTTAAATATTTACGCGTACATGGCATGGCAAGTGGCGTTCATGCGGAGACGCCTCAACGACCGACGCTAATAGCGCGCACTTCAAGAAGCAACTAAAAATTGAGGTTGTAGGTGTTGATTTTACCAATTTTCACTACAAAGTTGAATCTGCAATAGCTTTAAACTTAGAATCGGCAGTTTCAGTCGCAAAGCGCTACATGCAGCGAGTCTGCCTGTGATCTGGCTTGATCCATTGATCCTTCACCTCCGGGGACCAGCGAACAAGTCCAATTGCATATTTTGCTCCTTGTAATCGTGGCATCATCAGATGACGCTTCACGAACGGTGTAAGACGTCTTGTGCCACTCAAAACACCGCAAATGGCTTTGTGAAGGAGTTTTGTGTCACACGTCGCGGAGAATACTATATGTACATAACCTCAGCAGCGTGATTTGCACACACTAGTACAGTTGCTCTTTCCGCCACCGGCTGTCTGTTGATCCTGTTCACTTCTCTCCATATTGACAGAAAAACGGTGCTATGCCCGACTCGGAAAAGTTACCAACTATAGAGTCCTTGCAGGGCATTGACTCTGCGTCTGAAAGCAAATATATATTGCCTTACGATAAGCAGAAGACAGAAGCAGGCTTCGACCACGAACTTCAAACCCATCTTAGCGAAGCACCAGATGGAGGAATAAGGGCATGGCTTGCGGTTTTTGCGCAAGTACAAATTCATTTGATCGAAATAGCCACTGACGTCTTTGGATTATAGTACTGCATTGGTTACATTCTCTACGTAAGCTGCTCCTAATTTATTCCTCTACTAGTTCGACTCAAGAAATTGTACTAGGTTTGGTTTTTTAAATTCATGGGGTGTAAGCAAGGTTTGTCACGATACACTTGCAGTTCCTACAAATTCCGCCTTTTCAGATCTTCCAAGCGTACTACGAGGAAAATCTATTGCTTCACACTCCACCTTCAACTATGTAAGGTGCTAAGTCTATTTGATGCAATGTTAGACAAATGACCTCTTGCACTCTCCAGAGCATGGATCGGTTCTACGCAGGCGTGTCTAATTCTGGTTCTAGCAAGCCTACTAAGCTCATTCGTGCTACTAGTATGCACTCACGTACCTTCCGGCTCTTGCAACAGGGCGAATGTTTGACCTGGGATACTTCAAAATACCGTTCTTCGCCGCTAGCTGCGTCCTCGTCGTGTGCACCTTTCTAACCGCAGAATGCACTCAATTCTGGCAGCTCTTCCTGACACAGGGTGTCGGCCTGGGAGCGGGCTGCGGTTTCCTGTTTAGTCCCGCAATCGTCATCGTGTCACAATGGTTCTCCAAGAGACGTGGCCTTGCTTTGTCTACCACCACCGTTGGGGCTGCGTTCGGCAGCATCTTGTTTCCTGTAGCGGCACAAAATTTGATTCCGTTAATTGGGTGAGTTTATTTAATCGATCATGGGGCACTTCCATATATGCTCACAACACCTTCAGATTTAGATGGACAGTTCGTGTATTTGGATTCATGCTAATGGCTACAATGGGGATGGCAAACATAGTATGTCGTTAGCACCTGAGAACATCTCTGCGACTGACGCATTTTCCTCAGTTTCTTAAACGGCGGCTTCCGCCCACTAAAGTTCGCGGGGGACTCTTCAATCTCAAAGCATTTCGCAACAAAGCATATTCCACTTATTGCGTTTCAGGAATTATGATACTTTTAGGTCTTTATACAGGTAATACCATTGTGCTTTATTATTATGGCTCCTGATATTTTGGTTCATCAGAGTTAACATATATCTCTGTGAGCGCCGTAACAATTGGCGTCTCGAAAGATTTTTCGTTTTATATAATTGCGATCGCCAATGCGGCATCTGCGTTTGGACGTCTGTCATCTGGACTGTTGGGAGATAAAATCGGTAGGTCTTGACAGCTGTGGACTATACGAACATCAGTTGATATTTGACAGGCGCACTCAACACCATGGTAATTTACACGGCTATTACAGGAATCACAACAGTCGCCTGGCCGTTTGCTAAAGACGAATCCCAGCTTATTGCAATAGCCATTATTCACGGGTATGTATTGCACTTTTTCAGTTGCCAGGTGCACGATTGACTGACCCATCCAGGTTCTCCATCGGAGCATATATATCTCTGTACTCTGCACCTGCCGTGGCAATGGGGAGAATGGAAGACGCAGGGCGTCGAGTGGGGATGTTCATGTCCCTCATTGGTTTCGGAGGCATTGCAGGTCCTCCAATATCAGGTGTGATTTGTACCGCGACAGGAGGCTTCGTTGATACGGGTTATTATGCAGGTAGGTTTATGACACCCGCGATCTTTGAGTGAACACAGACATTTCCCAGGTGGCAGCATTATATTTGGTGTCGCATTGCTACTCGTGGCACAGTACCTTCACCTCGGACGGCTATGGGGCAAATTTTGAATGATCGTTCCGTGAGGTAAATTTAGTGTTGAGTCGATGTGTTCTTGAAGGAGTGGATGTGAAATGATTCAAGCGTGGCGAGCATTAGTCACTTTCGCTATAGACTAGCGTAGCAATTTGGTTTGTACTACATTAAAGCTGGGCAGGAAACCTAGAGTTTTCTTGCGTAAAGTAGCCCTTTCTTACTCAATCTTTCCCGTCTGATTGGTTGATGAAAGCGATGTGAGTGATGTACATTGCTCGGTACTTCGCGTTTCTTTCGACGCGACCTTTATGACAGGAACAGCCGACTGGACTGGAATATGTCCATCCAGACTCGAACATGGCATGCTCCTGGAAGCCGCCTTCGGTAGCTAGCTTGAAGTCATGGACACTTATCTATAAAGGTTTTCTCAAATCATCGCCCTGTACCACTTGTCAGACTTACAAGAGGTCCGGAATGAAAAACTGCACTGACATATCTCGCCAAGCCTCTGTTGACGGGCCGCTGCTTGGAGATCTAACAAGACGAATGAGTAAAAGAGTAGGGTGTTGACAACCGATTGACGCACAGCATCTATCGGTCAAATTGGACGTCCCTGGTCAAAGAAGTGTGATCAAGTGTGAACGAGATGCAGGATTGACTTCCTTTGAACTTCCCGTCGGGCTTTGCATTAGCATCATCTGTACCCTAAACAACAACCAAAAATAGAGAAGACATTGACACAATGCAGATACACACACCCTGCTGTTTGAGCGCTGCTTCCATGCTCCATACGCAATTTCCAGCACTGGGGATGTACTTTCCATCGGAGGCAGTCCAGAGTTCGCCGTCATGCAAGGGCGGGTCTCCGACTGGCTGATTGGTCTTGAGGTTCCAGATGCGAACTGTGCAGTCAAGTGCTGCGCTAACAAGATGACTTTCATCAGGGGAAAGACCAAGGGAGTTGACGATATCGGCATGACCCTTGAAAACGACTCGGAGCCCCTTCCTTTGAATCGACCGCCACTTTCGGGCAGTGCGATCACTCGACGCGGAGAAAATGTATGCTGTACGGTGCCGTCGATCGATCCACTTTCTATCTCCAGGGCATTGAGAGACCAATCGAGGCAATATCTCGGTGCTCTGGAGTTGCTGGTATATTCCGAGTCGTGATATGACCTCGTCTGCCCATTTCTAGTAGGTTGCTGATACAAGTATGTAGGAACAGCTAAAATCACTCAAACTCCGAGTCGGTTACGTGAGCTTGGTTCCACTTCTTGTTTGTGAGTTACTTCAATTACCGAGTCGTCTTGGAAATCACGCGCCTAAGCGACGGAAGCGCGGGCCAGCGACTTCATCCACTATCTTGGCTCAAAGGCTACAACAGGATCAGGATCATATCGATGAGCTATGATATATGATGGTTGATTGCCAACAAACATACAAATTGGATTCAAATTTGCTGGCCCTCCTGGCATACGTCATGAGGCCTGAGGCCTTGAGGGCCCAACGCCTCACCCTTGGGACTTGAATGCGCGACATGACTATCTAGCGCGCACTTGAAGTCGTGCGGGTATCATATATAGTTTCTGAAAAAGGTGAAATTGCCGACATGATCTTTTACTACGAGACTAATCAGTCAAGGGTACTGGGTATCATACTATGAAGACTCTGAGCCTTCGAATCGTCACTGATGCAGTTTCATCGGCAAAGTACAGGCTATGTATAATGGGCCTGCCTACCAATCGGCTCGATTCCTTAACTTGACCAGCGAAGGCCAGCAAGTGTAATGACATGTTTTTGGTCATTGTGTGCGTGGCTTTATCGAATGAGAATGGAATACACGGTTCTAGTTCCGATGCGGCCCCTCAAGATTTTGAAAATAGCTATAGGGAGTATCCAGGTGTCCTGGAGAGTATTATATGCAAATAACGTTGGCAGTATGGTTTTCACATACCGGTTCAGTTACCCCTTCCTTCCTGCTCTTCGTTGTGTCTGACCTCTTCTCCGCGCAAAGTTGGCAGGAGAAGCCATGTCCAAGAAGTCACCAAGTATAGAAGTCCTGCAGGGCATTGACTCTGCGTCCGAAATCAGCCATGTCTTGCCTTACGATGGGCAGAAGACAAAAGAAGCTGTTGACCCGGAAATCCTGGATGAACAACTTTCTCAGAAGTATGTAACACATCTTGGTGAAGCACCAGATGGAGGATTAAGGGCATGGCTTGTGGTTTTGGGGCGAGTACATTTTAAATCCATTGAACAGTCGCTGACGTCTTTGCATTGCAGCGCCGCATTGGTTATGTTCTCTACGTGAGCTGCTCCTGATAATAATTCTTCCATAGTTTGACTCAAGAAGGTTCCATCAGGCTTGGTCCGTCACTTTCATGGGGTGTGAGTAAGGTTTATCATTACACACTCACAATTTCTACAATTTTCTACCCTCAGATGTTCCAAGCCTATTATGAGGAAAACCTACTGCTCCACACTTCTCCTTCAACTATGTAAGGCGCTAGGTTCGTTTAGTTGCAATCTTGCATGGCTGATTTCATCCAGAGCATGGATCGGTTCTACGCAGGCATGTTTACTTCTCGGTCCAGCAAACCTGCGTAACTCACTTGTCCTGCTAGTATGCGCTCATGTGCCTTCCTTCGCTCGCAACGGGCCGAATGTTTGACCTAGGATATTTCAAAATACCGTTCTTTGCCGCTAGCTGCGTCCTCGTCGCGTGCACTTTCCTAATCGCGGAATGCACTCAATTCTGGCAGCTCTTCCTGACACAGGGTGTCGGTCTGGGAGTGAGCTGCGGTTTCCTATTTGGTCCCGCAGTCGTCATCGTGTCACATTGGTTCTCCAAGAGACGTGGCTTGGCTTTATCCCTCACCACCGTTGGGACTGCGCTTGGCAGCATCGTGTTTCCTGTGACGGCACAAAATTTGATTCCATTAATTGGGTGGGTTTGTTCGATCAATCGAAGAACAATTCATATACGCTCATACAATTACAGGTTTAAATGGACAGTTCGCGTGTTTGGATTCATTTTGATGGCCACCCTGGGGACAGCCAACGTTGTATGTTGTCGGCACCTGTAGATGCCTCTTTCTTTGACTCATTCCTTTCAAGTTACTGAAACGACGACTTCCCCCTGTCAACGTTCGTGGGGGACTCTTCAATCTCAAAGCATTCCGCAACAAGGCATTTACCGTCTATTGTATCTCGGGAATTACAATACTTTTAGGTTTTTATACAGGTACGATCCTTGTGCTTATCATAGTGGTTCTTAACATTTTGGTTCCATCAGAGTTAATATATCTCTCTGTGAGCGCCGCAGCAATTGGCGTCTCAACAGATTTCTCATTTTATATACTCGCGATCGCCAATGCAGCATCTGCATTGCGTGTGTCATTTGGGCTGATGTCAGATAGAATTGGTAGGTCTCGATAGCTGCGGACTGTGGTAACATCAGTTGATAAGTTGACAGGTGCTATCAACACCATGGCAATTATGACTACTGTGACGGGAATTGCGACAATTGCTTGGCCATTTACTGAAAATGAATCCCAGCTTATTGCAATTGCTGCCATTTATGGGTACGCGCTGCACTTATTCACAACTAACTGCTCGACTCACTCATCCAGTTTCTCCCTCGGAGCATATGCATCTCTCTACTCTGCACCTCTTGTAGCAATGGGACAGATGGAAGATGCGGGACGTCGGGTGGGAATGTTCGTGTCCCTCCTTGCCTTTGGAGGCATTGCAGGTCCTCCGATATCAGGCGCTATCAGTACCACGACCGGGGGGTTCATCGCCGCGGGTTATTATTCAGGTAAGTTTATGACGCGCGATCCTTGAGTGGACATTGACCTTGCTCAGGTGGCACCATTATATTTGGTGTTGTATTGCTACTTGTGGCGCGGTATCTCCATCTTGGACGGCTATGGGGCAAGTTTTGAACGATCGTTCAGTGAGGCGAATATAGTATGACCAATGTACTCTAGAATGGCACAAATGGAGTGAATAATTTATGGGTGGTGCCGGGCACCACCAACGCTCCATGTCAATTGTAATAATTTGTTGACCATGGAAGGTGGGCCCAGGTTCGAGCTTTTTAGTTTTATCTGTCTGATTGGTGAACAAAATGAAGACCAGAGATGTAATATATTGTCCGGCACTTTCGACATGGTTTTTAGCATTTGTCTCATTTTAAGCTATATATCGTCTAAGTGACAAACGCAGCATTCTGAAACGAGTCCTCTATCGACCGGCAGTAAAATTTGTTTAGAAGCAGTCCCGTCGATCAACCGAGCAACAAACTTCTAACTCGCACACGGTGCCATCAACCATACCGCAACGATGTGAAAGTAGAACCACGACTCACTGTCGCACTAGAAACATATATAGATGATCTACCTCGCCGGTGAGTTATGTGGTTAAATTCAGGATGCAAACTACTCATACTCACGCAGTTTTTATCAGGGCAGTGCCTGCAATTTGATTGACGCACGCAAAAGATAGGACATACTCCAACTTTGCCGTCGGCGTCGGCGTCAGTGGGCCTGGCAGATAATGATACTGCCAAAGTAGTAACAATAGCGAGGACAAATGGGAAACGCATTGTTTGTGAGTAGATGATAAATCTATGGGATAAAACAAATCTGAGGATAGCATGAACTGGACGCCTTGCTTTTATGTGCTGGAGTCGTTCTTCATGGCGATTAGAACCTCTGAGGCTCCACGAAATCCCCATTTCAACAGAAAATATCTGCAACGCCAGCAGATTGCCACCTCAGGCTTATCCTGTGAGGGGTAATTTGGTGTGGGACGACCGTACTATCCACTCCCACATAAGAAAAGTCGGTGAAATAGTTCTGGTTGAGGGCCGAGGGCCGGGCTCAGCGTCTGTAACCAGACCAGAAACGCAGACGCTATGATATTCCGTTATTAATTCAGAATGTCACAGATTTGAACGCACTGGGTCAAAACTCTTAATTTTCCTATTCCAGAATTCTGGTTCAGGAGTGATAAGAACGTTGTCCATTTATCAACTGAGAGATTGTGGCTCGAGGCTTGAAGGCTAGCTTAAGCTTGAAGCACCAGCTGTTGCTGGAGCGTGACTCGAGTGTGACAAAATGTCACAGTATGTACAATCAGGCACGAACCAAGGTTTGCTGAAAATTTTGAAGACCACTGCGAGGCAACTGCAAGATCATTTGCACAACTTGTAATGGCATTTGGTATGTTAACATCTTTTATGCTGTCTATAAAAGTATTGTTTGTCTCATCTATGACTCGCAGGAGCATCAGGAAATCGTGGTGGATTTGGTAGAGGAGGAGGAGGACGCGGGGGAGGTGGTGGTGGACGTGGAGGAGGTGGAGATAGAGGAGGCAGAGGAGGCGGCCGTGGTACGTTCATGTTTCACTTTATCTCATGCCTGTTTGAACCAATGTTCAGGCGGTGGTCGGGGTGGAGGCTTCCAAAGTCGTGGTGGGCGAGGTGGAGATCGCGGCGGTCGGGGTGGAGGTCGTGGCCGTGGCCGTGGCGGCCCTGGTGGTGGAGCCAGGGGTGGTGCGAAGGTTATTCTCGAACCTCATAGACATCCAGGTGTCTTCATCGCCAAGGGGAAAGACCATCTACTTGTCACGAAGAACCTTGTCCCAGGAGAAAGTGTCTATGGTGAGAAGCGGATATCCATTGAAGGTGGGGTCGACGACACAAAGATCGAGTATCGCGTATGGAACCCTTTCCGGAGTAAGTTGGCAGCAGGTGTATTGGGCGGTATGGATAAAATTTTCATTGAACCTGGAAAGAAGGTTCTATACCTCGGTGCTGCCAGCGGCACGAGTGTAAGTCACGTAGCAGATATTGTTGGTCCTGTGAGTCGCACTCCTCATTTTCTAACAATACTGGTGTTAAACATGGTTATAGGAAGGTGTTGTTTATGCTGTCGAATTTTCGCCACGATCAGGGCGTGATCTGATCAACATGGCGAAAAAGCGAACAAACGTCATTCGTGAGTATTTCCAAACTGTAGGCTACAGCTGATGAGAACAACATTTACTATAGCCATCGTGGAGGACGCCCGCCTTCCTAACAGGTACCGCATGCTGGTGTCAACTGTAGACGTCATATTCGCAGACGTTGCACAGCCCGATCAAGCACGTATTGTTATCCACAATGCGCAGTTCTTCCTCAAGGATGGTGGCCATGTGGTCATCTCTATCAAAGCTAGCTGTATAGATTCAACAGCAGCACCTTCCGCTGTTTTCGTGCAAGAAGTACAAAAACTACGAGAAAACAAGTTCAGACCTATTGAACAAATTACCCTCGAGCCGTACGAGCGTGACCATGCTATGGTTGCTGGTTAGTAGTTTCCCCATATTTTTAGTTGCTATTTGTGCCTGACATTGCTTGATCATATAGCTCAATACCAACGACACACATAAAATGTACATGCACTTGCTGCCTGCTTTGAATCATCTTGTTAGCTGGTATCATCGTCTGTCGTAAAAAGTATTTGTGCTCATATCCTCGACATGAATTTGTGCTTTTATCTAATTATTGGAAACCTCTGTATCTGAACGACGTGGACGTACAACGTACAAGCCTTTGTGAATATTTGAAACGTGTCACATCAATATAGGCAGTGCTTCGATCCAATACTGGTTGGTATCATGTAAGGTTGCGACAAGGGCTAGCTCATCGCTCCCGCGAGACTCATCAACTTCCCAAAGCTCCATAGGGCTTGTTCGGTCGGAAAAAAATAACGCAGAAGAGGGCAAATGAGACCCTCTCAAGTCCAAATAGACTTTGGTACACCGCCCGGAACGCCTCCACGCACGTCTTCTGAATTTGAAGAAATTCCATATCCTGTTACGCATCCATCTTACTTTAAAACCGCTCGCGGCTGCAAACACGAGGAATCATTGCCATTACATCACATGAACGAGGATACGTCCACAAGGCGGAGGGTGGCTAGAGGACCCGGAAGCAGCGGTGGGTTTATGAGCGGTGATGAGCATGAAAGTGAAATGCACTACGACGACGACGGAAAGGATGTATACTCCAAACCAAGTCCTGCCAGGAGCCGTGTCAGCAGCGGGCGTGTTCACAGGCCTCCTCCTCCGCCTCCAACTTCGATAGTATGTACCTTCGCTGTTGAGGTTTGCTGCCCATCCTGACTTTGAATGTTCACCCAGAGCGAATTCATATCTCAGAACCTAGAGCACCTCCCACCTGTCATCTACACTCTGCTCTCATGTTGGACCCGCTTCCACAAAATAGGTCATGCCAACACTGTTATTTGGGACGAAGCGCACTTTGGCAAATTCGGGTCCCATTACCTCAAACGCGAGTTTTACTTCGATGTCCACCCTCCGCTCGGCAAGATGCTCGTCGGCCTTGCAGGTTTACTATCGGGTTACAACGGAAACTTCGAATTTAAAAGCGGAGTGGTGTACGATGAAAGTGTCCCGTACGTGGCCATGCGGGTTATGATGGCGACATTCGGTGTGGCCTTGGTTCCGTTAGGGTGGTATACTGCAGTCGAATTGGGCATGAGCTCATGGTCTTGTCATTTGGTTGCGCTCATGGTTTTGTGCGGTGAGTGTTATGTCCGAAAATAAACGTCGTTTGCTTCATGTTCTGGCTGCAGATGTTGCCTGGTTGGCTATATCGCGGTTCATTCTACTGGATTCCATGCTCCTGTTCTTTACTTTCACAACGGTTTTTTTGCTCACCAAATTTCACAACCAACAATATCAGTATGTGTTAGACCCACCATCACATGCGGCTTAATGCTGAAGCTTGCAACAGGCCATTCTCTTTCGATTGGTGGATGTGGCTTGCATTTACAGGTATCTCCATCGGCTGTGTGACCAGGTCTGCCCCTTCTTCGCTTCCCAATTGCTTTTTCGTTAACCTATCCTAGTGTGAAATGGATCGGATTATTCGTGACTGCTGTGGCTGGCTTGTACACCATCGAAGATCTCTGGGAGAAATTTGGTGATCTTCGCATGACCAACGTCAGCCTGACCACTTTTTGTGAAGCTGCTCCTATAAGCTAATACCTTCAACAGCGAGATCAAATTCGACACTGGGCAGCTCGCGTGCTCTGCCTAATTATCCTCCCGATCCTGGTGTATATGTTATCCTTCAAGCTGCATTTCCTGATCCTAAACCATTCAGGTCCTGGCGACTCTACGATGAGTTCGCTATTCCAAGCCCACCTGGTCGGTAATGATTTTGGCAAGAACCCACGGGGTTTGTTCGATTCTCTGCGTATATTGGAATAATACCATTGACGAGATACCCAGAAATTGCGTTTGGCTCAAAAGTTACTCTGAAAGGCATGGGCTGGGGCGGAGGTCTCCTGCACTCCCACGTTCAAACCTATCCCGTTGGTTCAGGCCAGCAGCAGGTTACTTGCTATCACTACAAAGACGATAACAACCATTGGACTATCCTTCCCACTTGGGAAGCGCCTGAATACAATCCAAATGGCGAGTTGCAGTTCCTCCAGGATGGTGACGTCATTCGCTTGCAGCATGTACCGACAACGCGACACTTGCACTCGCACACAGTGGCAGCACCCGTGACGAAGCTTAACAACGAAGTCTCTGGCTATGGTAACTCGACCGTTGGGGATTTCCACGACTACTGGGTCGTTGAGGTCGTCGATGATATCAAGCAGGGTCCCAAGGAGCACGTGACGAAAATCCATTCACTCACAACGAGATTGAGGTTCAAACACCAGGCTCTAGGATGCTACCTGTATGCTGCAAATGCAGCCCTACCTCATTGGGGCTTTAAACAGGTTGAGGTCAGCTGCACCAAGGAGGACAACCCAGATGACATGCACACATACTGGAACGTGGAGAGTCACTGGAACGACCGCTGTGAGCTACAGTGCCATTCTCTGATGTAACTCTGACGTTGGTGTTTTAGTACCTCTTGGTGATGCAAAATTTTACAAGTCTCCATTCCTCCATGATTTCTGGCATCTCAATGTGGCCATGATGACTTCCAACAATGCACTTGTCCCCGATCCAGACAAGGAGGATATCCTTGCGTCAAGTCCTACTGACTGGCCTTGGATGCGGCTAGGCCTCAGGATGTGTGGCTGGGGCGATCATCAACCAAAGTACTACCTTCTTGGCACGCCTGTGATCTGGTGGGGCGGTACAGTCAGCCTGATAGTCTTTGTTATTGTCCTTGGCATCTACTTATTCCGCCACCAACGCAAGTACATTGATATGACTCTTCGTAAGCTCACTTACCACCTGTCTCATAAGCGTGAGCTAATGTATCGTTTCAGAACAATGGAATCATTTCTTGTATGTCGGAAAGATCGCCGGTTATGGGTGGTTCCTGCATTACTGTGAGCCTTGAACATCTCTATTCAATTTAGGAACTCATAACTCGTTTTAAAGTCCCGTTCTTTATCATGGGCCGTGTCACATATGTTCATCACTATGTACGTGCCGGTGTTGAAGCTGGAAGACTCCTATTAATCACTCGATTAGCTTCCCACTCTTTACTTTTCCGTTCTCATGTTCGCCCACCTTCTTGACCACTTCATTTTCTCAGCACGCTGGAAGGACAGCACAAAGCGTGTCGCTTTCGGTATTTGCGCATTCTTGATCGTCGGAAATTTCTGGTGGTTCAGGGCAATGGCATGGGGTATTGATGGACCAATCAACGATCACTGGGGCCTCCTGTGGCGCAAAGTAAGTCCAAATTCTGTTCAATTCTTAGGACTCGGTTAACTTCCGATTAATAGACTTGGAACATATATAATGCATAGATTTGTTCTCAGGCGGACTCTGTATATCGACAGTGCCTGCCCAGTGAGAGGCTTGATGCGTTTGCTATTATGTGTAATAGAACATCTCAATTTCGCTAGTTTCATTCGTGAAGTATCGAAGCCCAGTGGCTATTAATGATACTGGCCAGTGCTACTGCATCCAAATGACTTTGGGGCAGAGGCTTGCTATGAAACTCCGTCGATCGCATGACAAAAGTGGACCACTCCCTAGGCGGGCGCCACTCACATGGCACACGCGACAACTCTCACCAGCAATCGACGTGATAAGATCACCGCTAGCCAAAGTCAGGGAACACTGTTGAACGTTGAGTGTCTACACACGAAAACTTCAGGATATGTACAACAGCAATAAAAATATGGAGTCATCATATGTAGTTAGGATCACACCATACTACTAGCCAATGCTCTGCAGGCGGCCGATTAGGAATTATTCCTTGACATGGTGTGGATTGTGGCTGTGCAAGACATAATTATTTCCTTCCGCTCGAGCCCGACTTACGTATTCAGTTTTGGGAGGTCAAAGTTCGCGTCTCTATCGTCGGTTCATACACGTCCGCCTCTCTTACAGCTCTTTTCCATTCCCTAGTTCTCGTCGTCGTCGTCCTCAACAATGGCTTCTCTTGCACGGTTCCGTCCTGCTACTCGCCGTATTGTCAGTCCAGCCAGTCTCCTTATTTTGTGAGAAAACTGACTTCGTGTGTCTTTCTTTCACAGCCTGCCTTTGCGCGAGCCATTCAGACGTCCGCAGACACCACTCAACTGCAAGATACCATCGAGGACCACTCAAAACCATTTACTGTAAAACTTCATGAGGAGTCCTTCCGTGCATATCGATGCGAGACTCCATCTTTTGAGGTTGAGGTGAAAAAGGATGAGCTCCTGAAAATGTACAAGGACATGCAAACGATGCGCCGGATGGAAATGGCTGCTGATGCCCTTTATAAGGCCAAGCTTATCCGCGGTTTCTGCCATTTAGCTATTGGCCAGGTATTTAGTATTCCTAGCTGGATAACATAGTATTGACCATGTTTCCAGGAAGCCGTCTCCGTTGGTCTTGAGTATGGTATTAAGCCTGAAGACCGTGTCATTACTGCATACCGGTGTCACCCCTTCGCTGTTATGCGTGGTGGCACTATCAAGGGTGTTATTGCAGAGTTGCTTGGGCGCCAGGCCGGCATGTCTCACGGCAAGGGTGGCTCTATGCACATCTTCACTCCCTCGTTCTTCGGTGGTAATGGTATCGTCGGTGCCCAGGTTCCCGTAGGAGCTGGTATCGCGTTCGCACAAAAGTACCTGGGCAAGAACACGGCAACATTTGCCCTCTACGGTGATGGTGCAAGTAACCAAGGACAGGTGTTTGAGGCATTCAACATGGTATGAGTGTTTTAAGACATGAATAAACTCCGTCTGATCAATATACTTGCACATAGGCTAAACTTTGGGATCTCCCCGCTGTCTTTGTTTGCGAGAACAACAAGTACGGAATGGGTACCTCTGCCGAGCGCAGTTCATCCAACACCGAATACTTTACTCGTGGTGACAAGATTCCTGGTCTCCAGGTAAACACATTTTCTCTCATCCTTGCGGGGCTTAAATATTCACTTATCTTCGAATGTCTTCAGGTCAATGGCATGGACATCATCGCTTCCAGACACGCTGTGCAATACGCTCGCAAATGGGTAACGGAAGGCAACGGCCCACTCCTTATGGAGTTTGTCACTTACCGCTATGGCGGTCACTCAATGTCCGACCCCGGTACCACTTACCGTACCCGTGAGGAGGTTCAGCGTATGCGTAGCACCCAGGATCCCATCCGTGGTCTCCAGCGCTATATCGAGGAGTGGGGTCTTGCCACTGAGCAGGAGCTCAAGGTCCGTTGACATTCGTTTCTCATTGAATTATGTTAATCATCTTGTTCGCGTAGCAACTTGACAAGGACGCCAAGGCCGAGGTTGACCAGGCTGTCGAGGAAGCTAAGCAATCCCCTGAGCCATTGACCAAGGACCTCTGGACAGACATCTACTACAAGGGCACGGAACCATCATCCATGCGTGGTCGTGAGCGTGAGGAGGTGCACCACTACTGATTGGCGGGTTTCTTGTTAGTAATACATAAGACTTTATCACTTGCTACGTTCTACGTTAGGTATCTTCATTGATGGTCCTTCACCAACGAACGCGCTATATTTACACCATGAATGCTTTGATTTCGACGTACAAGTACAAGAAATTTCGTGGAATTGGTCCTTGCAAATGAATTCTGAGGTCTTTGCGTATGTGTGGTGACTTTGCCGAACTGAAACTGCATGTCCGTTCAAGCACGCTCGCCTGTACCTCCACCCAGTTCCTTGTCTGTTCCGTCTCGAAATGCAGGCACCCCAGCTTCTGCGTCGCAGACTCGGAATCCAATAACAATCCGCCTGCGCAAAATCTTGGGTACAAACTTTACCGATGAAGCAACAACAGAAGCGCTCCAGACGCTGTCAGAGCTGTATGGGACCCAGTCTACAGTGTCAGTATCAGACTCCAAAGCGCAGACAAACGGTACAGATTCAGACGATAATTGGAGTGATGAAGACGTAGACGTTGGGCTAGCCGTCCAGGACGACAGTGCATGCTTGAACGAGACCGCGTCGAGGGCACGCAAGAATCTTCGCCGAGATCTGGAGAACAAACTTGCACAAGGAAGCCAGCAATTTCTTCAAGCGTTTAGCGAAGTGGATCAAGTGTGTGATGATTGGACGTATCATTGAGAATCGTCTAATCAAGCTGTAGAAACTTGATGAGCTGCAGAATCACGTTGCTGCCATGCGCGTTGCCTGTGACGAAGCCGAGACGCAGCTGAGGCTATCAAGCGAAGCAAGCCAGTCTCTACTTGATCGCGCGGAGAGCTTGAGGAGTGAAAGGTATGATATTTGTGCCTTGAAAGGTATTTCTACTAACAGATAATACAGGGAGGAGGTTGAGACGCGCAAATCTATTGTCATGCTCTTCCTAAACCGCTTCACGCTAAGTGATGAAGAGGCCGAAGCTATAACCTCACGAGATGTTCCCATTGGCCCCCGCTTTTTTGAGGCAATGAACAAGACAGAGCGTATCCGTAATGACTGCAGAGTACTCATGTCAGGCGAAGACGGACCGACGAAAGCTGGGTAAGTAACATCCTGTAATCCCCAGTGATCTTATGTGACTAGCACTCTTGCAGACTGGACATCATGGTGTCCACTTCTTCCTACCTTGAACAAGGCTACGAGAAGATATATCGCTGGTGTTCCTTTCAATTCCGCCAGATGGGGCGTGACGCCCAGCTGGAAGTTGACTCGACTATGCAGCAAGCCATTTCTCGCCTCTCTCAGCGTCCAGAGTTACTCTCGTATGTGCCCGCTATTGGTAGATTTTTAACCTCTTCAATATCTGTCCACAGCGAAGCTCTTACTTTCCTGACACAGACCCGCCAAACAGGTCTGCTAAGCGCATTTCTGGATGCATTGACTCGAGGTGGCCCGTCAGGTCTTCCGCGTCCCATTGAATTGCATGCACATGATCCTATCAGATATGTTGGTGATATGCTTGCTTGGGTTCACCAGGCTATCGCCGCAGAATGTGAATTTCTGGAAAGCCTGTTTGGTCTTGGAGGGCAAAATGACGACAGCAAAGCAAGGAGAATGGTTGGTGCTGTACGGACATTCAAAGGAAGTGAAGAAGAGGGATGGGTGAAGGAATTGCTTAACTCTGCAGTAACAAAGTTGTGCGTGCCGCTCAAGGTCTGTCTGCCATTTGTCGTACAACAAACTGGATTTCATGCGTGTTCCTAGGTGCGCGTGCAGCAGACTGTACGTTCGCAAGAAAGTAGTATCGTCTCGTACAAAGTTGCAAATCTACTGCAATACTACATGCTTACGATGCGGCGCACTATCGGGGAGGATGCTCTTCTGTCGACGACTCTGAGCGAGTGAGTTGCTTCCTCTCGTCCACTTGGTACATACTTATTCTTCTTGGTAGAATCACAGATGTGAGTTACAAGGTCTTCTTCGACGCTATCGAAGCCCATGGTCGTGCACTCCTTAGAATTCCCTTGGTAAGTTATTTACAATGAGTTGTGTCATGTTATTCAAGCAATTATCAGGACTCAGACGACCCATCTTTGACCCCACCTCTCCCTATTCTAGAGCATGCCCAGCTGCTCCGTGAAATCATGCAGGTTTATGATTCCTCTCTTCTTGATGACACCACTGCAGAGCCCGGACAAACTTTTAACCGCATCCTAGATGTGATGCTCGATCCTGCTATGGAAATGTGTGCCGCTGCAGCAGAGGAGAAGGCGAGGTATCGCCCGCAGTGGGATCGGGCGGTGTTCGTGCTTAATTGTTGGTGTTACCTCCAGGTAGGTTCACACTCCTGTTCCACTCCTATCACAGCTAGCTAATTGAAGTAGAATGTGCTGGAGGCGTTCGAGTTCACTTCAGAGAAACGTCACACCATCCAAGAAAAAATCGACGAAAGGGTGAAGTCTTTGGAGGACGAGCATGTAGGTTTATTTCTTCATATTATGTCCAATTTTACTCAGCTGTCATACAGTACGAGAACATTCTAAGAGATGCCTCGTTATATGACACTGTCACCATTATCAAGTCCAAGACACCTTCCGTAAGTTCACTATCTTATTCACAACTCGTGCATGTCTAGACCCGATTACAGGACCCGCTGTCTCATGTGCTTCCTGCGCAGAAGCTGCAACCTACCCTTGCGAGATTCTCTCTTTGGCTCTCCAGTCCCGAGGTTGTGCATTCACCACGTCTATCAGCGTTAACATCTCCATCCCTGCATTCTACCATCCACCGCGTGTCTCTGGCTCGCGTGACAAAAGCCTACGCACAACTCTGCGAGGAAGTGAGGAAACCGGAGAATAGATATGAAGCAGCGAGTACCTTGTTAGGTATGGAGAGGCCGTTTGGACAGGCTGGAGTGTTGTGGGCCATTTTCGGGTTAGAAGAGGAGAGTGAGGAATCCGCGGCGGACTGAGCTAACTCACTTCAAGGTGATCCGCAGCGTTTGTTAACGGCATGTCTGTATTGAGTTAGATACATAAGATCGTGATCACAATCAGACGTCCTGCAGATCTACGATATAAGTACCCTTGTACTATTTCAAAAGAGTTTGAGGGTAGGCATTTTCCGCTGAACAGATACAATATATCACTGCAAGTAGGCACGTTTATTAGCACATCGCCGTCTCTCCGTCACTGGCAGGATCCCAGATCATATTCAAGAATAACCAATGGATACGTGCAGAGGGATAACATATCAAAAGAACTGGGGATCTCTTCAGGCCCACTGAATACGGCAGGACGTGCTTCCTGATCCCATCATCCTAGTAACTCCTCTAATAGGGCTGATACATGTAATAGGGCACACGGAGAAGTTACATACATGACTTTCCCAGATTCCACTCCGCAGCGAATAATCAAAGGCGGACTTATGTGACTTTCTTGTTCTATTTTTGACGGCCGCGACACGTCAGCGCGTCAGCGATGATTCACCTCTCCGGAGTGCATCGAACTTGACTGATCAAGCTCAAGTCCGAGTTGGAAGTAAGTCTGACTTGTGAAGGTATCATCGTTTCTTGATGTAGAGGGAGGGCGTACGTAAACACTCATGGTGACTATGAGGGGATTCTAGAGCCTAAATCATGACGCCCACATGAATGTCCTTTTACAGGCAGATTGTCTACGTACTGTGAGGTCATATTTGCACGGGAAACTAAATCTGATGCTGATAGCTACGGTTGAAAGGGGGTACGGATATCTATGAAACGGAGTATTGGGGTAGACTGCTTCTTTGCACGGTACAGGAAACCTCGTGTTAATGGATTAGGGATCAGCGGGAACAGAATAAGGAGAACTTTGAGTGATATGAATTGATAGTCACAATTGCATGCTGCGGAACGTAACAGAAATGTATAATAGATGTCATTGTTGCATGCGGTGCACCTACAAAAACACCATTCCGTGAGAGTTTTGATGATGGGAAGGGTAAACAAAGTAAACGTTTCCTGACAGTCCGTAGGCGCGAGCTCGAATGTTCTCGAGCTGCGGCTATTAAAGCATCTTCTAGATTGTGAAAAAAACCGCGTGATATCAGAGTTCGAGTCATGAACGTGTTGAACTCTAGTCAGAAGGTTACATGGTTCCAAAGCTAGCGATCGGAGAATAGATGGTACGAACCGCCTGGATAAATACTGAGGCAACAGGTGAATGGAAGTTCATTCAGTTGACACCCACAATGCTTCATACTAGTATCATGTTGATTTTCTCCGCTGCCGTCGCAGTCGCGGCAATCGTCGCCAAAGCTTTCACAACCCCAAAGACAAGGATACACAGCAGTGTCCGCGCCGTCAGGACATTACTGAGTCCTCCTGATGTCCCTACTCCCGCATTATTACGCGCAAGATCCATACCAAACCAGCGTTTGGTGAAGGCGCTCGGTATATCGAGCACCTTTGTCAGCGACGATACCGGCGTCCATGACAACTTCACTCGCGAAGCGAAAGTCCTAATAGGCGCCGTCAGCGCGAAAGATGGATGGTCGAGGCTCGTTGACGTCGCTGAAATCTGCGTGAACAGATTCCTTGACGTAAAGAGCCTCGACTACGCCACCTTCGTGCAGTCTGTCACGCTCAGTGTCGTATTGGCAGGTCTGCTGGGCACAGATATCGAAGATCTTGACCCCGTGGACGTGGCATTTGTGACAAAGGCCATCAACGACCGTTGGGCACAATCCAAATCGAGCACTACTCTCACTACAGAAGTGCTCGATCGCATCAACCATCACATCATCAGATGGGTTCCAGACCGAACCAATCCTCTCAATCTCATCATCCCCGCATATGAAACAATGTGGCGCGTAGCAGCAATTGCGGTGGTATATTCTAACCGCGATAGTCTGCTACGCGATGCATTTATCTCATACAACGAGAACCCCACTGACGATCAGTTCCGCGCCTTCGCAAACGAAGAGACAGGAGCGCAGCCTAGTGCAGAGGCAATCATCTGTGAGGTTCTCCGACTCTACCCCCCGACTCGTCACATCACTCGTGCCGTGGTCGTCCCATGGTGGAAGCGACCGTTCGTCCCATCCATAGATGTAGCAGACATCGAAGAGGCACACAAATCGCCTCTCTTCGGAAGTGATCCAGAATCCTTCAATCCTATGCGGTTTCACTCGAGCCATGCCGCTCCTAAAAGGGACCAGCTGTATGCCTTTGGGCACGGAAAGCTGAAGTGCGTAGCGGCAAGCTGGGCACCGCCAGCTGCCGCTGTCATCACCGCGAAAATCATGGCCAAATTGGATGGCGTTGCGTTCAAGTTGCAGGAAGGACCATGCATTGGGAAAAGGGAAGGATGGGAGGGTTGGTCGGTCCAAAGAGTATAACGAACGTCATGTGATACATATTGGACTCGTCAGCTATTGCTTGTACTGTAAGCTAGTCACGTATGTTTTAACCGGAGGTCATGAGATATATGCTATTCGATTTGTCAGATCAATGTGGTCCATAAGGAGATACTCAACGTTGACGTGAAAGCGATGCTCATTTGCAGTGTTATGTCTGTCTTTGTAAAACATTACAGACGTACATAGCCTTCATGTCAAATACAATCCAAGCGATACTTGTCAAGTTGTGAAAGGACGTAGGCCTTCATTGGACGTTTCGTCTCACCAACCGACACTTGCCATGTGGAAGTCCATAAAGATCGGAGTTTCAAAAATGTCGGCTTTGGCCGCTTCAGCCACCGACCCAAGGAAGATGCGGAAAATTTGATCAGTTCGCAGAAGTCAATCGATTACGCTCACCGGACACAACCCACTACATTCCAAGCATAATCGACTACAGTAGTCGAGCCTTGGATACAAAAAATAGACTATACTCATGTCAGCGTAAGCAATCCGTCCTACTGCCGATGCAATTTTGTGTGTTTACTAATATATCGCTCGTGTGGGTTTAGAGAAGAAGCGCTCCAGGATGTTGCAGAGAATGAGATCGAGTCCAACTGGGACCAGGTCGTAGATAAGTGCGTCAAACGGATGCTGCGATCTTGCAGAATCAAATTCTGATGCGGTGTCAAATAGCTTCGACAACATGGATTTGAAGGCTGAGCTTCTCCGTGGTGTCTACGCTTACGGGTAGGTGCATTCAGCCTTTGATCATTGTTATATCGTCAATATTTCGTAGTTTTGAGAGGCCCTCCGCGATTCAGCAGCGTGCTATCGTCCCCGTTGTAAAGGGTCACGACGTCATTGCTCAAGCACAATCTGGAACCGGCAAGACCGCCACGTTCTCCATCTCCATTCTTCAGCAGTTGGATATGTCCATCAAAGGATGCCAAGCCCTTATTTTAGCGCCCACCCGCGAGCTGGCTCAACAGATCCAGAAAGTTGTTATTGCGCTCGGTGACTACATGAACATCGAATGTCATGCATGTGTTGGAGGTACAAATGTTCGTGAGGACATGGCCAAGCTCCAGGAAGGTGTGCAAGTCGTTGTCGGCACTCCCGGACGTGTATATGACATGATCAACCGGAGAGCTCTCCGCACTGACACCATCAAGATTTTCTGTCTCGACGAGGCTGATGAGATGTTGTCCCGTGGGTTCAAGGACCAAATCTACGAGCTGTTCCAGCTTCTACCGCAGGAGACTCAAGTAGTACTCCTTTCCGCCACCATGCCCGCCGACGTTTTGGAAGTGACGAAGAAGTTCATGCGTGACCCTGTTCGGATTCTCGTCAAAAGGGATGAATTGACGCTCGAGGGTATCAAGCAATTTTACATCGCTGTGGAGAAGGAGGAATGGAAGTTGGACACTCTTTGCGATCTTTACGAGACTGTAACGATCACGCAAGCCGTCATCTTCTGCAACACAAGGCGGAAGGTCGACTGGTTGACGGAGAAGATGCACTCGCGTGAGTTCACAGTATCTGCTATGGTCAGTAATTGCGGTAGTATCTCAGTTAGGTCCCATCTGATCGCATCTTTTGCCCAGCACGGAGACATGGAGCAGAAGCAGCGTGAAGTTTTGATGAAGGAGTTCCGGTCAGGTTCATCTCGTGTCCTGATCACGACAGATCTCTTGGCCCGTGGGATCGACGTGCAACAGGTCTCTCTAGTTATCAACTATGACCTGCCGACAAACAGAGAGAACTACATTCACCGCATTGGTCGTGGCGGACGTTTTGGCCGTAAAGGTGTTGCCATCAACTTTGTGACAACAGAAGATGTCAGAATGCTGAGGGATATTGAACGTGAGCGCATTTTGCTACTGCATGATTAATGCTAAGACTACGGGCAGAATTCTACAACACTCAAATTGACGAGATGCCTCTTAATGTCGCGTGAGTTTCTTACTACGGGATTGATTGGGTCTGGGCTCTGACAAGTGTTTTTCCAGCGACCTCATTTAGATTGCCTTCTGTTTTATAGGCCAGGCTGTTACGATGCTGCTCCGAAATTGTTACGTCCATTCTATGATCGCGAAATTTTTTTGACAGTATGCCATGTAAAATGTTTTGGGTCTGCCAAGCTTATGTTTCAATTTTTTTCCTACTTCTCCTTTTTCGCATTGTGTGTTAGCTGCATACATATCTTACCTGTTTGTGGAAATCTTTCTACACGTTGCACTGCACTTGGGCCCCAGATACGGCTTTCCTGAGGGACAATAGCCGGGGACAAGATCCATTGGTTCGGAGCAGTACTGTGGTGTCATGCATAGCCCCGCTTGTTTAGTCGTCCCTGAACCTGCCAGTGTGGATAAAAATTCCATTTGATGATCGAGGTCGCGCAAGGCTGTTCATTATATCTCTCACAGTGTACAGACTTTGTCCTACTTTAGTCCAACCAAAAGCTCTGCTTCCCCTTATCGAAATCACTAAGCCTGAGTCTGACCAACCCCGCCCAAGAGCCGTGCCTTCCCGACGTCCGCTGAGGACGCCGTTCTATCCTGGTATCGGCTCAGGATCGGGCAAATCTCTAACAGTTACGCAAGGCTGTTTGTCTGCTAATTTCTTACCTACTACGTTCATAAAGAGGCCATCGATCTCGGTCGGCTAATCTAGTAAGGGTCTCTGCCCCGTGGTACTATTCTCGCACCAATACTACTCCTCTTACCCGAACCACTTTCTTCCTTCAATTTAACAAATTCTAAACTTGTACACTCTCTGCTGCGCTTGTCAAAGTTGTCATGGTGAGTCGTGTTTTAAACAGTCCTTCCTACATTTGAGTACATCCACACTTGCTGGTTGCGTCCCACCTTCGCTTGCTTCCCATTATGCTTATATATATTCTAGCACCTGGAGAGGCTCACACTGTCATCACTTAACGGCAGTCACCCTTCTAACATGTCCAACTGGTCACCATCACCCATGTCCCAAATCCCTTACCAGCTCCGAACTCCTGGTGCATCAGAAATATTACCAAGACTATATGTCTCAGACCTCTCCTTCGCAGAGAACCCTGCCGCCCTCGCCACGCTGGGTATAACCCACATCCTCTCCGCAATGCGTGGATACGTCGCAATACCACATGATCTACCCATACATCGTGCTCAATACCCTCTCGAGGATCTTCCATTCTCCGAGCTCGCCGCCCACCTTCCATCTGCAACTGCCTTCATCCGCAGCGCACTGCACGATCCCAATGCACGGATTCTTGTGCACTGCATGGAGGGAGTGAGCCGCAGCACAAGCGTGGTTTGTGCATTTCTCATATCGGAGTACGGCTGGACTCCAGCACAAGCTATCCAATACATCAAAACGAGACGAAGATCTGCCGAACCCAATTTTGGATTTGTACAGCAGCTGCAGGAGTATGCAGACAACTTGCGGCGTTGATCATGATAGTTGCAGAGGGCAGGAAATATGGACACATGTGCTTCCGACGGCCATCAGAGGCGTGTTAGAAGATTATTTGACAAAGCTTGCATCACTCCCTTGCATTTACACATACGCAAAAGTTCTGTATCATCTGTATGCCCAGGACCCCCTAGCGCAGGATTTCATTGAACATTTCAGATACAGTACGAGTCTCATAATTCTGCGCATCTTCGGCAATACAGAGTAATAACTATAGTCCCATAACCACAGTAGAGTAGAGTACAGCAACTTTATGTATAATGTTGCATATAATATATGTCATCACGAACAGCATCCCTGTTTATTTGAGGCTCCATTCAGGGCCACGCTTCCATTTGTTGGCTTTGACAGCTTCACTCCTGGAGACTAATAGACCAACATGATGTCAGAGATGGAAGATGTCAATTGGTTGTCGACTTGAAATAACACTCACTCGATCATCATCAAAAACGCCATGCTTGATCTTATGGAGAATATCGCGCGATGCTGTCTCAAATGCCGTATCAACGTTGCTCCCTGATTTTGCGCTTGCTTCCAAGAATAGCAACCCCTCCTTTCTCGCCCATTCGTTCGCTTCATCCGTTGAAACTTCTCTTCGTCGACTCGATGAGTCTTCTCCTTCCTCATCGCATAGATCAATTTTATTTCCGACCAGTATGCAAGTTAAATGAGGGTCAGCATGCTCTCGTACGTCTGCAAGCCATGACTGCGCGTTAGTAAAACCTGTGTAAGATGATTAGTAGACGACCGGGGATGAATCGGTCATACTGGACGCACTTTTGCGGGATGTCACGTCATAGACTAATAAACAGCCCGCGGCACCACGGTAGTATGACCGTGTAATCGACCTGAAGGACTCGGTTCCAGCAGTATCCCAACCTACATAATAACCCACTACATGAAATACGTGTCAGGGGAAACCGGGAAAGGAGACGGACATTGAAGCTTGACAATCTTCCCTTCTTCGGGTATCTCAATTAGCTTGGAGCCAAATTCTACTCCTAGCTAGGGGTAACGGGTGTTTGTGTCAGATTCAACCTATCAGGCATGTGAAAAGCCACGCACAGTTGGGTCGGGGTTTGCAAGAAAACGCTGGTCTGTCAAGCGAACGAGTAAAGATGACTTGCCAACGCCAGCATCGCCTTGTGAATGCGGTTATTGAGCAATCAACCCTTTACCGGAATGCAAGCGTGACACACCTGTAATGATAAATTTCAGGACATAGTGCCAAGTAATTCCTGTCATTAGGGCTCTATGTTTCGTGTTCTTTGGGATAGTCTAGAAAAACAAGTACAACAATTAGGGAACCAAGCAAAGGGTGAGAGTGGACGTATGAGCAACGGCCCCCCATAGTTCCAAATGAATAACCACATTAGGCAATCCATGATGAACGGACATTTCCGGAAGCTCTCAGCGTTTGACTGCACCAGAATTTCGCGAACAGTATTCTTCAACTTCAACGTCCTCCACAATGAGCAGTGCAACTTGGCGAAACTTTTTCACGTTCGTATTCAGTAGACTCTGTCTATCTCCATTCATTGACACGTCTCTAAAGGTACAACAAATATGCCCAAATCACCGCACGGGCTGTTCGACAGTCGTTGAAAGAGTCTGAGCGTGTCGTGGCTGAGAAGAGAGGTACGACCGCTCTAAAATACCAACAATGGGAAAATGGTGTTGGTGGACCGCAGGTGCGCTCTTCATACGTGTTCAATCTTGACCGGCGCATCTCTGATGATGTATTGTTCCACACAGGTACTCCTGAACTCCGAGGAGGGCAAGAAATAGAGAAAAGCGCTGCGGTCTAGTTGAACGTCGGCATTTTGCTTGACTAGCGACGGAATGCCTTGATTCCCAATGTGATTATATATCCGAAATAGATTTGCAGGAGGTCTCCCCCGTGGTGTCCGATCAGTGACCGGTTTGCCTATCCCGAGAAGAGGTTTTTTTTTCAATGAACGTTGATGCGTGTTACGCCGGGTCTCTTGTGCTGTCTGTATTCCTTGGCTCGCAAGCCGCTCCATCGTTGGTGGCTGGGGGTTTTACCACCACATGGCTTACTCCGACGTTTTACGTCCCTGCCTCATACAATGGGCCGCGGGAGGTGATTATGGAATGCATAACAACAACCAGAGTGCGCAGGTCTGTCTTATCATGCGGACTTCAATTTGAAACGATTTCACAAGACGGCGAGTGTGAAAATTCATTATCTCCGACGCAGATTCAGAACCCGCTAAGCAATGCTTGTTTGTCCGTGTCACTGGTGTATCATCGGATCCATCTGGAGCCCACTGCCGCTGCAGTCCATCAGGTTGCGGGCACCGATTTTTGGGTGCGAGATGGTATTTTACTGTTGTGTCTAAGGGTTGTTTCAGCTTCGCTCATCGGTCCCGCAATATATCCCTAAATGCAACAAGTGTCACACTTGAAATATCTCGTTACTAGTCTCCATCACATCATACGTTCCAAGGATGAAGTTTTACAGCCCCAGTGTAATATAACATTCAACAAAGAAGGTTCAGCAGTGCCCACATGAATCATTGGTAGTGATTGGATACGTTTGCAGGCGCAAACTCTTGCTATGGTGCGTGCATTGTTTGGCTAGTGCTATGGTCATACTGAGGTGACACCTCAGATCGGAACCACCCGTCGGGGAAGCACTCATTGAGACTCACAGTTCGAGCGAGGTCTCGGGTCGGAGTTGGCAGTGGTACCCCTGTGCCTTGCCCGCCTACGGAAGGACTATAAAATAATCTATCATTCATTCTTTGATTGCCTTTGAGCATCATGACATCGAGATGATCTGACCGTGCACTGCACGACTAGTAATGTTACAATTGCCAAGCGGAGGCTGGTGCCATGGATGCATTAGACCTGTTGGCTAGGTGCCTTGAAGAACTTTGTCGGTTGCTCGCTACCCGTCGGTCCGCTTGCATTTTTTGTGGCTTGCATTCGACACGCCTCTCACTGCCTTTCAACCCTTGTTTCGTAGTGCATGGTGATGTCATTGAGTGGCTATAGTGCTGAATGTCGGGTGGCGTAGAATGATGTGCTCCGAGCAGATTGAACCGCGGAAATTCATATGGCTTGCCTGTCTACCCGTTTACCCAGCCTAGCTTTGCCGCACTTGTCGTCGTTCATTAGCTTTGGTTATTTTCTACGTATTGATCTATAAACCCAAGGTTACCATGCTAAGCGCCGCAAACAATGCCTTTCTTGATGTCTGCACAACTTAAATAGCATTGCCGCATTGATCGCACACCAAAATGGATTCCAACAGATGCAGTTTTGCAATTGCAGAAGTAAAGAAAAGGAAGGTAGACTCTACGGTATAATGTAAGTCTTTTCTCTTCATAGCAGACACACAGAACAATGTCCATAGTGCGCGCATAAGCAGTAGAAAAGTAAACCCAAAGTGCATTTATTTCGACACCACGTAGCCCTTTCCAGAGTACCCTTCCGATGATATGCCTGTACGGCGAGCAGGATATTAGCACGACGAAAACACACATCCAGACGGAGAGACAGACCGGTGATAGGGTTCGACTTTTGCTCGAGTGCACGTTGATTGCTTGCTTCCTCCCATTCGCGTGTAATCGTTTTCGGTGGAGGTGGAGCTAAGGTCCAGGAGTACATGTATTAGAGATCAAGCATACAAGAAAAACGAGAAAAAACCTACACTGTGAACGGATAGCCAAGGTGAGCAATCCAGCGACACCTACAAGGCCCATGGTGCCAAGGAAAACCTTAAAGCCCTGGCCAGGTGGGCTGACAGGAGCTCGGGGACCATGCGGGCCAAAGGCAACATAGTATGCTATTGATGCACATTACGCCAAAAAGAATAGTGTTTCATCGACCCCAACGTCACGATAATGCGCGATTTAGTATAAAATAATAGGCCAAAAGGACATCAGAAGACCCGTCAACGGGAGCAGCCGAAGAGCGGAAGGACAACAACACGCACCAGCTTTTTTCTCGTCCAAAGAGAGCGTCTTCCAGTCCTTCTTCTGCAACTCCTCGAGCTGCCTGTGGACAACTGTCTGCTCGCCCTTAGACATATTTTCCCATTGTGCCTCAACGTTAGAGAGAGGAATAACAGACGCGGTCACAGACGAGGGTCCGGACGTGGGCACCTGAGCGATGGTAGCCAGACGGCGTAAGGAGACTCTAGGGCGCACCAGGCGAATGGCTTGCATGGAGGACAATGAAAGCGAGTGTCGGTAGACGGAGGAGAGAGTTAGTGGAAATTAGCGAATAACAGGTCGTGGAAAAAATAAGCTCGGCTGAGCAGCACACAATCGGCGTGAACCGGGTTAGCAGTATACACCCTGCAAACCTCCTGAAAAGTACTGACATGCATGAACTGGTACAATGATATTAATGGTGTGCTTCAAATAACTGCCAGTATTCTGCAAACATATACGCGAACGGAGTACGTAGTAACTGATCCAAACACTTCAACAGCAAACCAGAAAGAGATCGACATTAAGCAGCTAGGAATACATGGATATCGCATCACTCAAGCACCCTCAGCGGCCGTACCGGAACAATCACGAGAAATGTGGCTAAGATGTGGATTAACAAGAGGAACATGAGGACATCTGGACATGCTCACCCTTCTGAACCACACGTGTAGCAGGCGCGCCTCTGAGGTTGAGGGCAGTCACGGCTGATGTGGCCCTAAATCGGCGGATGTGAACCAAAGAACCATTTATATGCAGAGCAACGTACCACGCCCGAGCAGTTATAGCACTTAGAGCCCTGAACGCAGTCGCGTGACAGATGACCTACACCACCGCAGGTATAGCTGTGTATGGCGAATTAGTACAATGTAAGATGGACATAATAGAGACAAACCAAGTCTTCGAGCCTCCGCCACCAAAAGCAGAATAATTGCCTCCGCCTCCGCCTCCGCCTCCGTAGCTAGAGTTGCCTCCTGCGGCCTCAGGACATGCGCGCGCAATGTGGCCGGGTTTGCCGCAGCGGTAGCACTCCTGGCTGGAAAATCCCCCACCATAGCTGCCGCCGCCGCCGCCTGCACCGGCGTCAGGGCAATCGCGAGACTGAATCCAATGAGTAAAAAGATTGACCAACATCCTCAGAAAACATACAATGTGACCCTCTTGACCACATTTGTAGCAAGACTTGGCCTTGACTTCCATCGTGCAATCACGAGAAACATGACCCTCCAAGCCACCTGCAGAAATCATGAACACCGTGTAAGAGTGGACTCAACAATGAAAATAACATACAGTTATAGCTAAACAAGGTGAGTGGATATGAGACGAAGCACGGCATAAACAAGATCAATAATTACCAAGTGGGAGTCCCTGCTTTGGGGCAGTTAGCAGCTTGATGGCCGACTGTCTTCATGAAGATCGGAGGTACGGAACCAAGCGAGGCAGATAATTGGGACGAGCAATGCAATATATTGCGATTTTGTGCGAGTCGTCGATGATAACATGTGTCATCGGTAGATATGAGCAAAAGAACATAGCGATCCACGTCAGCACCGAGAAAATCGACAATGTAAATAAGAACGAAAGGAAAGCAATGGCTACAGGCCTTTCCTTCGCCATATCGACGAGGGAATGTTGAAAAGCCAGGGAACAAACAACACGGAAACACCACGCACAGCCTCCACAGTTGAAACATCCACGAGCGCCAGACATGTCGTATAAAAAATCTGTCAAGGAAAAATCAATGTTAGGGGTCCGTGCACGATTGACGCAGCCGTTGATGGTCTCGACGCGACAAGCATGTTGGACAAGGTATACATCCAAGACAAGATCCGACGTACTTTTCTTCGAAAGGTTACGGAGTAAAGAGGAGGAGGACACAAAAAAATGCCTCAAGGTAGTGAATGAAAAAAGAAAAGCGCTTCCATAATCACAAACGGCACTTCATCGGGCACGTGCTCATCACATGTTCGACCATTTAGGGAAAACTAAATGTGCTTCTGCACAGCAATATGGAGTCGTGCCGGTGATAGTAATGATAGAACATTTGGCGACTGAATTATAGTCCCTTGTCTGCGTCCTTCTTACTCGAGTCCTTTCCCTTTTCTGCATCCTTCTTGGCATCTTCCGACTTTTTAGAGTCGCCGTTGACCGTCTTTTTGTCCTTGTCTTTCTCATCTATGCCTTCTTCTTGCTCTGCTCGCCCTATCGTGGCCTTGTTGTCCACCAGAGCATGTAACGCGATGACAGCACGTAGAAGACTACTCAGATACACCACGAGTAGTTGATCATTTGTGCTCGATGCGAAGCTCTGTGTTGTCACCGGATTGCTCAGGTCAGGAAGTAGGTTGAGTGCATCTTGCAGGTGATAAATAATTTGGTGATTGACTGGCATCGTACCAGCTGCAACATCTAGCAGATACTTGTGCACATCTCGTAGTCGGGATTGAAGACCTTGAAGTGATGCGAGTTGCTCAGAAACGCGTGTTGAGAGGGTGGTGGTGGTTGAGTCTTTGATATCGCGTAGGAGATGTTCGACACCGATCTCCTCAGCTTCCTCAGCCTCAATTGCAGAAGGGACGTGAAGGAATGTCTTCCGTGTTTCTGTGCCATCCTGAAGCCATAAAATCGGTACGAGCATAGATAGCAAAGGAGGGAAGGCATACGTCTTTGATCTCTTCTACTGCAAAATACGCATCCGTCGGGATTCCGACGGCCTGCGGTCGTACATCAACGATAACCATCACTGGTTTCGCGATGTACCGCTTAAAAAGATCATTAATTTCCTGGTCCGAAGCTCGTAGTTTTGGCCCCGTGTGGTACCACCCGATCATCCGCTCCTTTGCTGTAATTTCACATAGCATCTATGATGGTTGCTCAGGTAAAGAGGAACGTACCATTGACTTTCTTGAACATATCGTACATCCCCTCAATATAGTTATGGTCTAGGAACCACGTCTTGCTATCTCTTTCATCCTCCTCGAACGGGATTCCAAATGAATTGGCAACGTTAACGGTCTTGCCGTTGTCCTGGCCCAAAAGAACGCCGACAACACGCTTTGATGAGGTGCGCGAAACAGTGCGCGCATGGTGATCAGTAACAGAGAGTAGGACCAATGGGTGAACGACTGGAGGTGTTAAGTATATGCGGGGGGTTTTCGAACGAGCGGTTGCTCACCAACTGTCGTTCCAGCAAGTGCTGTTAACTGTAAATTAAATAAGTATCACAATATTCAGCGTGTTAAACATTACGACTCACCTGCTCACTTGTTGATGCCACCATGATCTAAAGTGCTAAAGCTAAAGGCCTTCATGACCGCGTGCACTGTACGGACGCGCGTTGTGTTGACATATATTTGTGCGGAATCTCATTAGGGCAGTTGCTGTGAGGCACTTTTATTATCCTACTTACCCGTTCTGCCAATGAATTGACTTACTGATTCTGTTGAAGATGGATTTTAATCAGGATCACTTTCCGAACGTTGCCAGAATTTATGTGTAACTTTTATCCAAACACTGGCAGTACCTGTTCTACGAACGACCCTGGGAAGGCATCAAACCATTGCTGTGCGTGCTCACGGGACATACTACATACCGTCTGACCAAGATGTGACTCCTCGTCCCTTAAAAACTGTTCTACCCTAGTGTATAACCAGTTGCTGCCACATTCTATAGATGGATTCTCTCCCAATGCGATCGTATGGTGGAAGGCGGAAACTTTACTACCATATCCAGGTTTCTGGCAAGTAAATCGCAACGATACACTCTACAGGATGCTCACCGTGCCACTTAGATATCAGCGTTTCCATAGAACCAGACGATCCAGAATTCCCGCCTGGGCCTTATAAATGCTACGTGGAGGTCGGCGTCGACACTGTTCGCAAGCGAACCCAAGTCTCCACCCCCGGAAAGTACGCCTGGAATGAGTCATTTGAATTGTAAGTGACATTACCTATCGTGTGGATGATCATAGTTCAACAGACCCCTCTTCAATAGCTTAGTGAGGGAGGATTGGTCTATATGCATTAACGTGATAGCAAAACATACATTGTTATCGTGCGGCATGCTGAGTTGGCTGTGCAAGGACGTGCCGATTGCATCATCTCGTGACCATGTGCAGTTACCTACATCAACAGAAACAAAAGGTCCTGCGGCTCTTATAAGTCATCATAAACATTTACTCACAGTTTTTCAGTCGTCTCACAAAATTTGAGACATGTGCACGTACGAGGGCGGGATGGAGAACCTTCCACATACCAGGCTAGCGTGTCATTGAAACTTCAGTTGGTAAACCCAGATCCCATCACTGACCCATCATCTTCGGTTCATCCCGAAGAGTCATTTATCGAGGACGTCGGTGAGCTCATTGCAGCACCAAATCTCTCCAATACAGAGCTTGGAGCATTCAGCGAGGTCTGATCTTCTGTCTTCTTAACGAACATGTATGTTAAATATGCCCAAGGTGCTTCGACGTCCCACCCTCGGTTTTGGCTGCTATTCTTTTTCAGATTGGTCATCTTTTGTAGTCTCGCTTCACAGTTGTGAAGATGATAGCCTTTCCTCCCCCAACTCCCCACACGCCGATCACGATGAAGTATTAGTGTCTCCTATTTCCGATTTGCCTCAAGGCGATCGTTTTCCTCCGAGCCCTAGAGAGCTGGATGACGCGGAACAAACTTCTGTCTTAGAAGCGACTCTTACAGATCACACACAGAAGGGCGATGTCAACGGCGAGGAACTGCCTATAATAGACCAATCGTCGCCTGCCGACACAGTATATTCAGGAACTTCTGTGGCGAACGTCAGTTTGTTTACATGGAGATTTTGAAGCCTTGCCGAACTGACATTTTTGACATGCAGGATACTGGACCTCAAAAAAGACACAAATCATCTATGAAGGCATTGAGCATTCGCTCCAATCGTAGTGCATCGTTGAGCGGGACGCGAAATCGCCATGCACTTTGGGGACGAATCAGATCACTATTCAGCTTGCGCACACGCCAGAACGCCGAACGCATCCGACCTATACTTTTGCATTCAAGTCAGAAATAAATCACAGTTCCACATCCTCGATATATCTCTTTCATTCTGAACAACCACCTTGTCAATGGGAGACGGTCGCCAATGGTGTACGACTTACGGGCCGATTTCTCAAAGATTCTTCGCAAGGTATTCTTGGATACCATCCACAATGACACTATGGTCGTCTTCCTGTGCGAGACCACTAACCACTATCACTCCCACGACCCCCTCTACGCCCTCTACCTTCACCGGAAAACCTCCGCCGTGCACCGCATATATACTCGGGTCGCTCATCTCATATACTTCTTGGAGTGTCTTTGTTTTGGTCTGCAGCGATAATCTCATGCGCATCGTTGAGCATCCCTAACGGAGCACCACTGCCTCCTTGCGCTTCACCCAGTGCATATTGTCGGGAAGTGTACCAGGTCCTGAGGTGGCGAAGAAGAGGAGCTGGGATGAGTTCGCGTGGGCGATATAGATGACGACGGGGCGCGTAAACTTTTTTTGGACATTAGCACGGATGATGTGCCCGATCTCCCAGGCGACATCACTGTCGAACGAGCGGAGGCGGCATGCTTCTTCTTGGGTAGTGACTGATTCAACCTTGAATGTCTCAACTGTGATGTTCATATTAATGTGATGTGTTTACAACTCACCGTGAGCGACATGGTAGCGGACAACTTGAGTTCAGACTGTTGGGAAATATCAGAAGAGGTCAGGAGTCTCTTATACAAACTCAAGGATTATTTGACGTGTTCCACGCAAATTTATGTATGCTGCAATTGGCTCACTGGAAAAACAGATAGAGCCAGCAGATGAACTTTGGATGTCAGGAGGGCTCGCCTACGGTCCGCACTTCCGAGCAGGGAATAATCGCACCGATTCTAAAATCAACTTACTCTTGAACAAGTGACTCGTAGGAGATGGGTTTCGTGTCAAGCCGTATCCTCATTTCATGCTCGGAAAGTAGCATAGGCATCCGGAATATTTGCCGTATATGACCTTGCAGGAGAAAGGGATCTTTGCGTAGTGCTTCTGCCGTCTGAAGATTATCAACACCAGGTATCAGTTAACTCAGGTGACACCAGCGGTGGCAAAGATGTGGTATAAACCACCTCTTTCTGCCTGCCTCCATATGCTTTCGTCGTGCCTTCACTACCGGGTAATCACCTTCCATAGCCTGCAGGAATTGAGGTTTCCATCTCTTCTTTACTATATTCTTTGATGGAACGGTCTCGATTGATCCACGGGTTTCCGCAGAAAAAATGATTGAGCGTCGAGGTGTTACTCGACCATCAAGGAAGTTGATGATTTGATACGTGCATCGGACGGCTCAGGACAGGACGCAACGCCGTGTGGCACATGAGAGATCTAGACACTCATGATATGCACAATCGGGTAATATACACATGACAGTATGGCCACATGCTGTCTAGATGGGAGTGCGGCAGTAATGGCCGCGCGATGAAACTGGCAAGAAAGGACGTGAATAGTAGCTGTGCGTATCCAAGACATCTGAATGATAACAAGTCTCCGGTCATCACCGGGAGGACGACATTAGATACTAGTTTCAAATAAAAAATCTAGAAACTATATGGCGCAATTCGTCTGATGCACTTTGGCTTTGGCTCCTTCCAGTCATCATCTTGCGGACTCGCTAGTTGCATGAAGAGCCTGTGCCTGAGAGGTAGGTTGTCTGTATTGATAATATCACTGTTCTCATATTGTCCATGATAGGGAGGATGGTGTGGCCTCTGACCCCTTGGCACGTTGATGGGCCAGGAAGGAAGGTAACACATTTCCTAAGGAAGGCGTAAGATGTATATAAGCAGCACATAATATTAAGACATTACCTCAGGCCCACAAGCTGGGCGACACTTAACCCACACGCTCCAATCTAGCCATGTCATCAAAGCACCTAATTCTTGCCTCCACGAACTCATCAGGAGAGCCATTTGCTCAGCATCCGGAGTGGAATCACGGGGGAGATATATATCAAGTCCCGCGAGGACGCCGGACACCCACATCTTTGTAACAACGCGACATATTTCACGCGAAGTCATTTGTACTGCATGCAACAGAAGGCGTTCTGAGGGGTTCAGGCTCGAGACGTATGATAGGATTGACGATGTGTGCGCGGTCCCGCATGCTTGGAACACTGGTGTTGCCCAGGAATTAGATGAGTCATGCGATGCGCTGGGGGGCACAGTAGAGTGGAAAATGTATGGTGTAAGCATTACACGCAACTGGACATGCACCCGCAGTGCCGGGTCCACGATCGAATCATTTTCTGAATTGAGAAGGTAGTCGATTAACTCGAAGCGCTCTGAGTAACGTTCCACGATAACTCTGAAAAGAGTTTTCCAGTCGATGCCACTAGTGTCACCCTGATCTCGCTCTAAACTGCGAGAGACGCTAAGTCTGACCGCCTTTATATCCCCAGAGGATATAGCTTGTATGTTGTGGTCACACCGTTCCTGGCCGTCGCGTGAGCCAACGAGTGACGGTGCGAGGGTGGTGTCGTACAGTGAGACGATTCCAGCCAGATCAAGGGTTATTCGTGTATCCCCGGGGTATCGATTGTGCCACGACCCTGCGTACATCACTTCGAACATGCGTAGCACTAGAAATATACATTAGGAAGACACAAGGAAGGCGAAAACCACAGAGACTTGCTGATAAAGTTAGGTATTCTTGGGACTGTAGACACCGGTTCGGCGATACTAGCAAGGTGAGACCAGGAGACTATTTCCAGGCCAGCTGTAAAGTCGCAGAGCATGACTTCACTTACGCAAATCAATCAGTTGGAGAGCACAAAGCGAAATTCAAGAACATACAAGTCCATTTCCATTCTGTAAAAGCGGTCGATACGTGATAAGATGATGCTAGATAAATTGGCTTACCGAACATAACCGTCGACAGAGTACTCTGCTCCCCATTTACACAAGTCTATGAGGCGCTGGCCCTCCCTAAACCGCCAATCAGGTCTCAATTCTCCCCATGCAATGATATCCTGAGTGTCAAGAGGGCCAATTATGGTATTAGCTGCGCTAGTCCCATCAAAGTAAAGGATTTTGAGAGGACGAGTTGCTGCAAGTGTCAGGTGCCAACATCCTGCATCGGGAGAGCCTCTGCAGAAGAGAATGGAGTGTTCTGGATCTGTGGCTGTCCACTCTGGAACCGTAGGGATTGTGTTATTGACAGCTCCATGATACAACAAGGTGCCTTTGGGAATTACACCGGGAACCATTGTATGGCCTAGTAGGTCGCGGCAATAACAATATGTGTCAAACATTCATCAATGCCAATGTGAAGATAAGGACTGACCATTTCGATAGCGCGTGTTCGGCCAATGCTGGAGCAGCGAATTGACAGTCTCGAAAACAAAGTGCCCTGTTTCGTTAGCAGGAGGTGGCTCGTCAAGCCGCCAAGATGAAAGGTCGAGGCTATCATCCGAGTCAAGAGAGTTATATGGTTGAGTTATCGTAGAAGTTCCGAGTTCCAGTGACGGCTTGCCATCAGGCGATAAGCCCAACGGGACTTGTGCTGCTAGTGACGGTAAGACAAAGTATGCAACAAACCTCAAAAACATCCTGGGCTACTACTTCGGCTAGAGAGCTATCGCAGTGACTGCTGTAGTACTCTGCAGTGCCAGCGCACGATTACCGATTATCACGCATGCGCATTGCGCAGTAACCAGTTGCGCATTTTCGCTGCCTAAGAATAGGATCTGCCAAAACATTTACATAAGTATCGTTTGAGCGGAGACATATTGCTTACCTAGGGCTGTGGCGCTGCCTCGTTCACACAGCTGCAGCATAGCTTTCATTCCTTATATATGCTCATCAGCCGTGCGAGCATATGACCTTTATTTTGTGGCCACGCAGATCTTTTTTATGTCCGGGGTGATGGGATCATGTATATAGGAGGATGATATCATCGCCGTCCTCGCCGGTGAGCGTGTCGTGGCTTCACGTGACTATGGAATTCCTGAAAGACGTTCATTTCAAGCTGTCGAAGCTCCTTCTGATGATCTTCTTTCTCTATGGTATAGGCAATATCAGTATATGGATAATCAAGGAGAAGGACAGACATTAGACTGTGGTGTGTTTATCCACCTCCTGCTCGTCGAGGCAGCCAGCGAGCTAATCGACACGTCGACACGTATACCCATCAGTGAACCGGTGAGGAAAGTAGAAGACCATATATAGTGGGCCATTGTTGTTCACTGGACAATGCCCTCAGATGGTTCCAAGTGCACATCAGTATATGCGTTCGGTGTTCGCATAATGCAAGTCTCATAACATGCATGGTCTGCAGTGTCGATCATGCAAACTCCAGTGGTGCGTCCAACTTAACGACTGTGCCGTATGATTCCTACGAAAAAAACATCCTACAGCATTGGTCGGGATTCAGGACAAGTAAGCTCATGAAACCTGCACACAAAGAATTTTATACTCATACCTGTCAAGTCGAAAGAGAATAGGCATCACTTTGCACTACCAAACCTACCACGCTGTCAACAATCGGAAATGGCAGGTCCGCGCGGAGTCTTCACTCGAATTTGGAAAAAATATCTCAAAGCGCAATTATTGCCAGAGCATCTACGATTCTGACCGTTCCGCCACAGATTCACTATTTTGCTCCAATACCGGTCAACCACCAGGTAGTTGTCGATGTACTTTGGCCATATTCAGCATTTAAAGTGGCCGTCGTCACAATTATATCGAAGCGGACGTGAGCAACTCATCTCTTCCCGAGGACAATAATGCAGATCCAACAACAATGTATTCCCGCACAGTGGTGCAGGGTATGAGCGTTCTTGATACTGGGATGTCCCATGCCTTCGATACGGTGGAAGGACAAAAAGCGTTCAACTTCACTCTGACTGATGACTATTCAAAGGTCCTGTTTGTCGAGCGACTCATCTACACATCAATTATAACCCAACCTTCGTCAAACTAGTTCCGACACGTGCAAATTCAAGGTTTGTCTTTGGCCATTGTTCCATTTACGGTTAGCTAAAGCAAGCTCCACCTGCTCAGGACGAAATGGATTACGACCCGAACATGTCATATTTTTGAGTTCCGTCGTGTAATCTGGGGGACATACTGAAGCATGGGAGTAGATTCATAACAACGGACGTATCTTGGTGATGTCCTAATTTCTCAGTAACGTTGAATTTCATTTATCTCAGTGGTTCCGCTTGCTGTTCGAAAAAATAGGACGTGTGTAGGTTTTAGTGGATTCTCACAACTTGCTACGTTTTTCTGCGAGCGCCTTCGGCGTTATTTTGAAAGGGTTGTGGCGTATACATCCTGTGAGAATGACTCGTCTGGTGTTTTTTTTTAGCTTTGCGCTTTCATTTGGATCTTTGCTTGTAATGTCCTTTCGTGAGAACCACATTTTCCAAGTGCCGCAGCACATGCTTCTCATGTCTTATATATAGTATCCAATCTCAGTATAACTAGTCCGCAGCCTTTGTCCCAGTCATGACACGTCTTTGCACGAGCAAACGCGACACGTGCTGAAAGTCGCCTCGAGCCTGGGATACCTGTTGCGCCCTACAAATCTGGGGACCAATTAGGGAAGGTGTTCTTTCTTGATTCATAGCGTTGAGTCTCGGGTGCCGGTGAAGCTCAAGGCTCGCGGACCTCTGAAGCAGGGACATCAGTGGCGTAACTGCTGGTGGCGTTTAGACTTTATAATAATGGGGTTCTGGCTGTGGTACAAGAACATGACTTTTGGTTACAGCGAAAACTGGACTGAGACAGTGCAACTGCGTCAAAAGGGTGGGTTGTTCCGCTCCGGGTGAAGAATGTACTAATAATTGATTTGATGAATTCTAGGTTTGTTTTTATATTAGTCTTCCGTAGGCAGATCACAGAAGTCAGTTGTTCCTTCTATCATCATCAACGACTTGCTTCCATTGGGAGACTAATCCGTATGCGTGTCTCGGGGATCTTTGAGAGCTGCACTCTAGAGGGACTAGCAGATCTGGTCTAGACAGCCTTTGTTCCGTTCCCAATCATGACCTGGCATTGAAAACGGTGTCAATTGCACAAAGTCGCCTTCAGAGTGGCGCACGGGTGTAGTACGGCTTGGCGATCCCATCCATATCATTCGGGATATCACCGAAAAGACAGCGCAGCAAGCCAAGGTGCTTGGGTCGTGAGAATGATACGAATCTAGCAAACATTTACTTACACGCGCTACGCATCAAGGCATCGATCAATGCATTCACGGTTCACCAAACGCGTGATGGGAAAGAATTCACCTTACGTAGAGGATACCGATCTTTGGAAAGAGTCATTTGGGAGGTTCACTATTACGAAAGTTGGCGTGGTTACGGCGCAAACTGATATACAAATGCACGAGCGGCAAGATACTGGGGACGTGAGACTGATAAGGGGGGGTGCCAAGAAGCGAACATCCGGAGTTTGAGAGAAGCGCTGGTGAGACACAATAGGGATGCTGACAAAGGGGAAAAAAAATCAAATATTAAATTAGTTTTGTCCATGACGGCATTGTGTAAAATTAAAGTTTATTTTACATGATAAAAAAGGGGTTACGTTATTTTGATCGGGGGGATACGCAGTAATCTGGTTTTTTTGGTGTGTAACGCTTCTCTTCCTCTTACCACCATCACCCATCCATTCACTCACTCACTAAGGCCCCTCCTTCGCTGGTCGACTTAACGAACTCAACAACTAATGTTTTATAATGTCTGATACTTCACATTCACACAATTACGGTACAAGAATAAGGAACAATTCAATCCTTAAACCGAGCGCTCGTCTTCGTCAATCACCACAACCAAGGCGTATAAAACCAGTACCACATCCAACACAAACAGAATCAACTCAAAATCAATCTCAATTCCCAATATTTCCACTACCAAATGTCATGCTACATCCAGAAGACGCCACCAGCAAGGTATTTCATGCTATCGGTCGTTGCTTCCTCAGCGTGGTGAGTCCCTTTCCTCGTTCCTATTCATACCTTCACGCGTGTATCTCTAGGACAATCGTGCTATGACGATCAAGGACCTTGCGGAAATGACTTTAAACTTCGGCCTCGTGTGTCAGAAGTATGTTCTCCTTTCTTTCCTCTCTTCACCCTACTCACAACACCCTAGTGTTTCTGCTGCGTCGCAAGCAATAACTACTTACATCCGAAATCATCTCTCTCGATGCGAGGCTCAACAAGATCACCCTCTTCTTCTTCGACATACCCTCTCTGGCACACCCGCTGACGACGATCTAGTTCCTGCACTGCATTCCCGCGTAGGAGGCGCACCCCTACAAAGGCAACCACTCGACACCACGTGTCCAAATCAGAACATTCCTACCGGTCGCCGTACAAACTTTCGTCGTGGCACAATCGTATGGTATCTTTCAAAAGCTAGTGGCGTCTCCTGCCCTTTTTCTCGTGCTGGTATTCTCCTTTCAAATTATCCCGCTTCCACTTCCAATACAAAGCCTCGAAAGCAATCTCACAGTTCAATGGAAAAGTGCGGAGAGAAACGCAAAAGACTCATCTCAAGACGCTGTCGTGCCACTGACAGACTCTCAGAGAGCGCCAGTCCACCGCCCAGCTCCAGTCCTGTAGATAGCGGTTATGCAGAGAGTGCCTCCAGTTCTTCTGACGAAGAAGAAGACGAACCTGAAAGACCTCCAAAAGTCAAACTCACCTTACGTCTCCGTCCCTCTCCCACTACCACAGATCCCACAGACATCATTGATCTCTCCCATGATACTTCCTCTGACGATGACGTCGACATGTCCCCAGCAGAGCCCGATATCAGTCCAGAACCATTTTGCCTCCCACCCTATCCTCGCAGATCAATCGCAGTCCCATGTTACACCCCCATATCTCCTCCCTCCCTTCAATACATCTTTCCCCCGCCACCCATCGACCAATCCAGAGCAAGCGCATCACCTCCGCCCGATTCTGATCACGAGGAAGATATCGACTTCGATTTCTCAAGCGATGAAGAGGAATCTCGAGGTGTGAGCGTGAAAGTAGAAGACGAAGGAGAAGATAATGGTATTGGCACAAGTCAGAACGTGAGAGACATGCTAGATGCTTGGGAGGACCTAGATCTCAATCGTGCGCGGTCATATTCATCCCCAGAGTCTGGGTTCGCTTCGGTGTCGCGGGAAAACGAAAGTCGCCATGCAGTCGCTCCAGAGGTCAAGGTTGAGGAACTTGAGATGTGGGAATGGGAGTTTGATAGTGGCTGGGCGGGTGCGTGCGGGGAGATTGAAGTCAAGAAGGAAGATGCTCCAGAGGCGCTGAATGGGTTGTCGCTGTCGCCTACGAGTGTGCCATGGAGTGGGTTCCCACTCTCTCCTATGTCGCCACTCACCCCTTCTCCAACATCCCCGGGTTCGAGCACGGGGTTCATGTTCCATCATTCGTCGGCACTGCCTGGGTCCCCAAGGGTCAACATTTCCCCTCTTCGGCCCACGCATTCAAAGAAACCTTCCCTGGAACGCAAGAACAGCGTGCTGGACTGGCAAGATGCAGAACTACTTGGTCCTGATAGTGTCCACATTACCGAGCTCGAGCTAGAATGGGAAAAGGGAACTCGGCGGACACGATTCGTATCACCCGCACCTAACACTTCTTTATCACCAGGTGAAGACTGCCAAATGACTGGTCCCGAGCCTCTCCCTGAACGCAAAGATCAAGTAGTAGTAGTCCACACGTGCGTACCGTGCGATCCACCTGTTAGCGCTACACAGGTCGAAGGTAAGTCGCATTTCATTTCGTCTCGATTCTTCTCTGTCTGTGGTCTGTATCGGGCATTAATTGAGTTCCAGGAATACCGGTGTATCAAACTACGCTGCCTCTTTACGCACCCCACACGACGCGCACGCTTTTGAGGAGGCTAGACACTGATTTCGTAAACCTTACACCCTTGCTTGCTGCATTTTCACCATCGCCATCACCTTGTGCTACTGCGGTCCCAGTTCTTCCGCCGAGCGCTGTGCGGTTTGAGCATCCAAATTTGGCCGTGGCAGGGGTGTGGGTGTCGTTGGATTGTGCGAGGGAATTTTTGAGGACGAGTATTCAGGCGGGTACCCAACGCACAGGACGGCCTTACTTTCAAGACGAGACGCTAAGAACAAGCGTAGAGGTGTTCCTAAGCGACGAGCTTGTGATGCGGTTCCCGAGCGCCTTGAGGGATTTCTGGAGGACGAGTAAACCTGGGAGGATGTTGGGGCAGTTTGGAGTGTGTTTTGAGGGTGGGAGGGTTGTGAGTCAGGGCTCGTCGTCTTCTTCGTCGTTGGTGTCGGCACGGGCGTCGTCTGTGTTATCTCCACCTCAGTCGACTTTGCCCTCGGCGCCTTCGTCACGGGCCGAACCGTATCCCCTGCCGTCTTCTTCGCAGTCGCATCCACATTCATCATCTTTGGAGCCACATTCACATTCGGCTTCGCCACTATTGCCGTCTCCATTGCCCGCATCCACCAGCCCCGCACTTCCCACGCCTATACCTAATGCCCACGAGGTATGGAGTCTCACTGAAGACGCCGAGCCAGAAGCAGAAGTCGAAGCAGAACCTGTGCTTCCTGCATTTGATATTGCGCTGGCAGTACTTGCGTCGGGGTTAGGACCAAGTACTAGTTCTGGAAGTGGGAGTGCATGTCTCGGGAGTGAGATTGATTTTGAGAGGGGGAGCGTCCTCGGGAGTAGTGTTGACTTTGGGAGTCCGCGAGCTAGTTTGGGGGGCGGACACACCAGCATTGGAAGTGGAAGCACCGGTCTCAGAGTTGGACGTACTGATTTTGGACCGGGAAGTGCCGATCTCGGAAATGGTCATGGGATTGGAAGCGGAGAGCCACCGCTGAGTCCTACGGAGGCGGAAATGTTCCGGGTGTTGTGCATGTGTCCTGATTGGGAGGAGGGCGAGGGTTATGCAAAGGGTGATGTGTTTATGGATGTCCGGGATGAAGACGCAGACGAGGAGCGTGATGACAACGTAGGCCACCAATGCGATAAAGACACGGACGCTGATGCTGACGTGGACGTGGAGATCGTGGAAGAGGAGCCGAGGAGTATGAAAGATGGCCGTTCGTTGAGGCGGTCGAAACGGGTTGCGGATGCTGTTGCTCGCACGCGGGGTGTGCGGCCCCGGATGAGGGGACCGAGACATGCGTGAGGTTTGATCGGATGGCTCGACGGTCCGAAACTCCACCATCATGTTTGCTACTCCATCAACTTGGTCGAGTGATGCCCACCATCATGTTTGTTACTCCATCAACTCGGTCATCACTGCATCACTCGACCGACATTCGAACTGCTTTGACATGCATTTGCTCGACTCATTTTCATCACTGCAAGGTCCATCAGGTCTCAAGCCCCCCCTCTTTTGCTTGACTGCCTGCTTGCAGGTCTTCGTTCTGGACTGATTTTTTGTTGCTTTTTTTTGCTAGCTTCGTTCGTTAGAGCTGTATCAGTTATCGACCCGTCTCTCATATACCTCTTTGCGCAAAGATGCGCCAAGTATTCTAGGTTCACCAGTCAACCCTTTCGCTCGCCCTTTTACCTACCTTTACTTTTTGCGAGCATGGGGTCGATTGCATCATACACATTCATCCTCCATTTTTTGTCTTGCAACGGCTTTCGTTTGTATGCTATAGCTCACAGCCCCCACTCATAGTTTACTCGCTTGTGGTACACATACAGTAATCAGGAAGCGTTTAAACAAATCATGATGATCAATCACCAATCAACGTGTTCCAGATAGTAAGCTGCGCTTGAGGCAGTGACTGGCAGTACTCGGATATTTACTAGTTTCTTTTCTGATGCGGTGGACGAACAAGAATCTTGGGCGTAACACAAGGGTAACAAGGAAATTATTCGTAAGTTTCATGATGGGAAGAATAGCGGAGTGTGAAAAGCTAGAGTGGGATTTCTTTCAAGGTTTCTCCCAACCACTGAATTTGTAGCATCATCTTACTTAGTACTTGCATATTTCTCTGGTCCCAGTCGCCAGGCTTTCTAAAGTACCTCCTCTCTGGACTGACTGTCCAATCCAATATCCTTGCTTTAACTCTTTTTTTTTGGCTTTTTCTATTCCGTTCTTTTTTTTGTGACAGGCTAATTCAAGTCTCGACCCGCTTCGCGACTGCCACCGCGAAAACGAACGAAACGACCCTGCTCGTCTAGGCTCGCATCACAATCATAGGTCCAGCTTGGGCATCAAGTCTTATCATTTGCACGACAAAAACAACGGACCAGTCGTCCGTTAATCATCCCATCCACCCAACGCTAATCCTAATTCCACCAAAATAAGCCCTATAATGTCTTTATCTGCCTCTGACAACAATGGCTCCTATTCACGAGTCTCCTCGGGAAAGACCCCTCCTCCAGCTCCTTCTGCTGCATATGCAAAGAGGTACGTCTCATTTTTTCTAGCTTTTTTAGCCGATCTGCTTCGTTTACCACGCTTGTGAACAGGGCACGGGAGATCCAGGCGGAAGAACGGCTGAACGGTGCTAGATATAGGCCACCTGCGCTGCGCGCTCTTCCTCCGAGCGGTTCTCCCCCAAACGACTTTACCGTCGCTTCCCCCAGTGATGATTCTACCACATCTGCTTCTAATTATCCACCAGGTTTTAGGAGAGCGCGAGCCGGAACGCTGCCTTCTGATGTCCATCTCGCTGCACAGCGCTTCGCTGCTGCATCTAATACTCTGAGCAGTGCTGCTCCTTCGACGGAATCGTTTGCCGAACAGTTGCAACAGAGGCAGGCCGCTAACACGCCTCCTAGCATTCTCGTACCCCCGCGTCCTAGCATTCGGCATACCACAACTGTAGCGGCTCCACAGGCAGCTCCCACATCTGTCGGCTCCGAGCGCAACAGTCGCTTGAGGTCAGGTTCATTAACGCTGCCTTCCGCCGGTCTTTCCAACGCATTCGGCCCGTCTATCTTCTCATCGTCATGGTTATCCTCCGCCAATGGATCGGGATCCAACTTTCCTGTTCTGGATGAGTTACGCTCCGTCACGTCCGCAGATTCGGTCGATGATTTTGATGTTCATACCTTGGATTACCTCGGCTTGGATGATAGTCTCCGACCACCACCTGCTGCTACTATATCTGAGCTACGGACTCAAGCGCAGGCTGCTATCGCCGGGAACCTCGCTAATCCACCACGCTTGAGGGCCAGTACGGTTTCAAACCCGTATCGTACGCGCTCGTCTGGTGCTTCGTCTCTCCTCGCCACCCCTAATGCGGAGGAGGAAGAGGAGTACTTTGATGGGCATGATACTCAGCCGTACGAACGTCAACGGTTGGGTCTGTACGATGGCTCCATGTCAGACGCTAGTCTCTTCCACTCGTCATACGTGGCGAAGGGGTTCAAGCAGGGCGACCATCTAACGCCTGCGAGCGCGCTCTCATCTCGGCCCAGAGCAATCTCTGTAGGAACGCTTGATGATCCCATTCGTACCCTTCAGCGCCGCGCCACGACTAGTGAAGCTCAATCCCCCTATCTCAACGATCTTGCGGCTGCGAGTGGGAGTCTTGCAAATCTATCTAATCCGGCTGGGATTTTGAAGAGCGATGCGAAGATGTCGAGTGCGCGCGGAACGTCTTCGCCGACAGTGCATTTTCCTAATGGCGAGTTGAGTCGTGCGTCCTCGTACCTCGCTGCGCCCAATTCGCAGGGAAGGGCTGTGTCCCCCAAGACCGAGGCGAATAATAACTCGCAGATCCAGACCCCTACGCGGTCGTTATGGATTGGGAATTTGGATAGCGCTGTCACGAGCGAGCAGCTTATCCATGTGTTTGCGCCGTATGGTGCTATTGAGAGTTTAAGGCTTTTACCGGAGAAGGTACGTGATTGAGATTGTTTGGACGAGGAGATACTGATATTTTGGTTGGTTCAAGGAGTGCGGTTTTGTTAATTTTGTTGACCAAGCGGATGCTATTCGAGCCAAAGACGATGTGCTCAACCGTCTAGGTGGGAACATCGGTATGCCGAACGGGCAGACCGTACGCATTGGCTTTGGGAAGGCGGACAGTGCTCCTGTTGCCCCTGCCAAGGGCACGACTGTTACAAGCTCTGGCGCTACGTCTCCTAGTGGCTTGAGCAAGGCCAGCAGCCCTGGCCTTGGTGGATTGGACGCGCAGCTGCAATCTACGCCTACTCGTGCGTTGTGGATTGGGTCTATTCCGAGCACTACGACACCTGCGACGATCTTAAGCGTTTTCAGTCCTTATGGACCTATTGAATCCGCGAGGGTGTTGACGCATAAAAATTGTGGATTCAGTGAGTGTCAAGTGTCGTGGAGTGTTTTGATATTAATCATCTGGGTTAGTTAACTTTGAACGTCTGGATGACGCTGTGCGCGCCAGGAAGGCCTTGAATGGTCGTGATGTCCTTGGTAGCGACGTTGGTGCTATTCGTATCGGCTTTGCCAAGGTCCCTGTCAAGAATGGTCAAGAAGGAAATGGAACGCAAGATGACAGTCCCAGCGTTGCAGTGCAGGGTATTGGTGATTTGAGCGTCGGAGCTACTATCCATGCTCTTCGCAGCGTGAAGGGCGCGTCCACTATTCCAGCAGATCAGCAAGTGCTTGGTGGTCAGGTGGAGAACTATCGCTCGAATCTCTTGCTGAGCATGATTGGCTCTGGCATGCATAATATCGCATATGTTTCTGATGGTTTGTCGAAGCCTGCTGGCTGGTTGCCGTCGGTCACGGAGCAGCAAATGATCATGAAAGAGTTGACGGCTGGTAGCCCTGATGCTGACTTTGATATTCAGTCGTTGTCTGGTACGTGTTTTTCAGCCACTGATGTCAGGGGGCCTCTGACACAGGGTTCACAGAGTTCCGCCCCCCGACGATGTATTACACAACGATTCCACTCGTTTCTGAGAGACCTAACAACAGGCGCTGGGATGCTTCAAAATTGCGTGAACTCCGGAAAAGGCTGGATTCTGGGACAATGACCGTGGAGGAAACTGATCAAGTTGCTGGTGACTTTTTGGATGGCGAGATTGTCGACTTGGCCTCGGACTGGCTGGGCAACACGGTGGGTATCCCCACGCCGAGTTCGGTTGCTGTGGCTTACCTGGGTGTGCTGCAGGTCGTACAAAAGCTGTTTGAAAAGTGCTCTTCTGTGCCACGGTTCGCGATGCTTGAGAGAATCACGCCTCATTTGGCGATGATCGGCATTCACAAGAACGGTACTTGGGCTGCACAGAAGATCATCGAGTGTGTCCAGACTCCTGAGGAGGTCGGGCTCATCGTACAAAATTTGAGGGCTTATGCTCCACCATTGTTGCTTGATCAGTTTGGTAACTATGTGGTTCAGTACGTGCAACGATGTTTCTTTGTCGGTATCATTGATAACTGAGCAATTATTAGGTGTTGTCTACGTTTCGGGGCTCCTGCTAACGATTTCATCTTCGACGCTATGGTCGATCGTATGTGGGAGATCGCACAAGGTCGTTTCGGTGCACGCAGCATGAGAGCATGTCTTGAGAGCCCGCATATCACGTTGAGCCAGCAACGTCGTATTGCTACTGCCGTGATCTTGAACTCTATTCCTCTGGCGACGAACCCTAACGGCGCGCTGCTGCTGACATGGCTGCTTGACACGTCTTCTTTCCCTTCACGGTACAACCTTCTCGCGCCTCGTTTCACACCTCATCTATCGCATCTGTGCACGCACAAATTGGCATCTTTAACTGTTCTTAGGATTGTCAACCAGAAGATCGAGTTCGAAGCATCTCGTCAAATCGTCCAGGCGTTATTCTCGTCTCCCGGGGACCATGTTCTCACTGACGTGTTGGGTGATCAAGTGAACGGTGTCGCGGTTGTGCACAAGATTTTAACTAGCCCGTTCATCGACCCTATTGACAAGCCAACTTATATCGAGGCCACTAAGCGGGTATTAATCGAGCTCAAGGTTATCGCTACCCAGGCGTACCGCCGGCTGATTGAAGAAGTTGGTCTTCCCATCCCAAACTACCAGCCCACGTACACCACTAATGGTCCGCCTGGCAAGAAGGGTCAAAACCCGAATCACTATGGAGTGCCTGGCCTTCCGTCAGGCTACCCTTCGAATGATCAGGGTTTGGCTTCGATGATGGCTGCGTTGCAGATGGGTGGGCAGAACCCCCAGTCTGGGCCCCCGCAACTGCACATTGATCCTGGATATGGTCAAGCTCCCGCACCACGCGGCCGTATTTCTCAGCCACCTTCTGCGTTTTCGCCTTCCTCGGATCCTTTCAATCCTTTTGCCCTTCGCTCTCCGGACATGAGCAGCCCTCGTACCTCTACTATTCGTCGTAATGGCGGACTTCCCTCGATTCCTCCTTCCATGACTCCCACTCCCATCTCTGCCATCCCATACGGCAATCAATCTCCCAATCTTGCACCTGGTGGCATCCTCAACATGGGTCAGCCAGGTTTCAATACTCAGAATGTCCCCCAGCACCTCTACCAGGCATATATGTACCAAGTATACCAGCAAACACCGCCGTCCAGCATGGGCACCTTCAATTAAAAGCACACTTACGACCCCGCTCACGACCTGCTTTGTTGCATATCGAATGAAATTATTCCTTTCTGTTGTCTATCTATTCTTCTGCCACACCATGCGCCAGGTTATTTGCCAGACAATTACAACAACCCATTCCTTTCCGATGATACCCCTCGTCGCGCTTCTTTCAAAGTCACGCTCCTTACTTACTTTTTCCCCCTTTGGGCAAGCACCTCGGTGGTGGATTCAGAGGGCCAGTGCAGGAAATATTGCTATTTCTTTTTTCATTCTCCAATTCTACATATCTGCATTCCTACGTTGGTTGGTTTGTGTATAAATACTACGTGTGGATGGCTGTAACACAATTATCGCCCTGAACTATAGATGAATATTGAAACTGCCCTTCTACTCGCATTAACGTTGAGGACTACTTTACAAACCAAATACGCACAAATACAAGTATGGCTCCATAGGAAGCAACATGCCAGTTTTTGGAACTTATTATACAGTATACCCGTGTCATTGCCATACCCGCATGAAGCTTTTTTTCGAAATCGTGACATCCACCGGATCGTGGGTACCTCAACCTAGAACGAACTGATCGTTCCTTCTGATGGGGGTCTGACTAAGTACCCGTGTTTGTCGCTGCGCACAACCTGGGCGGAATTCAGGAAATAATATTGCGTCCATCTTCCATCGTTATTCCTATCGTCGATCTTCTGATAATTTGAAGACAACCATGAATTATAGAAGAATGAACATTGAAAACTGCTATCTCAACCGCTATCGAGTTCGGCGTTCGCCCCATTAGTATTAGCTGCGGAGAAGTAACGTTATGGATGCGCTCCCTGAATATATAACCAGGCGTCCAAAGGCCCTTGGCGCTTTGTCGGAATGCTGTTTACAAGGAAAGCCGCAGCCATCTGGCTTTCTCTTGCCTTTCAACGGGTTCTCACTGCACAGATACCTCTGTCGAGTCACGCGCCTCCATCCTTTTACCCGGGGGTCGAAAGTGATCTTGGACAATGGAACCTTGATGAAGGACCTGCGGTGAACGCGACAGGACATCTGGTGTTTGAAACGGCCAATTCCTTGCTTCAACATTGGGCAAATACCCGTCATCGTATTGGTATGTTTGAAACCCCAATCAGACGGGTTGCGACTCATCATTTACGTCCTGCAGGTCATACAATAGTCCCTGGGACTATTCCCGTAGGCACTATCCTCTACCATGGAGCTCTCTTCGGTCCCCATTTACCGACCGCCGTGAATTGGGTGTCTGTAGAGCCAGACCACTCCATACTTTTCTGCAGAGGGAAAATTGAAACAGGGTGCTGGCACCTCACCCTTGCAGTCACTCGTCCAATGAAAGTGCTCTATTTTGATGGAAACAGCGCTGCGAAAATTCCTGAAGGCACTTTGGACACTCAAGATCTCGTGGCATGGTCGGAAATGAAACCCGAGTGGTTGTGGAATGAAGGGCAGCGCATAAGGGATCTGTGTAAATGGGGTGAGAAGTATGGCGTGAACGGCTTTGTGAGGTTCGTTGGATGTTGAGATGCGTGCGCGCAAATACCTGATGCTGATTTGTGAGTCCATAGGATGGAAATGAATTTGTGCGAACCCAGACGTAGTTCCTTGGTGATTTGTTATTGACGACGGTTATAGTGAAATCATGATCTGCAACTTCACCTCTCACATGGAGGTCGTCTCGTTCGCAAATATCGAGACCACTCGCTTCTACGTCGAATGGGATACGGGTCTGCCAGTGGGCCCCGATGCTAGTGAGTGATCATGTTCATATATTGATGTAGGTCCGATTTATTCTCGGACTATCAGTGCTTCACGCTTTTGAATCGGTGCATTGTGTTTCATGGCGCGAAAATTACCCAGGAGAAACCCGGATTATGCTTGATTTTTCTGAACTGGTCTCTTTCTACGACACCGCTCTTGTTCCCTCCTTAGGTGCCGCGCCGTGTAGGCTTGGACCGGGGAGACCATCGAGTAGGAGGAATATCACCGGAAGATATAGAACGTGTCCAAGACAGGCTAGCTCAAGCGCTAACACGACCACCCTCGACAACCAGCGGCATTGACTGGAAAACGGTCTTGCGCGTGGTGGTCGATCGATATGCCAGCCGCCTAGAGTTCATACAGCACCTTTTGAACCTGACGTTGGATGATGGATCGATCTTTGACCACACACAACAAATTCAGAGACAGTTGCGCACCGTACTTTTGCCCTACACTGTATTTGCAGCTCTGCCTCCCAATACCTCCGTCACCGCCAACGCGACAAATTCGTGGGCTGCGCCAGTTTTTCGGGAATGTGCTGCATCGCACGCGGCCTCCATTGCGTATCGTGGAACAACATTGACGCCCTCTGAACGTTTGCTCCTGCAGGCGGTGCAGGAAACTACGCATGAAATATGTCGTGTCGTCACGAAGATGTGGGCTTCCGGAATGAATTTTGGAGTCGACGCCTTTTATCCTCCGGCACAACGCCCTGAAGCTGATCACATACATACTCTCATAGGTGAATGGAAGGAGGATGTGACCCATTTAATCTCCTGGTTGGACTGGAGCGTGTGGGTGAAATGCCGACCGGCCTGTGGTTTCGAGGTAACAAAATCAAGTTACTTGTTTACGACATGACTGACCTCGTCATGTAGGAGATGTGCTACTTGCCTACTTGGCCCTTTGGGTTCCCAACAACCCGGCCAGCACAATGGGACAGTGCTTCCTTATGGCCAGACCCAGACAAAGGGGAATGGAAGAGACTACAGCCCAAGTGCATCAGACGACGGGAGCCATATAGTTTTTAGGATACATGCACTATTGCTGACATATACACGTTTTTGTATGTAGTTTTTGTAAAATTATCGCAGGGGAGTTTAAGCGCAGACGTATGTACTTCACTGAGCCAGTTATTCGAGAAAGAAAAACAAGAAAACCATTATGCTAAAAACCAGGGTATAGGCGTATACGGTATATAAGTTCCATTTTTCGTTAAAAAACCCAACTTGTGTGGCTTCCTATTGTCTGTAGTGCAAATTGGGCTGTGATCATGTCACAGTCAGTTTGAATGTGACATGTCCTTATCTAGCTTAAAGCATACGAAATTTGAAGTAATTATGTCAGAATGTGTCGCAGAATAGTTTGACCCTACAATCGTGACATCCTGGACCAAGTCGAGCCTCCACAAGATGAAAGTCCAACGCGGCCGGATCCAGCCTAGAATGAACTGATCGTTCCTTCTGACTACCGTGATGGCAGACTAAGTACCCCGTGATTGTCGCTGCGCACAACTGGGCGAAATTCAGGAAATAATATTGCGTCCATCTTCCATCATTCTTCCTATCGTCAATCATCTGATGACTGGAAGACAACCATGAATTATAGAAGAATGAACATTGAAAACTGCCATCTCAACCGCTACCGAGTTCGCCTCCATCAGTACGAGCAGCGGAGAATCAAACTATAATTTTATAGATACGCTCACTGAAAATATAACCAAACTTACAAAGGCCCTTGGCGCTTCGTCGGAATGCTGTTTACAAGGAAAGCCGCAGCCGTCTGGCTTTCTCTTGCCTTTCAACAGGTTCTCACTGCACAGACACCTCTGTCGAGTCATGCGCCTTCATCCTTTTACCCCGAAAGTGATCTTGGACAATGGAACCTTGATGAAGGACCTGCGGTGAACGCGACAGGACATCTGGTGTTTGAAACGGCCAATTCTTTGCTTCAACACTGGGCAAATACCCGTCATCGTATTGGTATGTTTGAAACTCCAATCAGACGGGTTGCGATTCATCATTTACGTCCTGCAGGTCATACAGTAGTCCCAGGGACTATTCCCGTGGGCACTATCCTCTACCATGGAGCTATCACCGGTCCCCATTTACCGACTACCTTGGATTGGGTGTCTGTAGAGCCAGACCACTCCACAATTTTCTGTCAAGGGCCAATCGAAACAGGGTGCTGGCACCTCACCCTTACAGTCACTCGGCCAATGACAGTGCTCTATTTTGATGGAAACAGCGCTGCGAAAATCCCTGAGGGCACTATGGACACCCAAGATCTACTGGCATGGTCGAAAATGAAACCCGAGTGGTTGTGGAATGAAGAGCAGCGCATAAGGGATCTGTGTAAATGGGGTGAGAAGTATGGCGTGAACGGCTTTGTGAGGTTCGTTGGATATTGAGATGCGTGCGCGCAAATACCTGATGCTGATTTGTGAGTCGTAGGATGGAAATGAATTTGTGCGAACCCAGACGTAGTTCCTTGGTGATTTGTTGTTGACGACGGTCATAGTGAAATCATGATCTGCAACTTCACCTCTCACATGGAGGTTGTTTCATTCTTAAATCTCGAGAGCATTCGTATCGGCAGCGACCGACCATATCTGCCAGAGGACCCCGATAGTAGTGAGTGAATGTGTCCATGTTTTGACGTAGGTCCGATTTATTCTCGAACATCAGTGCGTCACGTTTTTGGATTAGTGCATTCTGCTTCATGGCGCGAAAATTATCCAGGAGAAACCCGGATTATGCTTGATTTTTCTGGGCTTGTCTCTTTCTACGACACCGCTCTTGTTCCCTCCTTGGTGCCGCGCCGTGTAGGCTTGGACCGGTGGGATCACCGAGTGGCAGGAATATCACCGGAGGATATAGAGCGCGTCCAAGACAGGCTAGCCCAAGCGTTAGCACGACCACCCGCGACCACTAGCGGCATTGACTGGAAAACGGTCTTGCGCGTGGTGGTCGATCGATATGCCAGCCGCCTAGAGTTCATACAGCACCTTTTGAACTTGACGTTGGACGATGGGTCGATCTTTGACCACGCACAACAAATTCAGAGACAATTGCGCACCGTGCTTTTGCCCTACACTGTGTTTGCAGCTCTGCCTCCCAATATCTCCGTCACCGCCAACGCGACAAATTCATGGGCTGCGCCAGTTTTTCGGGAATGTGCTGCATCGCACACAGCCTCCATAGCGTATCGTGTAACAACATTGACGCCCTCCGAACGTTTGCTCCTGCAGGCGGTGCAGGAAACTACGCATGAGATATGCCGCGTCGTCACGAAGATGTGGGCTTCCGGGATGAATTTTGGAGTCGACGCCTTTTATCCTCCGGCACAACGCCCTGAAGCTGATCACATACATACTCTTATGGGCGAATGGAAGGAGGATGTGACGCAGTTAATCTCCTGGTTGGACTGGAACGTGTGGGTGAAGTGCCGACCGGCCTGTGGTTTCGAGGTAACAAAATCAAGTTGCTTGTTTGCGAAATGACTGACCCCGTCGTGTAGGATATGTGCTACTTGCCTACTTGGCCCTTTGGGTTCCCAACAACCCGCGCACCACTTCAAGCCCAATGGGACGGTGCTTCCTTATGGCCAGACCCAAACAAAGGGGAATGGAAGAGACCACAGCCCAAGTGCATCAGACGACGGGAGCCGTATAGTTTTTAGGATACATGCACTATTGCTGACATATACATAGTTTTTGTAAAATTATCGCAGGCCTGGAGTTTAAGCGCGCGTGACGTATGTACTTTGAAGAAGGTTATGGTTTCACTGTTTTGACGTGTTGGCTCTTTGTGATTGTCAAAAGCAAAGTCACACTCTCGTCTCTTGCATCGACTACAATATGAGTACAGACCAACAAATGCATCTGGCGGTAGCTCCCAGAGCTAGCTCGTCGCATCTGAACAAACCAGCACGTCAGCTTGTGCCCGCTTTTCTCCAGAAACTATATGAGTGCGTATTTCGTCAAATCTAATCTCACAGATGCTGTAGTCCTGACATCCTACAACCATCTTACTTCATAGGATGGTTAATGACCCCTCAGACCATGATCTCATTCGATGGTCTGACACCGGTGACTCCTTCTTTGGTACGTCCCAGCGCCAGTCTTTCCCTACCCAATATTCAACGAATTTGGCACACTCATAGTCCTTGACCAAGAGCGCTTCGCAAGCGAAGTCCTAGGACGCTGGTTCAAACACAAGAACTTCTCCTCATTTGTCCGCCAACTCAACATGTACGGCTTTCACAAAATTCCTCATCTCCAACAAGGTGTACTCCGCTCGGATTCTGATACCGAATTCTGGAACTTCGAGCACCCCCATTTTCTCCGTGGCCAACCGGATATGCTCTGCCTTATCCAGCGTAAGAAGCAGGCCGTATCCGCCTCTGACGTCACCTCCGCCGTCGCTGAAGTTCCCAATAAAGACCTGGGTGCAGCTGCATCTGCAGGCGCCTTGACCCCTGGCCAATTAATGGACATGAACTCAATCGTGAATGGTATTCAAGCCATCAAAAGACACCAAGCCGCCATCTCTGCTGACCTCAACGACCTCAAGTCTTCCAACCAACATCTTTGGCAGGAAGCCATCGCTGCTCGTGAGAGGCACAAGAAACACCAGGACACCATTAATCGTATCCTCAAATTCCTTGCTGGTGTGTTCGGTCATGCAGACAATCCAATACGCAAGGATGATATAGGTGGAGGTGGGGTTGTCAGTGGTGGTGAGGGGAGTGAGATCGTCGCGAGGAAGCCACAGCGGTTGATGATTGGCGATGGACGCAATGACGGAGGGAGTGGTGCAAAGAAGGGTGTCGACATTGCTGAGATTATGGAGGACCAACAGAGGACCAGCATAGATAGTGCAAAGTCTTCTGAGATGGGTGTGTCCTCCATTTGCATGTATGTCTCGGCATTGACGCCCTGTTTACATGATTTTGCAGATTTTTTCGCATCTCTGGACACACCTTCTGCTATCCCATCTGAGTATGGTCCTTCGTGCAATACTTCACCCCGATTTGCATCCATTGAACCTTCTCTTCCTGATGCCCCAACTCCCTCAGCAGATGCAAATACCACGTCATGCCCCAACACCGCCCCAATCAGCACCACGACTACAGCCAATGGCATCAATCTAAACACATCAAATATAAATACCGCTCCACCCACCTCACCAAATACCGCCCTCCCTCGCCCTGCCCCGATTCACCACTCAGTCTCTGCACCTGCTTTCACCTCCCTGACTACAACATCCCCTCCGCCTTCCCCACAGAATGATGCCCTCATCCATGCTGCACTATCCCAGGTGCTCTCATCTCCTGTGCAGATGCAGAAACTGATAGCTGCTCTCGGCGGGGGTGGGTTCTCGTTTCCAGGAGATGGACACACGCAAGGAATAATACCACAATCCATTATGCAGCAGCCTTTCCCCGCCCAGCCACAACCCCAGCCGCAGCCGCAAGCCCAGTTGCCCCAGCAACACACAAACGCCAATCCAGCACAACTAATGCCGTACGACCCCCCCATGTTCCAGACCGACTACTCTGGTCCATACGCCCTCTCTCAAAATGATGGTGCTGAGTTAGCGGCTTTCGAAGCACACGATGATCACCTGCAGAAGACTTACTCTACAGCACACGAGATCAACACAGATGTTGACTCGCTAGAGACAAACATTCATTCCCTTATTCAGAGCCTTGGCTTTGACCCGTCGACTTTTGACGCTACTGACGGCGCACAGCCGCATCTCGATGATCCCTATGGGGTAGGTTCGGGGCAGGATTCTTTTGACATTGGCTCATATCTTAACGGGATGGATCTGGCGCATGATGCGGCTGGGCATACGGGCCAGGGTGAGGAAGATCCGGATATGGAGAGCTTGAGGTTGGCAGACAAGCTGGATTCGTCAACGGCGCGTGGAGCAGGCGTAGACAAAAAAGTGCCAAGTGAAGAGATGCATGCATTCCTTGACGGGGTTACTTCTCAAAATGGCGGCGTGGACATGGCCACGTCTTTGATGCAAACAACCCAAAGTGCGAACGCCACGCGAGGCCGCAAACGCAAATCAGACATACCGGATGTTGATTCACTCTCTGGTCCAACAGAATCGACATCATCATCAGCAGGAAGTAGGACTAAAAGGAAAAGATGAATAAATAGCAGGATGGGCGACATGATGTGAGTAAGGAATGTCAAAACACTGTAGAGCTATATTGATACTGCTACCACTGTGTTATTATAACGTTACCGTTATATGTAGTGCTGTAATACGTCGAAAAATGTAACGATAGACAGAAATACACTGACCGACTTGTCAGTGGTACAATCCGTAAGAATGAGGAAAATCCATTAACAGCTTGTAGTAAAAATGCAAGAAATAAATCGCTGAGATGGTTATTCATAATGCAGAACTCAATTCTGCGGCGGCAAGCGAGGTGGTGGTGGGGGTCGCTGTGCTGCAGGACTGCTTGGGTCATACAGCCCAACACTGAATGGTGTGAACGGGCGGATGTCGAGCTGTATCCCAGGTTTCGCCGACGGGGACCCAACCCGCATGGGCGAATTATCAGTTCCCATGCTTATGCTGTCGTAATATCGCACGCGAGCATCCTCTTCCTGAGTCTCCTGGATATACTCAGCGGGCGGACGTGGCATGAGCGGTGGAGGAGGCGGTGGTGAGAAAGCGGTACTCGATGGCGAACGGTGGTGAGGGATGAAACCTGAAGCAGATGCGGATACATTGCCATTAGCCTGCTGTTCCTCGGCGGCGTATTTGGCACGTAGCTGTGCCTTTTCTTCGGCTGCTGTGAGTGGTCTGAAGCCACTGACACCAAGTGCAACAGGGGGAGGCGGGAGGCTTGAGCCATTGACGGCCCGTGGAGGGGGAGGCTGAGGCTGCTGCTGGGCGAGTGCTACACCATCTTGTTCCTCAAACTTCCGCCGGAGGAGTTCCTTCTCTGACAGGGCGCTAGTTACAGATGATTGGGCGGGTGGTGAGTACAGTGGGGAAGCGGTGTACGAGGGTGACATGTCAGCAGGACTTTGTGCAGCCATGGCGGCCGCATCCTGTGCCTCGTGGTGCCTCCTCAACTTCTCCTTTTCATTCAGATACTGTGGCTGACCATTCGGCCCGTCAAACGGTGGAGGCATATCAGACCCACTTGGCTGTGCGTCGTAGGACATGCTCCGAGAAATACTGGATGAGGGGTAGAGGGTATCGTAAGCAACGGGTGCTGCCGAGGATGATGAGATTCCTTCGCGAGTCGCATACTGGGTGTTCTGGCTCCGATCGACGGCGAGCTTGGCCTCTTGGTACCGCTTTAAGGCAGCCTTCTCCTCCTCAGCGGACGGGTAGTGTGGAACAATTTTTGGGGAAGTCGAAGGAGGTGGTGAGGGCGCGGGGCTAACATTCGCGCTGGTATTGGGGCTTGTGTTGGGGTTCTTATTCATGGAGGATACAGCGTGCTGGTAGAGGGCGGCACCTGCTGACAGAGCACTGAAGCTACGAGAAGGTTTCGAGAGTCCAGGCGAGCCATTGGCTTCCGAACTATCTCGGCTGTGGCTCGAGGCACCAAGTGCTTGAGTGCGTTTGGCAGTGGCTTGGGCTTTGTCGAACAGACGAATTTTCTCCTCTTCTGCAGTTGGCCAGGCAGCACGGAACGAAGGAGAACCTTTCTGTTGTGAGGACTACAACGAAGATTAGCGGAGAAGATTGGAATGTTAACCGGTATCTACTCACTGTTTCACTGGATTGTGGGGCCATGACAGCACTACCTTGGACCTGCTCAACCTTAGCCCTTGCACTCTCATACAGCTTCCTCTTTTCTTCCTCGGCGGAGAGCCACGAACGTTGACCCCTTATCGACGGCGTCGTCGACTGTTGTTGTCTGGCAGCTAACTGTGCTTGTTCCACAGCCTCCCGTACTTCTGCATCCCGATCGCTGATATTAGTGATTGTGAGGCGGTTTTGCGTCCCTGCAGCAGCCGAACCACGTCGTCTACGGCCCGAGCCACCGACAGGGCGCACGACGAGAGCGCTGTCTTCCTGAATGCTACCCATGGGAATTTGCGCTGATGAGCTGTAGCCTGGGTGGTCTATTGTGCCTGGCACACGCGACTGGTGACTCTGAAGAGCGCCGATCTCATCCACTTCAAGATCGTCGTACTGGATATCACCATTGTGTGCGTTGGGGGTAGTATTGTACTTGATGGATGAGACCGGAGGTGTCAAGGGTGTGCGCCCATGCCCTTGAGCGGAGGAGTTGTAATCAGAAATCTGTGAGTTGGCGGTGAGAGGGCGAGCCAGGGCCGTGGATGCAGTGCTTGATGGGGTCATACAAAGGCTGGGGGCGACACCGATACGCCTGAGATGTTTTTAGTATAGATCAGTCGTAACGGCGAGGACTGCGTACCTAACAGCTTCCTCGGACACGCTCCTGTATCTCAGTTAGGTATATATTATAGAATATTAACTGAAGTCCTTACCTTGGCCAGTTCGAGACAATAACAGGAAGTTCTATGAAAACTGCCTGCATCGAACCAAACCACGCCTTGACTAAGATTGTATATGTTATGTCAATGTGCCTTGCAGCGTTGAGCGTGGTAGTAGTATGTGTGTTTGGGATCAAACACCCAAGTTCCGCCTTGTGCTGCGTGCCACCAAACAACGTGACATTGAGAGGCACCTTTTGCTCGCCAACCAGCCCAGTTTTGACTTGGGGACCATTGCGTTTGCCAGTCTGGCCAGACTGAGTACTAGCACGAAATATGGTTGTTTCCTTGAGAGAAAACTCGAATCCACGGACAATAACTGGATGCACCGAGTCGGATTTGAGGATAGCCATGACAGACACGCGGTCGCCTGGTCCAAAGCATGTTCGTTGGCGTTCTACTGTGAGATGTACACCCTCTTGGTTGACGCTGCGTGATTCTGCTTGTGCGTATACAGGCCACGTTGAGTGGAGTTCATGCTTGTCAATAATGATAGTGGTGGCTTGTGATGTTACAACAGTTTTACGGCGGCGGAAGAAACCTCTGCAGATAGCAAGTCAACCCACGCGACTCAAGATCTAATTTGGAAGACCCACTTCTTCCCAAGAGTACAAACAGTCGCGACTAACTCATAGCGGATACCAGCTATGCAAAGAGACACCATCAGATAACAAACATTGTGTTTGCGCAGCCACTCACCGCCTCTTTCAAGGGCAATGCTTGGTGGAATGGACTCAGGTATACGAATATGGAATGGGAGGTCTTGCTATCGCTAGCTCTCAGCGCCCGACATGTTTACACAGGGATGGATACACCACTCACTGACTGCAATAGCCCGTATTCTTCGCTCGACTGCCATAGGTTTATCGGACTCGAGCCAACAAAATCAAAGTAAGAGTTCGTCTGGCCACCGCCAGGGAGTGTTTCGATCTTCTTGAGCTCGACACGGACCCATTTTGCTTTGACGCCCTGAGGCCCCACGCGCACCTCGACGGCCTGACAGATATAAAAAGCCAACTCATTTGTTATGTAGAGCGAGCACGTACACCTTTGACTGCCGCTTGAGGACGATCTTTCGCAGCCGGTGGTATCCCAGGATAGCCTAGCAGTATTGTGTCGTAAAAAATGGTCAAGCATGACAGATTTTGCACTGACCGACGACAAAATCGACATTTGGGGGTGGCTGAAGCGCACTGAAAGTAGTTGTTGAGTGGCGGCACTAGTAGGAATCGGAGGACTAACATCTTCACTTGCGACATTCCTCGAAGAATATGATATCCGACACAAGAGAGAGAAACGAGTGGAAGGGGAGGTGCCGCGTGCCTAGCTCAAAGCACTGTTTAACTGCAAGCAGATTTATCAGAGCTGACAACTACCTAGGCGCCGAAATGCACAGCCTACTCTTCACACAACCTTGACATTACTAAACCTATGGCATCGGATCATCATTTCCATCAAATATCAATGCCTAGGCACCATTCATAACTTAAATCAGTAACTTCATGAAGATGAGACAAAGAGATATAATGATAAACGGATACTACAAGCCTGCAGGAAAACAACAAATGTACAAGGAATAGCGCAGACGCTGGAAACCAGATCAAAACTTGAATTCCTTGCCCTTCTTTGAATCCCGCTCGCGATCCATCTTTTGTTTCTTCTTCGCCATCTCCTTCGCCACCATATCTGAGAAGTCTTCTTTTGATCCCGCTACTCCCGCCGAACCTCGTGAATGTTGCTCGTACTTTCGTCGTAGCTCATCCTCCGTCATGCCTTCCATCTCGCCTGCGTCAATAGAAATGTCGACACCATTCGCCTTACGCTGCAACAGTGATCAATATCTTTATTGGAATATCTGAAAGACTATTTTGACGTACTTTCGTTCCCCGCTCCTCCCCAAGCACGGGAAGGTTTTGCGGATTGGTGACTTGACTGACGTCATACCCACGCTCGCTACCCATGAGCCCGCGCACGGAGGTCTGTTTCTCCGGTACAACCTGATACAGTGACCGTGGTCCACTTTCTGAAGCGTCTGATGATGGATGCCTAGACGACGTCTTCCGCAGCTCCAAGAAGTCGGGTGTTTCAAGTCCCCCAGCGACAGTGGAGACAACGCTGGCCATGCCGGATGGCGTTTCCAGACCGGAAGGTGTCTGAAGGCCGTCGACTGGTGCTCCTTCAGCAGTTTCTTCCTCGTCCTCCTCTTCCGTTTCTTCTTCTTCCTCTTCCTCCTCCTCTGGAGGTTTTCTCAGCATTTGCGACAATAAGAATGATATAAATAAACTTGCCTTCCTCCGGCTCTAGCTCTCCCCATGTATTCTTGTCAATTGGCTCACCAATCTGTGAAGAATAGTGTAAGAGAAAGGCACTCGAAGAAAACTCCCTCACGTACGTTCGTATCGGTGACTTTCGGCAACACACCAAACACATCGCCGTACAAAGGGCGATTATACTCATCCAACGGTGGCTTACCCCATCCACCAGGATGGAAACCCCATTGAGCGCTTAAGAGGTGATCAATGACTTCGGGCTCATCGAAATGCGTCACACTCACCCCTCAGGTATGGGCGAATTGAGACCAGGAATCCGTAAAGTCGGGTAGCTCGGAGGAGGTCCAAATCTTTGCATGCTAATTAGCCAAGGTGGAGGTGCGAGTGGCGGAATCGATAGCGCTTCAACAAGCTCTGGCGACAAATCTCCTGGTCGTTTCTCTTTCAACGACGTTTCAAACTCCTTCCCCTCATAGTACCTAACAAGCAAATGAATAAGCGAAAGTGGAATGAAAAGGATTAACATTTTACATCTCACCAAAGCCAGTAACCACTGGCTTTGTTGCAAACTTGAAGAAGGCATCGTGCAGCTTTTGATAGTCGATGTCGACCTTGCCCATCTTTGGCTGCACCCGCTCACGAGTTTTGGCCTTTAACGACATGTTAGCCTCCTTCTCTTTAACTGCGTCTCTCATTGTTGCGATACCCGTATCTGCTATATACGAAGGGAGCTGGAAAGGCGGCTTCTCGATACCGCGTTTTCCTTGCAGGTAATCTCGTTTTGCACTCCAGTGCGCAGGAACAGGAGCGGTATTACGGTAACTCTTGAGATGGAGCAGTAATCTTGGGTCAGCGGCTGAAGGATCTGTCCATTCGACTGCCTCGGGTTTCGCTACCAGTTGCTTAAGCTCTGCAATCGTCAAACGGGCCATCTTGCGTTGTTTCTTTTTCGAAAGAGGTTTCTTCTCCTCTGCGTCTGAACCGGCGTCTGATTCCATATCATCGTCTGAGTAGATAACCTCCCCTTTTGTGGGTTCCGAATCCTTTGCCTAGATATTGCGTGAACTAAGGGAGGGAGTGGGTGGACATTACGTGACGCACCTCTGCATAGTCCTGAGGAGCCTGGAAACGTGCAAAAATGTCGGAGAAGGCCACAAGAGCTGGATCTTTGACATCCAACTGCTCAATCACGTACTCGACATTGCCAAATGACCCATCCTCCTCTTGCTTCACCGTTTCAGAGTTCCCATTAAGCTCCTGCAGCCACAATTCAATTCCATAAATGAACTGTTTCGAATTCAGACTGAGATGTGAAACGCACAGGTGTCGTTTGAGTGGCAAGGATTTTCTTTTCTTTTGCCTTTGCTCGCCGAAGCTGGTTTTTGGATTTAATGGCCTTTCCGTTGGCATTGGATTTGGTAGCTATACCATTGACTGCAGTAGGCATTCTGCGCAATTTCTCGAATGCACTTGAGAATTATGGGAGAGCGAGAGGACCTTCGAAAGCACTTCAAGGCTTCGAGCTTCAAACCTGGAGACTTGTCGTCGGAGGTTGGGGCGAAGACACACGAGTCGATAATTAGGTAATTTAGAAAGGGTGGTGTAATATATTTATTATTAGCAGTGGGGGGTCGTGACTCGTTGCTCACTTGATATACCCTCCGCTCTGCTCTAGTACGGCCCACTTTATTCAATATAAATTCAACATCGAACTTTTAAACATGGACTTTTGAGCTATTCAACATCTGCAGCGATGTTTATCCTACATGCCATCTGCCCTCATTAATCATAGATTGGCTGGACCCAGCATGCCTTTCCACACCTTGATCGTGTCTACGGTGACAAGAAGCTCAGACATCAACACACAAGGAATGGGTGTCTTTCACACTGCGAGTGGAGAACTCAGAAGACTGTCGGAGATCTTGACTTCAATGTTTCCCTGATCTCTACCTTCAGACTACTTTTATCAGTCTCCCATAGGCAGACCAGATATCAAGAAGACAGTCGTTCCCTCATAAAAGATTTCTCCAATTTGCAAGTCAAGTCAAGTCATCTATTAACCGACCGTGCCTAGGCGGTCCAAATACGCGAGTGAAACGCTACGCCAGAGGAACCCTTCGTGGCCTGCCAGTCCGAGTCATCCTTCTGTATCATATCATGAGTGCACCGGTGTCAGACCATCGAATGAGATCGCGGTTTGAGGGGTCATTGACCATGCTATAAAGCAAGATGGCTGCAGGGTGTCAGGACTACAGCATCTGTGTGTGTTATAATATCTGGCAAAAGACGGGCACGAGCTGACGTGCTGGTTTGTTTAGATGCGACGAGTTACCGCCAAATGCATTTGTTGGTCTGTGCTCATATTCAAGTTGTAGTCGATGTACTAAGAGATGAGAGTGACTTGCGTTTGACAATCACAATTTAAAAGAGCCAGCACATCAAAACGTTCAAACGATAACATTCGTTACATAAATCACGCACACGGCGCGCTTAAATTCCAATGCAATAATTTTGTACATATATGTCAGCAGTAATGTGAGTCATGTATCCTACAAACCATATGGCTCCCGCCGTCTGACACACTTGGGTTGTGGTCTCTTCCATTCCCCTTTGTTTGGGTCTGGCCATAAAGAAGCACCGTTGTCCGGGACCATTGGGCTTGAAGTGGTCCACCGGGAGTCGGGAAAAACCCAAACGGCCAGGTAGGCAAATAGCACATCTCCTACACGACGAGGTCAGTCATTTCGCAAACAAGCAACTTGATTGTGTTACCTCGAAACCACAGGCCGGTCGACACTTCACCCACACGCTCCAGTCCAACCAGGAGATTAACTGTGTCACATCCTCCTTCCACTCGCCTATGAGAGCATGTATGTGATCATCTTCAGGGCGTTGTTCCGGAGGATAAAAGGCGTCGACTCCAAAATTCATCCCGGAAGCCCACATCTTCGTGACGACGCGGCATATTTCATGCGTAGTTTCCCGCACCGCCTGCAGGAGCAAATGTTCGGAGGGCGTCAATGTTGTTCCACGAGACGCGATGGAGGCCGCGTGCGACGTCGCACATTCCCGAAAAACTGGCGCAGCCCACGAATTTGTCGCGTTGGCGGTGACGGAGGTATTGGGAGGCAGGGCTGCAAACACAGTGTAGGGAAAAAGCACGGTGCGCAATTGTCTCTGAATTTGTTGTGCGTGGTCAAAGATCGACCCATCGTCCAACGTCAAGTTTAAAAGGTGCTGTATGAACTCTAGGCGGCTGGCATATCGATCGACCACCACGCGCAAGACTGTTTTCCAGTCAAAGCCGCTAGTGGTCGCAGGTGGTCGTGCTAACGCTTGGGCTAGCCTGTCTTGGACGCTCTCTATATCCTCCGGTGATATTCCTGCCACTCGGTGATCCCACCGGTCCAAGCCTACACGGCGCGACACCAAGGATGGAACAAGAGCGGTGTCGTAGAAAGAGACAAGCCCAGAAAAATCAAGCATAATCCGGGTTTCTCCTGGGTAATTTTCGCGCCATGAAGCAGAATGCATGAATTCAAAAATGTGACGTACTGATGTCCGAGAATAAATCAGACCTACATCAAAACATGAACACAAGCGCTCACTAGTATTGAGGCCCTCTGGTGGCGGGTCGGTGCTGATCCCAATGCGCATGCTCTCGAGATTTAAGAACGAGACGATCTCCATGTGAGAGGTGAAGTTACAGATCATGATTTCACTATGACCGTCGTCAATAACAAATCACCAAGGAATAGTACGTATGGATTCGCACAAATTCATGTCCATCCTATGATTCACAAATCAGCATCAGGCATTCACGCGCACGCATCTCAACATCCAACAAACCTCACAAAGCCGTTCACGCCATACTTCTCACCCCATTCACACAGATCCTTTATGCGCCGCTCTTCATTCCACACCCACTTGGGTTTCATTTCCGACCATGCCACGAGATCTTGGGTGTCCATAGTGCCCTCAAGAAGTCTCGCAGCGCTGCTTCCGTCAAAATAGAGCACTTTCATCGGCCGAGTGACTGCAAGGGTGAGGTGCCAGCACCCTGTTTCAATTGGCCCTTTGCAGAAATATGTGGAGTGGTCTGGCTCTACAGCCACCCAATCCAGGGCGGTCGGTAAATGGGGACCGGAGAGAGCTCCATGGTAGAGGATAGTGCCTACAGGAATAGTCCCTGGGACTATTGTATGACCTGCAGGCAAATGATCAGTCGCGACCCATCTGTTGAAGCTCAGTATTCTCAAACATACCAATACGATGACGAGTATTTGGCCAGTGTTGAAGCAGGGAATTGGCCGTTTCGAACACCAGATGTCCTGTCGCGTTCACCGCAGGTCCTTCGTCAAGGACCCATTGTCCAAGATCATTTTCGACCCCCGGGTGAAAGGATGAAGGCGTATGACTCGACACGGGTATCTGTGCAGTCAGAACCCGTTCAAAGGCAAGGAAAAGCCAGACGCCGGCTGCGGCTTTCCTCGTAAACAGCATTCCGACGAAGGGTCAAGGGCCCGTTGTAAGCTTACTAGTTATATACTCAGCGAGTGCATCCATTTTGATTTCCTTTACGCAACCCTTTCCGCGGCTAGTCCTAATGGGCGAATTCGATAGCGGTTGAGATAGCAGTTTTCAATGTTCATTTTCTATAATTTAGAATTGTCTTCCAGCCATCAGATGATCGATGATAGGAATAATGATAGAAAATTGACCCAATATTGTTTCCTGAATTGCGATGTAGAATACTTATGGCCCCGGGTGGTGATGCATCGACGGGCCTGGACAAAACTCAGGCCAGGCTCGGGCTCGGCTCAGGCGGCCCATTTGGCCTAGCCTACGAGGGCTTGGCCCAAAGGGCCTCAGGCTAGGCCCAATGCATCACTACACATTATGAGTGCACCGGTGTCAGACCATCGAATGAGATCGTGGTCTGATGGAGAGCTGTCACGTTGACAGCTAACACTAAACGGTCGATCAGACAGAGGTAACGTGGATGAGCGTATGGATTCGGCGGTACGGTAAGAAGATAAAGATGTGTGTACAGGGGCGACGAGGTTTATATATCTAATGGTCCAAATAAAGAACAACAGCCCGCGGTGGCCAATCATGACAAGACGACGTCATACGTGGTAAGCAATATGCTTACATCTGAGGAGTCATTTAAATTGACCATGCTATAAAGCAAGATGGCTGCAGAATGTCAGGACTACAGCATCTCTGGTGTTATAATATCTGGCAAAAGACGAGCACGAGCTGACGTGCTGGTTTGTTCAGATGCGACGAGTTACCGCCAGATGCATTTGTCGGTCTGGGAGTCGATGTAAAAGACGAGAGTGAGACTTGAGTCACTTGAGTTTGACAATCACAATTGTAAAGGGCCAACGCATCAAAACGTTCGAACGATAACATTCGTTAAAGTACATAAATCACGCGCGCGGCGCGCTTGAATTCCAGTGCAATAATTTTGTACAAAAGACGTGTATATGTCAGCAGTGATGTGAATCATGTATCCTAAAAACTATATGGCTCTCGCCGTCTGATGCACTTCGGCTGTGGTCTCTTCCATTCCCCATTGTTTGGGTCTGGCCATAAGGAAGCACTGTTGTCCCATTGGGCTTGAAGTGGTGCCCCGGGACTCCGGACAAACCCAAACGGCCAAGTAGGCAAATAGCACATCTCCTACACGACGAGGTCAGTCATTTCGCAAACAAGCAACTTGATTGTGTTACCTCGAAACCACAGGCCGGTCGACACTTCACCCACACGCTCCAGTCCAACCAGGAGATTAACTGTGTCACATCCTCCTTCCATTCGCCTATGAGAGTATGTATGTGATCAGCTTCAGGGCGTTGTTCCGGAGGATAAAACGCGTCGACTCCAGAATTCATTCCGGAAGCCCACATCTTCGTGACGACGCGGCATATCTCATGCGTAGTTTCCCGCACCGCCTGCAGGAGTAAATGTTCGGAGGGCGTCAATGTTGTTCCACGAGACGCTATGGAGGCCGTGTGCGATGCAGCACATTCCCGAAAAACTGGCGCAGCCCATGAATTTGTCGCATTGGCGGTGACGGAGGTATTAGGGGGCAGAGCTGCAAACACAGTGTAGGGCAAAAGCACGGTGCGTAACCGTCTCTGAATTTGTTGTGCGTGGTCAAAGATTGTCCCATCGTCCAACGTTAAGTTCAAAAGGTGCTGTATGAACTCCAAGCGGCTGGCATATCGATCGACCACCACGCGCAAGACCGTTTTCCAGTCAATGCCGCTAGTGGTCGCGGGTGGTCGTGCTAACGCTTGAGCTAGCCTGTCTTGGACGCTCTCTATATCCTCCGGTGATATTCCTGCTACTCGGTGATCCCACCGGTCCAAGCCTACACGGCGTGGCACCAAGGATGGAACAAGAGCGGTGTCGTAGAAAGAGACAAGCCTAGAAAAATCAAGCATAATCCGGGTTTCTCCTGGGTAATTTTCGCGCCATGAAGCAGAATGCGTTAATTCAAAAGTGCGATGCACTGATGTCCGAGAATAAATCAGATCTACCTCAAAACATGAACACAGTCGCTCACTAGTATAGAGGTCCTCTGGCGGCGGGTTGGTGCCGATGCGAATGCGAATGTTCTCGAGATATAAAAACGAGACGATCTCCGTATGAGAGGTGAAGTTGCAGATCATGATTTCACTATGACCGTCGTCAATAACAAATCACCAAGGAGCTACGTATGGATTCGCACAAATTCATTTCCATCCTATGACTCACGAATCAGCATCAGGCATTCGCGCGCACGCATCTCAACATCCAACGAACCTCACAAAGCCGTTCACGCCATACTTCTCACCCCATTTACACAGATCCTTTATACGCCGCTCTTCATTCCACAACCACTCGGGTTTCATTTCCGACCATGCCACGAGATCTTGAGTGTCCAAAGTGCCCTCAGGAAGTTTCGCAGCGCTGTTTCCGTCAAAATAGAGTACTTTCATCGGCCGAGTGACTGCAAGGGTGAGGTGCCAGCACCCTATTTCGATTGGCCCTTTGCAGAAAAATGCGGAGTGATCTGGCTCTACAGCCACCCAATCCAGGGCGGTCGGTAAGTGAGGACCGGTGATAGCTCCATGGTAGAGGAGAGTGCCCACGGGAACAGTCCCTGGGACTATTGTATGACCTGCAGGCAGATGATCAGTCGCGACCCATCTGTTGAAGCTCAGTATTCTCAAACATACCAATACGATGACGAGTATTTGGCCAGTGTTGAAGCAGGGAATTGGCCGTTTCGAACACCAGATGTCCTGTCGCGTTCACCGCAGGTCCTTCGTCAAGGACCCATTGTCCAAGATCATTTTCGGCCCCCGGGTAAAAGGATGAAGGAGTATAACTCGACAGAGGTATCTGTGCAGTCAGGACCCGTTCAAAGGCAAGAAAAAGCCAGACGGCTGCGGCTTCCCTTGTAAACAGCATTTCGACAAAGGGTCAAGGGCCGTTGTAAGATACTCAGTGAGTGCATCTATGAAGTTACTTATGGTTTGATTTCCCTTTACGCAACCCTTTATGCGGCTAGTCCTAATTGGCGAATTAGATAGTGATTGAGATAGCAGTTTTCGATGCTTACTTTTCTAGAATTCATGATTGTCTTCCAGCCATCAGCATATGATCGATGATAGGAATAATGACGGAAAATTGACGCAATGTTGTTTCCTGAATGGTTGTGCACAGCGACGGATCGTGGGGTACTTATGATTATAGGTACTTAGTCTGCCGTCACGGTAGTCAGATGTGGAAGGACGATAATTAATGTCAATGATACTTGCTTGTTTGGTTTGAAATTCTCCTTTTTTATCTAACGTCGTGGTCGATTCTTTCAGTATCCAAGTTTTGCGTGCGCTCCAATTCTGAGACGTCTGATAATTTTCGACTGAGAAACCTCGTTCATAAAGTCCAGCAATGTTATGCACCTCTTACTCGTTAGTCTAGCAAGCACTATATACAACCCTGCATCCGTCACTTGTTCCTGATGGCCCAACAACAACTCGGATTCTTTGCAACACAACAGAAAAAAATGTCTGAATGAAGATGAAATGTATCCATTCCATCGAATCATCATGCATTCGAATGCGAAGGCGAACGCGTCTGAAGTTCAATATTTGTCAATCGAGAGTGTGATGTGGTTCCGGGCTCAGGGGAGTGGTGAACGGTGTTGCAAAACTGTAGGTGCATCCGAGTCACGAGGATCGTATGCATGACGATCTGAAATGTTGCAAACATATTTGAGGAGTTAAACTGCGTCAAAAAAGTATCAGGACCCTCAGCCGACATTGAGTTGTTGGATTCTGGTTTCTACACACCGGTAGCCATTGATTGGTTAAAATATTGAGCACCGATAGTGCTAGGATTGAAAAATTAATTCTGTTTTGATAGTCATGAAGGTACTACTTGCTTAGCCCAGTTCCGAAGTAAAAAATGTTGTGTTGTACAAGGATATCGAGCAGCAGACACCCTCTTTCGCGGTATGCCCAATATACACGAATCATGGTGAGTACCATGATCTCTGAGGCAAAAAGTGAGGACTCGACTACATTTATGGCTTTGTGATCTCACCAAGTTCGAATGCTGCTAGAAGTGACCAATTACATGCAGCCTTAGTGTTGTGGGATAGTGAGCGACAACCGCCACCTATGTCTGATAGGTGGACTGTCGTATACATTGAGCGATTTACATGTGGCTCTTCTTCAAGACACTCACTTTTCGAATGTTTCCAACCCTTCAGCGCTATTACCACGTTCAAGATCGCCAGGCACTGGAGTGGGGTGTGTCAGAGTACAGAATGCGGGAACGCAACTGTATGCGCACGAGTAGCGTTGACAACATAAGGCCCAGAATGAATCTCTTATGTCCCCATAATGCATAGGTACGAAGGATGAAAATACCTGGAGATCCTGTGAGTATTCTGCGTGAATACACTATAAACATTGTGATACCTTCTGCACCAGCCATACACAATGCAACAGTACCTGAGGGAGGAACTTGAAGCGGGACTGGCAAATTCTATCGTTACAATACTTACAATACCACATTGACTGTAGAATGTCACAAGTCTACATAGGCGAATCCTCAGGATGGCACATGACACTGTTTCCGACTGATGCTCACCACAATTTTTTCATTTGGGAGATAGTTCACTTCAGTATCCTGATTAGCTGCAAGTTGACGATAGTGCATGCGATCTGGACTCACTGCATAAGTGTACAGGGAGCATCGAGGCTGGTATGTATCTCGTCATGATATAAAGAATACTTCCTTTGCTCCACCGTGGCCGATGAATCAAAGATACCTATCCACAACAATTAGCCTGTCGATAGACATGCTATCATATCTCGCAAAGATGAAATCACCTCCTGGTCCAAGGTTAGGAAACAATCGTAGACCTGTGACGAGATTATTATGAATGACGACTGGACGAACGGCAAGAACACGCACCCAAGAAACCATTAGTGATGCTAGCGCAAACCCTGTTAGCTATGAGAGATTGTTATGGTCGAAATGATGGCACCCAAAAAATACTGCCAGTGCCAAGATTATAGATATGAGTGAAACGAAGATGTCAACAAATGAGTCACTTACGTTCTGGGACTGGAGGAGGGTTGAGAGATGAATGAAGGTTTGTGGATCCATGTTTAACAGAGTCGAATGGAGGCGCTAGTATCGAGCACGGCGCCGCGCCTGGTAGGCAGAATATATAACAATTCCAATCAGGGTCAAGCGTGACTCATCAGGCCTTCAGCAACAGCACCATGCCAATCAAGGTTCGACCGGTCAAAGATCTTTGACTGCTTCAAGGCACCTCAGCACGATAGAACGCAGAGTATCAAACAGTGTCACGGACCTCATAAGTACTCAGGGCCTCAGCACCCCGCGTAATGATACCATAAATTTCAAATCCTGCGGGTCGATTTCCTATCATTCCACGTAATATGTCTACGATTGCCGTTAATAAGCAAAAAGTTCATAACAATTCAACGGCATGCTCACCTGACACTGAAAAAAAATCCAGGCAGATGTGACAGAGCGCCTAGAAATGATGTTTCGTACAAGTAGAATAAAAGATATGAGTTCTGGACGGGAGGAGGGAGCGTTGGACTATGAATGCGAAGGTGGGGGAGTGGAGCCTGATCTTGTGGTGAGGAGGTGAAGGAGACGAAGGTATAGACCCTGTGTCTGAGCCTGAGCCTGTGAGTGTTGTTTCCAAAGCTGGGACCTGAGTTTACTGATGCCAAAGCTACTTTCAACTTCCAATAGAAGACTTTCGTTGCAATAACCTACAACGAGAGATCACGTAGTGGAATAACATAAGTGTGCGAATAAAAAGCAACCCATCACTTGTACTTAGTATTAGTGTTATATGATTCCGAAAGGAGAACGATAGTCGACGTATTTGCATTCCCCGACTCCACTTTAGTGGAAGATTATCAAGGCTGAGCGAGCGCTGAGCGCTGAACACTCCGCTCGTAGTTCGGCATCAACTGTTCTGCACAATGTCACACTGTCACCTCACGTAATCCCGAAATGGCGACTGGCCTAGACGCGGACCGCGTTCTTAGCGCCTGCTGCAGTAAGAGTCTGTCAGCTAGGGCAAGAGGAACGCTAGACTCGGAATGGCGGGGATGTCAACGGTTTTGAACCTGCGAAAAGATATGTCACACGACTGCAACCGCGTTCAATGACCGGCCAGCTGCATCCAGTGACCATGACCCACTGGTATTTTACGGTTGGGGGAGGACTAAATGGGGGTAGGAAGCTTTAGACCTCAGGCCCCAAGTCTCGTGGCCTTCAGCACATCGGAACCCTAAACCGACTCACCGAGTTTTTTTTGCGGTCGTTTCCGAACCGAAAAGGGATCTGTAGTTAAACGTTAATGATCAGTCTGACGTACGGAGCCTAATCTGTAGTGTAAAGATGATTTTGAGGAGTGACATCCGGGCCCCGGGGCCGGCTCGGGGGTGGGCAGAACCATGTTCTGCCAGTGTGGCAAGAATATCACAAGGAAAACTTTTGATGGTACTCCAAGTAATCTATGAGACCACTAGATGACGAGTCCAAGTCCTGCAAGTTGCATTGTAATTCCATAACCATTCTCTCGTCTACCACTGTTGCCGGCACTACTAGTCCCTCGTCAACATGCGATGGTTTCGCAAAGTCGAATGCTCTACTTTCGTATCGCATCCCAGTCCAAGGCAAATTCTCCGTGCATCGTTCTTCCCCATCACAAATGTCTTCTAGTCGAGCGAACTCATTATTGATATTGTCAAGTGAGATAAATTCTGGACCTCCGAGATCGTAGCTGACGTCACGGGAGACTTGCAACTTGCAAGGGATGGAACAGTTATAAAATCGGTCTCAAGCTACTCCTGTAATAAGCTCACATGCTAGAGATGATGGCTCCTGATAGCGGTCAGTAGGATGTCATGAAGGGATCGGTTGAATGAGATACTAACCAACGAAATGTGATCGAAGCCGGCTGCACTATTTTCGACAAGGAAATTGAAAGGACGGCCTCCTGGCAGACTTAGACATCGTAGAGAGCCTGAAGTATCCCGATTTCTGCCCACAACGATAGATGTCTGCGAGTCGCCAGAGGAGGGCTTTGCTGCCTTAGTGAAGTAAATTAAATGATGTTAATTTGGAGAGGAGAAAGAATTGGAATCACGAGAGAACAGCAAAAACTGGCAAAAATAGTTGGTTGGTGGTAGCTAAAGTAATAAAACATCTCTCAAGACCTAGCAAGTAGTGGAATTAAACCAGTCTAATGACTGTTGGATGACTGGGAAGTTGCGGGAGTGCTGGAAAGTACAGTTTGATGTGATTTGGTATAGAAAAAATGTTGGTGCATTTAGGATTAGTGCTAGAGGGTGCAATTAGTGATAGTGTTTGCGAAAGGTGAAGGGGGCGATGAACGGTATGAATTCTGGGTGTAGCTTGTCGGTGTGTCCTGGTGTTGAGCGTTCGATGTCGCACTGCGAATAGGTGATGAAGATCAGTGCCTGTGAGAGAAGTCAGCAAAGGCAAGGATAGTGAAGCATACCACAACATGAATGGAAGAGTGTTCACGTTCATAGCTCGTTGACGGATGAGGTCGATGTCAATTGGTTTGAGCTGAAAGGAAGGTGTCAGTTCGCACAACTGCAACATGCACGGACACGCACTAATGTGTGGAGACAAGATATGGCAGCAGGTTTTAGGAAGTGGGGGATTGGTGCTAGCTCGTGTCGTCCGTCGTCAGTGAAAGCAGCGGAGCGGCGGAATTAGAAGCAGACTGATGATGGTCATTCAAACCGTTTGCGGGGACGAGTTGAGAAAAATTAGGAGAGAGATTGAAAGCTATTGGGAATAAAGCATATGCAGTCAATCTGGGAGTTAGATGTATGGGCGGCGAAGGACACGCGACAGTTCGAGTTAATTCAAGATCATCGCGAGGTTGTCGTCGACAGTGAAGATTGTCAGGACCGCGGGACGTTCCGCTAGCTTAGGTGTCGGGGGCCTAATTACCTATGGTTAGACCGCTTGACCACCGCCTTGCGCACAGAAGCCGGTTATAACCGGTTATCCACCCCATGCACAAGGCAATACTATCATATTGCAGAGGTCCCTTCATCTCCTTGTGATAATCCTCGTCTTCTTAAACACCATCTTAACCATGCCTGCAAGCAAAATTGCAGTGAACGTTTCTCAGGGTATCGCGACGATAACCTTGAATGAACCTCACCGTCTGAATGCGCTGACACCAGAAGGTTTGTGGTGTGCTTGAGCAAACCACGCTGGCTGAGCAACCATCGACTCGCAGACTATAACGAATTTGCCAACTCTTTACGGGCCATTGATAAAAGAGAAGATGTAGTAGCAACTGTATGGAAAGGTAAGCAAGTTTCCACGTTTCCAAATTTGTGGCAGTAGTTTTCATCTTTGCATCTTTGCACAGCAAATGGGAAGTGGTTCTGTGCGTAAGTTTGCAGTCCACGGAGCAAGCGTTTCGTTACTTATAGTGCTTGTTTCGGAAAGTGGCACGGACGTGAAGCGCACGACAAGCAGCGATCCGAACACTCCGGCCACTCAGCGCTCGATGAGGGATTGCCTCATCAATGGGGTAGTGGCCGCGAACACAGATTGCACACATGCCGTACGTCGCAATCCTTACTTTTTCATAGTATTGCCGACCGACTATTCCTATCACGAAAGATTTATAGTCACAGCAAAATCCTTGTTGCAGCACTGAATGGGCCGGTGATGGGTATGCAACTTCTTTCTAAATGTCTCGCAAGCGGCTCAAGTGACGACCTCGAGGTTAGGCATAGCAGCTGGTACGTTCACCATAAATGTTATACGTGTCATCTCAAATAGGTTCCCGTAGCTTTCCTTGGCAACTTTGATTTCATATATGCCGTACCAGAAGCCTGGTTGAATGTCGGCTTCCCATTCCTAGGTTCGCCCGTTTGATTGTTTTCTTCTATACACGCTGAAGACATGTACTCTTCAAGGCATTGCGGTGGAAGGAGGAGCTAGTGTTTCATTTGTCAACCGCAGTAAGCGAATTCATTGTCGTATGACTTTTTCTCATAATATTGTCAAGTGGGTATCGCCAAGGCAAACGAGGTTCTCCTTCTTAATAAGAAGATTAGCGCATCAGAGATGCTTGAATGTGGATTCGTCAAGTGCGTGTTCCCGTACCCGATTTTTCCTACCCCATCCTGATGATGATTTAGCAAAATATTTCCATCGAAATCAACAGAAGAATTCCACTCTGCAGTTCATCAACATCTCAAGAAGGAACTCGATGGTTTAGTCCCTGCCTCTCTTTTCGCCATCAAAACCCTCATCAAAGCTGGTTTGAACGATAAGAACAACTTTCACGCCGTGAATCTGCGAGAGAGTTATGCCCAAGCGGAAAGATTTAGTAGCGGAATACCTGCTGAGCGCTTCGGCAAGATTGCCAGGAAAGAAATCAAGCATAAGTTGTGATCTATGTATGTATATTTGTCTTGCGAGTCTTGTCACCAACCAGCGCACCTGACTGACCAGTGACCACATGCATACCTGGCTATTTTAGTCGTATACCCCCTACAACAGGAATGTGGCAATTTGTATGCAAGGAGATTCCGAGGAGATGCAATATATTTGCGTGGTTCATTTTTTCAATATCTTTGCAGTGATTGTGATTCCCGCTCTCAAGACTATCATGACCGGCAGCCGCCTGAGTTGGTCCGCTACTGAACGCATGGACGAGAAGTTTTTTCATGTGGAGGATCTACAAGACCCACACGAGAGCACGCTGCCATACTGACCGAGACGCAGCTAAGCGGGACTATCGGCACAGGTTTGATCAATGCAGCTGGCATTGTGATGCAATTGCGCCTATCGAGGTCTGGACAGGTACGAACGCTATCCAACACGTTGGCCTGAAACTCATTCGAGTGAACTTGTAGCCTTGTATATCATTCTCGGTGAGTCGAGCCAACATCTCCTCGAGTCGTCTATTGACATCTCCAGTTGTCATTGTGGACTTGCTTGGTATACAATTTTTCGGAGAATCGGAGTTTTGGATGAGTGGCCTGAAGATCGTATTCCTCGTGGGTTTGGTTCTTCCTGGCATTATTGCCGATCTTGGAGGAAACCCAAAACATGATCGCATTGGATTCCGATACTGGCGCCAACCAAACGGACCCATGGGCAACTGCATCGTCTACCCGGTGCACAATGATCAATTCGCGGTCTTTCTTGGATTCTGGAGCAAGTTAACCACTACGGTGCTTGCACACATCGGGAGCGATTTGGTTGCGGTTACGGCTTGAGAGGCACAGAACCTGAGGAAAATGACTCCCAGAGCTATCAAGTCCACATTTATTCGTATCTTCGTGTTCTATATCGGTGGATATCTGTTATTCTTATCGTGCGGGGCACCGGCATTGTAGGTGAGCCTATTAGGAGACAACCACCGATATGGTACCTTCAATCTATCCACTTTCTAGCATCTATTGGTCGTTAATAACTCGCATGCAGGGGCAGCATCACCCTTCGAGGTTGACAGGTCATTGCGGATCTCCTGATCCATAGAAACAGCCTTCTCATTCCGTTCAGGCGTAACCCTGGCCGGAATCAAAGGCTCAATCATGACATCAATGCGATGATTCTCTTTTTTTACCATCAGTGATATCTATATCGCGTCCTGGACACTCTACGGTTTCGCGATAGAACGAAAGGCGCCGCATATACTCACTAAAGTAAACCAAAAAAGGTGTCTCTGCTCGTTGTAAGTATCGTTATGCACTTGCATAACGTTCCTGAACGCGGGCACTGCAAGCGCTACGGGCGAGTCAACGACTTCATGTCGATCCATACTGGCACCGATGTTCGCATACGGGGTCAACCTCCTCCCTGCATTTGGGGCCACGAACCTGGCCTGGATGACAATCGCTTACAGCCACATGTAACAAGCAGTCGTTCCACTTCGGAAACTATCGTGTGAACAAGTGTGGATGCTGTATACTTCATGCAGGCACTCAAGCTTCAAAGCTTCAAGGCTTAAGGCGTCTCGCGCGATAAGTCTGCCGGATAAGGGACCGCTGGGGTCCTGGTTCGTTCTGAACTTTTGGTTTCAAAGGTAGCCTAGCGTATTCGGTTACGCTAACGTAAGAACGCAGTTTTTTGCAGGGGTTCCATACTTTACGCCCGGACCATTCATCGCTTCGCATTCACGTTCTCACGGTTCTTCACAGTCTTCGATATACTAGATGGTCCCACGAGTCCGTGTGTCCCAAGAGTCCGCGCATTGACTCTAGCACACGCAATTCTGCACAGAATCCTTATCCATGATAGATCTGGATTCGCCCAAACATAATACACACTGCCATATATTTTTTTTGAAGAAAATCGAAGTAGATCTTGTTCCATGGGCAACTTATCAGTGCGAGAGGCATAGAAGGCTCACTCTAAAGGTCAGATCTCCACATATAATTCTGGAATATTGTGAGATGGTTATATACATGATTAGAGAATACTAAAACAAATTTATTCGGGGCACATGCTTGTCAGGATCATCTGCGATAAAGAAATAAGCCCCAGACGTGACAATCTGCCCAAAGCGTTACATAGAGACTGTGTAATCAAAACTCCGCAATGCCGAAATGCTTTACACATGCACAACTTCACAACATTTATAACGGTGCGAATTCTGCGGAGCGTGAAAAGGCATTGCGGCAGACGTGTGACATAGTGTGACAAAGTGCGCGAACTCTAGGGAAAATGCACTTTTCTGCGCGGTAACTCTCCGCTGGACTCAACACGTCAATTTTCGAAAAAGAAACTAGCAGACGTTGTACTTTCGATGTCACGCTATCGAACTGTCAAATAATTAATTTTGTTTGTTTGTGCGATGTGGAGTAATAACCGTTTTGCCAAAAAGGCGCGAACTCCCGTGGACATCTAGTAGGTCGTACTAGTACCTCCTAGTACCGTGTTTTTTTTTCTTTCCGGCTTGGATATCAACTACGTTACCGGATCCGGGTTACGTTCAAGGTCGACCCATCGGCAAACGGGAGTCCGACGAGGAAGAGGATAGATTTATATCGAGCGAAAGGCGCGAGAAGGTAAGATATCGAGATGGCGCGGCAGAAGCTTGCAAATGTGCTGTGAGCACAGCACTATTCACGTATGTTTCAAGTGATCGGTGTCGGTAACAACCAAACTCACCATGCTGCGTTTACTAGTACTGCACAGTCACAGTAGTGTTCACTCACATTTATGTAAATCTGTTCAACGGCAATGGAAATTCAGGGTGCCTCTCAGATAACGACAGATAACAACTATCAACTATTCAGTACTGCACGAGCTGGATAATTCCCTGAACATGTGCATCTGCTGTGGGTCGGACAGGTTTGATGAAGATCCAGCCTACGGGGGAGTCTGTCACACTCACCAACGTTATCTCGCGATACTGATAGCGTCACAGCGCTTCTTCTCATTCAGACGTCATGTCCGCTGTCATCTCATGTGCCCGTTCGAACAGGCCCAACTAGGTTCGAACGCGTACAGTTGATGAGGAGATAACCATTTTCACAGACTGATGTGCTAGTTGATAAACGTGTGCATCTGGTTTGAGTATCTATGTGCCGCCCCGCCCTATCTACGGGGTGTGTACTTTCTTTTGTAGAAGAAGCGCTAACCTGTTATTAATTCCCGTTCAAACGTTGCACGGCCGTGGGTTGATCGGTGGCAGACTGAAACAAATTTCAGCTTCCAATACGGGCGAGGTGCCGTACAGCTCAGACATTATCAATATATCGATTATCAATCATGCCGCCGGAGTCGTGGCCCCTCACACGTAGCTGCTGATGGTGATGGCAAGCTCACAGGTACTGCCAGTCTCGAAAAGATCCATTTGGCAATATGGACTAGCCCCAGGCTGTGCACTGTATAAATTTACACCTCACTGCCCGTCGCTCCGAGGCATTGATTTGACTATTGCTTTCACACAAGCGTCAGCGGACGCTTACGTCGTTGGTCGGCGGCCAAAAAATAGTCGGTTGTGTGAGTAATCATGAAGTGCGGGGAATGTAACACGCTGCGGGATATGGATGCACTTTTAAAATGTACCTGTCAGTATACCAAACGAGGCAGAATTATAATCATAGCGCACCATACGTGGTCGGATTCCCTGAATAGCAAACCCACCAAAGTTGGAAATGATGGAGAAGTGATTAAATTGTAGTAGTACATACAGACTGCATAGTAAAGGTAGGTCGTTGCGGGGAATGCTACAGATGCAAGTATACATAACCGGATCGAGAGGATAACGAAAACAAAGATCCCAGCAAGCCACAGTGGAAAAAAATATCAGTGGGGAGCCGAGGATAAAAGGTTGAACAAAGCGAGCTGATGCGATGAAACTGGCATTAAGTCCTGATGCGGGTGTTTGAATTAGGCAGCGTCACGTCCGGTCCTGTGAAAGTCTCGGGTTGAGGCGTATGCAAATCGAGTAAGACAGTTGCATTGTCATTCGTATTTAGAACGTCGCGTATTGACTTTTCTGCGAGGGAGCACATCTAGGCCAAATGGGTCAGCTTAGGAATCAATTACAGATAGCGTTCCACTAACTCGGCTGTATCCACCTCTTTGAAGAGTTTGCCGTGAGACCGCTATGGCATTATGTATGCTATCATACGCGTAACGCCGCCTGACAAGCAAGCGAATAAGATGGGGCAATGTTCGAAGAATAAAGGGGTGCTTACAAAACACCTTCGAGCTCACGAGGGGACCGAGGTACGATGAATAAGTCAGAACCTGATAGGTAGCGCGTAAATGCTTGATAGGATGCACATCCTGCAACGAGGGTCTCGTTGAATGAAGGATGGTCTTGGTCCCAGGTGAACCAATTTTCGCTGGCATGCCACACAGAGATCAGATCATGCTAGAATCGAAAAAGGAACTGAACGTACGTTAAATGGGTGTGGGCCAATGCCTCTGAAGTGTTTGGGGCAAAGAAGCGATCCATGAAGGCTGAGTTGTGAAATGGGGTAGTACAAGTTGCGTACAAGGAGAGTGATATGAACAAGTTGCGAGGGAAAGGCACAGAGGCTCTGGTTTATATAACAGTTGGCTTTTAGTGGTTACTAATATCTAGTAAGCGGTTGTGGATGTGGCTAGGCGAAAGCGGTATTGTTAGCAACTAGTACTTGTAGTGTGGTCCTGGCGTTTTCCGGGAGAACAGCTTTTTATGAAAATCATTGGTTTCCGTTTTGAGATGGGCCTTCGCACGTTTGAAAAGTACGCGCCCAGGGTCACTAATGACTCAGACCGCGGCTAAATTCATGATCTCCACCTTCTCCACCAATGCCAATTTCTGTCACGTAGTATTTCTGCACAAGCTATTCTAAAAAAGTACTATGAAGGACCTCCGATACACCCGGCTGTGGAGACTTGTCTAGACAAGTCACAGATCATTATCGTCATATCACAAAGTCAACCATTGGCCAGCTATCGTGCCACATCACTGACCCACACTTGGCGGTTCTAGGTTCGACTTGGCAAGTCTTCGAGGCGTTCTCCAGTTCTTTATATCAACTTCGAATTCCTGTATTGTATGGCTATCAGAACCCTTGGCTCCATGGCCAGCTGTTACTTGGCGAGGCTCGGTCTCACAGAAGTTCCAACATTGTGCAGGCCGCCGCAGCTGCTGATCAAGGAACCGCACCTCGCGGCGCCCGAAACAGATATCGATGGCACATCAGTCCATGTACTTACGGTTATGGACTATTCGGTTTTTCATAAACATCGATGTTCAGGCACCTGCCAGTAGTACGGCCGTACGGCTTTGCCGTACCGTAACCCACCCTCGTACGTACTCGTGCCACACGTCAAGATCTTACCTGGTTCTGTCGGCTTCTGCACATATCCTGGACCGTAGGTGAGATCAGTACATACTCATGACCCTGGGGTTCGCAGCATAGCCATAGCACTGTTCCCAACTTCCTATACTCTGCTTCCAGGCTGTCACGAAAAAACAGAAGTCAATCAATCTACGTCCCTTGCACATCTGGACAGCTCACACTAGGCTCTAATTGCATCATTGCGCACGCAGCTGTCACTGAGCGAGGCCAATCGGCCATCGGAAATGACACGCTGATGCCATCAAATCCATGCCATGACACCAGTCAAGGTCAAACGTGTGTTACTGAACGTATAGTCGACGAGTGCTAGTGTGCGCTTGGCGCTGAGGATGACTGAATGTGGAAGATGACGGTTATGATTTGTTATAGCTTCTGTGGATCAAATATCTTTCGTTAATCTGGACCACCTAGATTCCAATAAATATCACTCGATTACTATGGTGCGTGTCACTTATGTGGTCACCGCTGTCCAATTTTATCACCAGGAACAAGCGCGCAATCCACAGTCACCAGGTCCTTCCCCTATTAATCAGGACACCCTATTTCACCTTGCCAACCTTTTTCTACAGCAGTTTGCATATCAAATTTAGTTGCAAAGCGCACAACGTGTGTTTGCGTATGTTTGTTCATGGTACGAAAAGTCCAGTTAATTTACCGCTGTTCTCGATATCGATACAGGTATGGACTTATTGAGGGTGCGAACCCCATACAGCCTGTGGAGCTCTTGTGTGTACAGATCATTTTATCAAATATTGCAAGTATTGACAAGAATACCATCACGCGTAAGCCACATGTTCCCAATCTAGTTGGAAAGGATTGAACGACCCAAGGTAGCCAAAGTGTAATGCTTCGGACGCCTTCGCTTGTTCATACGGTTTGTCATTAGTATTGTTTCTTTCGTCTGACAACTTGATGCCCATAAAATTCCAAGGGCGTTAATTAGTGCTAGCGACAGTGCATCGATCGAGGGCCCCCTTGTCTTTAAAACCAATTGGTTTTGCAATAGGAAGCTGGTGTGGCCGGTGCAGGAGCTTGCCCCCAAAGAAAAGTGTTGCGGCTTTGCTCGACTATCTTTGTAGGCCGCGAGTCCATTCGAGTTCCAATCACTTCCGGATCAAAATCCGCCAGTAACTGGAACTCTGTGTTGCACGATAATCAATATTACTGAAACTTGAAGGGGATATCAAACTGAAACTCGTGACTAGCAAATTCCAGGTTTAATGGATAGATGAGCTCAAGCAAGAAAATAATAGGAAAGGTAGGTGAGTTATGCCATGGAAATTTTGAGGTCTGATATATAACGGCCCAGCGACCCCGGTGGCCATGGGAAACATAGAAGATCTCTTCGAGAAGTCCACCGCGGCCAGTCATTTATCCGGATTGAAGATCTTGGATGGCGCTCTGCAAACTGTAATAGTGCACTCGACTACTTCCGACTTGCAAGCTTCTCTGATGAACTCTATGTATCAGGTTTAACGCGTTCACACCTGAGTATGAATTTACACGCACGCCAAGGTGAATTAGAATAAGTAGCTGAGCGTCCCCTTTAAACGCCGAGTGCCTAACCTTATATAGTACCAGAATACTCTACGTGCGCCGTGCTCGAGCTTCTAGGTCACTGGCAGCCTCCGATATCCCAGTATTTATGGGCTTGCAGCTTGCCTAAGGTATGGGGGCAGCATTGGACAATTGACATGCTGTTCTCCTGGTCCTTAATCAGCACAGACACCTTTCGGGGAACTCGTGTTGATTGATATCGGAAAAGCGATTCTCGAGGGATCAGAATACTATGTAGATCCTGCGCCGTCGGTGTCGGAGGAAGCACGCGAAAGCGGAATCCTTTATTCAGACGGGCACCGTTGCCATCAGGATACTGTTGAAGGTATCCTACCACAGCCTACTACAGCCTGACTTATTCTGGTATACGTAGTAGTAGATATCAATTTCCCACTACGAGTCAGTGACCGATTCAGGGTTGCCCCTAAATTTGGATCGTTGGGCCACTCCTAAACCTTATGTTGGAGCACGTATCAACTAATGACATAGAACAAGATCTGATGAACAAGTTTTGTCTGGGGACCTCGGCTTATACTGGCACTGCCAGTTTCATTTAGCATGAGACACGTGTATTACGGCTTGATGCACCTTTGTCGATTGCGTCCACTACTGTTTTAAAACTTCGAGGAGAAAAGCTTACAGCAATCGAGCCAATACGAGCTCTCGTTATCGATCGTATGACATCATATCGATTCGATTAATATTGTATTTCGAAAGAAGATCAATATGAAAATAAGTATCTCTACAGTGCTAGTCCATTCGGACCGAATATTAATGTTCATTCGCAATAAACCGTTGAAAAAAACTGCCAACGTGTGTCAACGTGAAATCATGAAACGTCATGGTAAAGGAGCTTACCCTTTGTAGAACAAAGAACACTATTACTATGCGTACAAGGGTTCTCACATATTCCCAATCTTACTCTTCCACGTGTGCGCTTTCTCGAATCCATTACGACCCGTTCGGTCTGGATATCAGTGTTGAGCATTTTATCAAATATTCCAGCGAACCGCTCACAGTCCATCAATGTCTTCTGTATTTCCTCCTGATTCGTCATGACAAAAGGACCATACTGGAAAACAGTCTGATCGAGAGGCTCCCCAGCGACCTTTTTCACCGAAAAAACTCAGGAATGGTCCTCTATGAAGGCAGAGTACTTACCAAGACAAACGAAGTGTCGTCAGTTGCAGCTGTTAGTTGCACACCAGTCTCACCGTCCGCATGAGAAAGAACGAGAGTGTGGAAAGCATCATTAACAGAACCGCTTTCACCGACGCTCACTGCACCCTTCAAAACTAAGGAGAAACGTCAGTCCTTGACAGAGCCAACACATTCGACCAACATACTATAGACGAATGCTGTCCAACCGGTAGCTGTCGACAGTGTCAACAAACTTCAAGCGTAGCATCAAAGAATACATACGAATGTCTTGGAACATGGTTGCGCCGTTCTTCATCAACACGTGGAAGTACCAGCACCCGCCAAGTGGTCGCACAGGTGACTCAACGCCATGGCTCTTCCCACTAATGACTTTGATGCTGATATTGCCATCTTTGCCTTCAGGATACGCTACTGGAATGCTGGAAAACCAAGCGTCAGAGAAAAAGAAAGAGTTTTCAAAGCACATAGACAATCGACATACTCCTCAGGGTCCAGTTCTTGATAGGTCGGTTCCTATTTCAAACGTGATGATAAAGATTAGACCCTCAACGCCCTACTAGACTTACCGTCATCTTAACCTGTAGCACGTTCGTCAGTTGTGTTATCACACAGCAACATAGGCATGCGACTAACGTTCTTTGGTAGGTCTACCCAAAGCTGCATTCCTCGGGGCTCGGGCACGCCCTTTCCATGCACGGGCATCTCCGCGTGAATGATCCCCTTTCCCTGCATGACGGGCCAGTTGAGATTGACGGCGCATACAAAAAAAGTGTTGTTCACTAACGGCAGACATCCATTGGACACCGCCGGTCTTGATGGTCCCTGTGAAGTTGTATGTGTCAACGCATATCAGGATAAATCGAGAGAGACAGGCATACCAGAATGTCCTGCGGAATCCTCATGGCGACTTGATCTTTACAAAACATCACATCACGCCCGCAGCACATACCAGAAGTAGAAATTACTTACCCTTCGAGCATATACGTTACGGTTGCCTGACCACGATGGGGGTGGTCGGGGAATCCCTGTATAAATAATTGTATGATCTGTATTGCGCCCACACAGGACAGGAAATCAACTTACGGCACCCTCGGACACATGGAAGTGATCCAGCAACAAGAAAGGCGTCAAATTGCGCAAGCTCGCGCTTCCGATGGACCGTCGTACGAGTGCTCCAGCACCCTATCGATTGGATATAAGCCGCTTCGGAGATTAACAATCGTTGAAATAGACACACCTCAGGTGTCTCAACAGCCAGCACCTTCTTCACAACATTCCTAGATATCATGTTCAAGGCCATTTCAGGTGACTCGAGTTTAAGAACCGGGATAAGAGACAGGAAGAATAAGCTGGTGAAGTTAACAATGGTGGGCAACGGTGGATTCTGAATCTCGGATAGAAGAGACGACGTGTGAGACGAATTTATATACCCGTCGCCTGCTTGCTTGGTAAAGTGAGCTCGATCAGCGACAGCGTTCAGCTTAGAAACAATTTCATTTCATTGGTGGTCTTCACCATTGCGGGGAGAATGTCCTCACCATGTCAGACAGCTGAGTCAGGTCTTGCTCTTACAGGGAACAAATTACCCACGCATATCCGTACCTCGCTTAGCATGGTTCAGAGTTCTCACAAGCTCACACACCTCGTCTATCACAGACTATATATGTTTGTTTCATCCTCACCATGGGTCACTTTTCAGTATTTTATTCACATCGTGCCAAGAAATGACGGTGATCACTAGAAGTGGGTCACCGGTAGAGACGTATCGTGGAACTGGAACTGTAGCCATCTAACGCTAATCTCGTGAACGAATCGGCCGCTCCAGAACAGAAATCACACCATTTGCGAGGTCGTGCCCGAATCTCACTGGCAGATACCTTCGAGAGCTTAGTACTAAGTGGGCTGCGGGTAAGCAATGATATGCAGTGTTGGAATCACTGGCTATCTCTGATCATGGCATGAAAACAGATAATTTTCAACGGTATCCGAGGAGATCTTGGAGTCTGCTGATTTTCCACGGTATAGGCTCATTGTTTTATTCTAACACCCACTCTATCTGATTGTACGAGCGGTCCGAGCTACCCCTGTTGGCATCGAGAGATAGACATTTTTTGTAGCTTCACGCTCAAAATTTATCGAGTCGAGACACGTGTGGAACTTCGCTTCCACTGATAACTTCCGTAAGATCCATGTTTTGTATGCGTGTGGCTCATCCACACTTCTTTAGAGACCGATGATATCTCGAACTCGGCGCCAAGCCAGGTCTTAGATATTCCCAAGCTCTCTCCGATTGATCGCCGTTTGATCGCTGACGGAAGATTGAGTTGTTCGGGAAGGTGTGGCCTTCTACTGTCCTTCCGGTTGTATCGCGCCATGAGTTCATATTTGTTAATGACTTATAACAATGGTTAAGTTCGAGCTGTACTCGTGGCCTTCTAGAATTCCGATGGAGCCCTGGAGCGTGCAGCTGCCACTTCAATATTGCGAAGTAGAACCACTGGACCGCGGCGATGGCCGATCAGACGAGCTTCGACTCACGATGTCCTCAAATTTCAAAGTTTGGAGCCTACAGCTGGAAGCACCGATTGTTTGGCGCAAAGCTCTGCTTGCTTGCTGTGATAATATCCTGTGATATGATGATCTGTCATCTGGAATTGTGCGGTATGTACATTCTCAAGAATATGGGAAGCAGTGTGTATTCGATATATAAATCAGGTGCTGATATCTTCAAGATCTGGTGATATCTGTATTGAAATCACGATATGGAGGCGGTGATTCGGTCAATTGTTTTAATGCCAAAAGAATTATTGTATTAGATTTGTCGTACGATCCAGTCAGCATCAAGCGAGAGCTCGAGTCGTAAGATGGCAGAAAGAAAGAATATTTCATTCTAACCATTTACGCATGAATGAATTTAAATTTTATATTCGGTCATGCAGCTCATTGCTTGTGGCACACACACGTCACGTGGCGACCGATGCACAAGCCACTTCAAGCTTAGATTCAACGGTCACCTAAGCACCTTGCTACCCAGGGTCTACAATGTTGGGTATTTTGTCTCCATACGAATGTCCCCGCTGATTTCTGAACGAATTTCAGTTGTCGGTCTCACAGGGGGCATCGCAACGGGCAAATCAACTGTGTCCACCCTCTTCAAGTCCCGGCAGATACCCGTCATCGACGCAGACGTCCTCGCACGGGAGGTAGTGCAACCAGGAGCAAAAGGGCTCACACAAATTGTCGCATACTTTGGCTCTGAAGTGCTGTTCCCAGATGGCACCCTCGACAGAAAGAAACTCGGTGCTATTATCTTCAATAACGAAGTGAAGCGGAAGAAATTGAATTCCATCATCCATCCTGCTGTTTCGCGCGCCATTCTCTGGAATGTGTTTTTGTGCTGGCTGAGAGGAGAGAAACTATGTGTTGTGGACGTCCCTCTTCTGATAGAAGGAGGGCTGTGGAAATGGATGGGGAAAGTGGTCGTGGTGTATTGGTATGTTTCTCTCTGATACCTTTGCGTCTCATCCACAGCTACGACCCATCGTAGTTCAGCAGACATTCAGCTGCAGAGGCTCATGACGCGCGACAATTCGTCTCGCGAAGATGCTTCAGCACGCCTTAATTCGCAGCTTCCTATAGCGCAGAAAGTAGAGTATGCCGATATCGTCCTTGATAATTCTGGCACCGTGCAGGATCTGGAACAGCAAGTTCGTTTGTGTCTTGTGAAGCTAGAACGGATAGCTGGGTGGTCGTGGAGGCTCAGTTGGCTTTTCCCTCCATTTGCTTTAGTTTCTATGCTATGGACATTGGGATGGAGGTCTGTGAAACGATCACGACGCCAGAGTCGGGGGCCATTCAAGGGAATTTAGATAACACGGTGCATATCAACCAAGTGCAGAGTCCGAAATGCGTATCATAAAACATCGATAGTGTATGCATATTGTACAACGCTGTTTCGTCTCACGTAGGAAGCCCGAGCAATCCACGCTTGTCGAAAATCTCATCCCTGAGCATGACAATTCGGCTATCAAGCCTCGACGACAGGTCCGTCTGCTTTGTGGACATTGCGTATGCTTGGTCTAATTTCTCGCTGGCGCCCGCGAGCACGCCTTCCCACATCGCCATGGCTTCCTCTGGCTTCATGTCTGCTCCCCTCACTTCTGCCTCCTTCAAATCGAGCACGGCGAGCTCGAAGGCGGAGACACCCCCAACCCATGAGCTGATTTCGACATCAGGGGCCCTCTTTAGCGCATCGAGGAGGAATGCGCGCGCAGCTGCATATTCTGCGAGAGTACGATGAACGATGCCGAGGAGAAGTGAGCGTATTGCAAGCTCGTCAACAGTATCGAGGTCATCGTTTTCAGTCTTTGGAACTGATGTCGCCAGATACTTGCTCTCGATATCAGTGATAGCTGGGGTCAGCGAGGACCACTCTTGGATATGCGCTATGGCGATGGAGCTCTCAATACGTGCGTGGGTATTCCAGACTATGTAAGATCAAGTCAATGTTTCTTGCTGAAGTCATCTTTTAAATACGCACAAATAGCAATTTCTGTTGCAAATGAAATAGTAAAAAAAACATACAAGAAACACGACGTGAAACGAACCTTCTGCGGGACTGATCCTTATAGCCTCTACAAATCGATTCTCATCTCCTCCGAGGCGAGCCTGTTTTCTCTTGTAGAAAGCCACTATTCCAATGTGAGGTTCATTGAACGTTAAAGGATTGGTTCAGAGGACGACGAACGCTTTTTCTTAATGAAGATTTCTGTTGGCATATCTCTACCTGAAAGCTTCCGTTTGTCGAGCTGGTCGGGAATTTTGTCCAAAAGCTTCTGAGCTCTATTGTGATCTTTCAATGAGAAGTAGCAGCCTAGTAAGGCAATGGTAAATAGTATGTTTAGAATAATGTAACTATTGGCGCACCAGCTGCAATGAAGTAGTATGTCGCGTGACTCCTGCGTGACTGATAGGTTAGTTCGAAGGTATGTGAAGAAGAAGAAAATAGGGAACCAGCTATTGAGTTTAGTAATGTCCAGGAACTGCTTTGCCGTTTCTTCATAGCGACGATGGGAAAGGAGCGTCCAGGCCAACTCAAATGTGAGCTGGAGATAGTAGAAACAGAGGTTAAAGACGGGAAAATCGCCATCACAATCATGATACATACCAATGTGTCAGCTTGAGGGAAGGATTTTTTCCTCTCAGGCTTCAAGCCATCCCTCAAGGTCTCAATCGCGCCTTCGGTGTCATATGTCATGCGCTGTATCTTTGCCTGACAAGGAATAAGAATGAGAGAATTTACGTTGAATAAAACAGACCTTATTCAGAATCCACAAGGAACCATCAGGGTATCGGCCATCTACTCTGATTTGCGACGCCTTAATTGAATGAACTGGAGGAGAAAAATACTGACCTTGAAACTATTGCCTTATACTGTTTGATAATGTGCGCCTCATCGGCCTGATACCCAGAAAGAAGAAGAACAACTCCGTGATAGGTCATAAGAACCAACCTTTAATTTGATCAATACAATGGGCATCAATAGCTACCAAGGGGACGTACCCAGCAAATACAGAATGAATATCACTCCTTGCGGCAGAAACAGCAAGAGCCTGTAGAGCTAGCATGCGATCGTGATTGAAGCCAAAAAAGCCGACAACATTCCTGAAGCGGCGTCAAGGGGATGTTACTCGCACAGTTAGCAACATACCTAATCTTTGCAGGTAGGAGAGAAAGCACTAGGTTAAATAACCCATATCCTGACAACCTTGAATTCAATATGACAACATAGAGGTGTGAGAAAAGGTACCAAACGCAGTTCCGGACAATACGAGTTCCTCGACGGGCCCGCTTGGCGGATTTGTGATTGTCCCTGGGGCGGCGACTGAAGCCGGCGGAGCGAACCACCTGCTAAAGAAGCCTGACTTAGACGCGGTAGTTGGCTTAGATTGTATTGCTGAAGAACGCAAACTTCTATCAGAGCCTCTACGCGATGGTAGAGGGGTTGTTGCGGGAGTTGCGTAGGACTGGAGACCATTTGGGTAAACAGTCTTGAAGAGTCTGATGATAGTCGATAAACATGTACGGTGCATGAATGGCTTATGACAACGCACTTGTTAAATTTGGAATGGGCACTATTCTGACATTAGTCATACATAGCACGTCTCGATTCCAAAACTCGCCTGTTAAGTTCATACCTGTAAAAGCATTGGCTGCAAGCAGGACACGTATATGAAATAGGACTCACACACACTGCAGGTAGCCCCGGTATGACTCGCTGTAACCGAATATAAGAAGCGAGCATGCGTTAATACGATCAAACATACCTCAGTGCATGAGTCAGGCCAAGTAGAACGACAGCATCGGCATGCATGACTTCCCACTCCATTCCAGCGTCGAATCGATGGATCGAGGGTAATGATTTTGCCGCCCGTGCTTGTTTCTTGGCGCCTGCTTCCGAAGCTGTAAGGCAGCGAGTAGCTTCGTCCATTAGACCCGTCTGCAAAAATCCGATCAGTCATGTCTAGAGATGATATACTAAGTAATCAACCAACCTCCATACCAAGGGCTGCCTGCAAAAATGCAACGACGCCAAGTCCTAATAAGTGGAAGGGAGCGTCCTCAGATTCAAACGCCTTCTGGGCTGCATCGATATCATTTGCAAACAGATGATCAAATCCTTGCGTCGCTGAGCGCAATAAATCCTCAGCTGACAGGGTGGACGCCATAGAAAGTAAATGGTGTGGTTTGAAGCCAAGGAGGTGACAACGACTCGGATGTCAATTGAAGTGCGGCACCGGCATCGGCAGGTCCGGCAAGTCAGAACGGCATCTGACAGTCGGAAGCCGGGCTCGTGTGGCAGATTACTCACTGGCCAACGGTATTAGCATCCTGTAGGCTTTGATTCAATATCACCATCAACTGCTCATACTGCATCGACGCAGTCTAAACGGATGACAGTGCGAACCATCACCACCAGCACCCTCAAGACATTGAAAAATTCAGTCATCGGCAATCCCGCCGCCAAACTAGCCCTTGCTCAGGATACAGCGCTCATTCATTTGTACGTGACACCACCTTATGCATGATGCAAGGCTCATGGTCATCTGGCTAGGCTTGTCAACTGCATCAAGCACCCTTCAACGTCCTATGTTGATACTCAAGGGTCTCATGATGACATTCGTATCGAATCCGCCCATGTGATTGCGTCTATTTCCTATGGTATGTGTCCATATGGTAGTCTCTTGTTCAAAGACCAACAGTTCATTCCAGGTTCAGAGGTCGCTCTAATTAGCTTGATTCACGCGAATGCTCTTCATGCGTTCCTCTTTGCGCTGTCAAATATGAAACCCCACGATCCTGTGCAACTAAAATCTGCATTAGCACGGGGTTTACGAGTGTTGTCCACGGCCATTACTGAAGTCGTTGGTCCATCTCAACTTGGTCTTCGAACATGGTGCCACGATTTGCGGAGTGAAGCCAAGGTCGCACTAAGCTATCTTTTCGAGGTAACTTGAATTCCTTTAGTCAAGGTGTGCTCATGTTAACAGGATCCAAGTTTGATTGCCTCAATATATTTCTCCCACTCCTGGCCGATCCTTCATCTCAAACAAACATTGCTATTGCACAGCTGATCAGTACAACTGTCCGCTCAGACGCTCATCGGAACGCCGTCATAGAATGGCTGCCTCCTGCTGAACGCTCCAAAGAGAGTAAGGGCAGACGCGGTTGGGAAAAAAAGGAAATGGTAAATTCCAGTTCACCAGCCAGACAAGGTGGATGGGTAGTCCGGCTTCTGGTCAATTTCCTTCAAAAGAAGGACATAAAGGTTATTCCATCATTTATCAGAAGCAAACGAATCTGATGCCTCAAAGTTACAAGAAGCCGCGCTTAGCGCAATATCATCTTTGGCAATGGAAAATACTGTGGTTGCAAGCACACTCACAAGGGCCTGGCCTGACACAGGTAAGCACGATTGTCAATATTTGATTAGGACCAAATGTGATGTTCTGGCATGAGTTGACCCCCCCTTGAGCATCGTTTTAAATTTGACGAAAAGTAGATCGACTGATGTGCAGCTTACTGCATCTCTGTGGTATGTGTTCAGTTTGATCAGACCCTTCATTCAATGTTGACCACCCTCAGCGCTGCTCACGTTCTTCGAGCCAATGCAAGTCACCATCCAGGATCGATAGATTATTCTGCTGCTCTGAATGTTATCCATGTTATCAACCGGGTGCTCTCTTCGTCGTCTGAAACTATACAGAACAAGATTAAAACATGCTACACTCTCTGTAGGAGAACATCACTCTTGTCTCAAGCAGTCATCTGATTTCGCATCAGATCATCTGGTGAAAGACGATAGAGATTTGTGCCGAGAGGTCTATGAACGCGGAACATTGGAAAAGGTGGTTTTATTGGCGAAGCACATCACTCCACTCGAAAGGACGTCGGAATGGGAAGAAGACGAGCCTGAGAGTATCCTTGCCCTCAGAGAAGTGAGTGCCATCTTTTCATCAGGATGTGCCTACCTATTTTTATATTACAGGCGACGTTGACTGTGATTGCGGCAATCTCGCTCTTTGATAATAACATTCGCCGGGAAGTTGCAGATGATCTCCAGATCGTCCCCACGATACAAGTCTCCTTGTCACACAAGAACATTGGTATCCGCCACGCAGCATGCACGTGCCTACGCGCACTTAGTCGTGCAGTTTCTATCATCCGCACAAATATCGTGGACAGCAAAATTGGAATGGAGCTCTTTGCGATATTTAAGAAGGAAGACGAGGATCCAAGAGTGACATATGCAGCTTTGAATACTATTTGCAACTTGGTGAACGATTTCTCACCGCTAAGGCCGGTGCGTCCGACATTTCTTTTAGAGACCTGTTTCCGAGCGGTTCTTTCCTCAGAAACTATTGGACCAAGGGCTCCTTCCGCGACTGATGCAACTACTTGCTTCTGACGACATAAATATGAGAGTTGGTGCTTTGTGGGCAATGAGGAATGCCCTCCGGAAAAGCGATCCCAGCACAAGACAGACGGTAATGACACATCTATGCTGGCCCCGGCTCGTCATGTTTGTTTCAACCTCTGTGCTGCTCATAGACCGTCTTAACGTGTGTTCCACAGGCTGTGTAACGATTCCAATACTGAAATTCAAGAACAAGCCATGAGTATTCTGCGCAACCTTGCAGAAGACGAAGAAGGGGTGGACTACGTATTTGAATCTATCGATAAGGAAACTCTCGCCAATTGTATTACTTCTGGCCTAGAATCCTCCAACGAGGATGTGACCCATCATGTAATTCTCAACTTGATTCCACTTGGCAATCTTCACTAACACAGCGGATAAACAGACTGCATGCTTTTTGGCGAACATCGCAAATGGCTCGCGAGAACAACAGGACTTCATCTTCGCGCACGCACACATCATCCACGCCATGCACGACTGCATGACCGATGCCAAGTCCGACACACGTTGTCCCCTGATCTCCTGCATCTTTTCCCTTATCCAGTCTAACATTCGTCGGAAGCACGAACTCAACGAAGCAGGGATTACCTCGACGCTGCGGCACATGTGTGACTGGACTGGGGGTGTCATAAGCATGAGCCCTGGGGGCCACCATCGCATACACGTCGATGACGACAAGGAGGCGGCGAAATTGGCGCGGTCGGTCTTGGATCTTTTAGAGCATAGTAATATTGGAGATCTACTGTAGCAGATGTATGATTTACAACGATGTAGCTTTTGGTATGTTATCTACATCTTCAGGTACTTGCCTGTTCCTACTCGTTCAAAATTACATGGTGTGGGTGAGTAATACAATATCCAACTATTTGAGGACGGTTCGTAGACGTGCGGACAAACTTGAGGCGCCAAGCCAGTCTTTGCGCAACCTATGATTCGCCCAGTCAGCAGGTGCATAGCTGCAGTGTATAGCACAGTAACCAACAGCATACTCGAGAACAATGTCTCAACTCGAATCAGACTGTCAACGGTTTCATGCCTCATGGTATAGTCTCGTGCTAGCGTCAGTGACACCTTGTGGGGTCAATTGATTATGTTTGTACGGAATACCATTCACGCTATAAAACCAACCTTCGATAGACATACCGTTTGCACAACAAGAATATTATAACAGAAGAGAAAAGACCGACCGTAATACACAGTAAAATACGTTCTGGCGATATAGAAACTCAAGGCAAAGAAGAAGTCCGCACCGCATGGCTTGATGGAAGAAATCGCAGCAAACATCGCGCTGTGCAATGTGACATGAGTATAAGGAGGTGATGAGTGCCAAAAATCTATGAGCGGAAAGAAGTAGATGGATGGGACGGACTGGTGAGTCTCCATCAAATAGCCCTCTTCCTTGGGTTGCCTGCGCTGTAACAACCGTCTGCCTCGATGTCATTGGATCAAGCATAACGCAAAGTATAGTCCTGACCACTAGAGGAAGTCCTCTGCTCGTGCCCTTTTCTTCCCTCTCGTCTCTTCAGGTGAAAGTGCAGAAGAGTCAATGCCAGATAGCGGCATATTTGTCGAGTCTCGAGCAACATAGTACTTTTTAGTGTGAGCCCGTTTCTCTTCCTACGATACGCCTCATTAGTTGTAGGGTGTGGGGGAAATTTTACATCAACTCACAGGGGAAAAGTTCGGGTTTGCATATTTGAGTTCTGTCGGTTTCTTGAAAGGCGCATACTTCTGTTCAAGGGCCGAATTGGGCAAGGTCAAAGGAGGTGGCGCTGCGGTTGCAGCGGGTGGTCCCATAGCAGCAGCCGATGGCGGCGGTGGAGCACCAGATCCAATTCCTGGTATAACTGGTGGGAACGGTGATGCTGAACCAGCGGGAACAAAAGAAGGTGGTGGAGGGAATGGTGGCCGAACACTTCCGGGAGGAAAAGGTGGCGCACCTGGGGGAAGCATACCCGGTGGAGGCATGAGACCAGGAGGAGGCATAGGGAAGCCAGGTGGTGGATGTCTATATAACAGATCAACACACAATTTAACGCAGAGAAAAACTCGATTTACCCTGGAAGGAAACCGGGCATGCCGGGAAAAGGCGGAAAAGGCGGTAAAGCGCCGGCAGGGGGTGGCCCTCCCGGAAAGAATGGAGGAGGCGCACCTGGTCCCATACCAGGAGGCATCCCTGGCGGTGGAAGGCCCGGAGCTGGAGTAGGAGGGGCAGCATATGCTTGTGGAGGAGCGCCGTATACCCCGCTGGCACTATTGTCAGCTGCAGGAAGAGCAGGAGGATTATCGCTGCTACCGCCCATCAAGGCTTTATGGGCCTCTAACTGAGCCTTGAGTTCGTCCTCCGATAAAGGCCTCTTTTCAATCTTAGGCCTCTTAGGCTGAGGCTGAGATATAGAACCTGCAGCTAAGCCAAGTTCGATTTCCTTGCGGCGCTTATAGTCTGCAACATCAGGTGCAGGAATGCCCTCCATTCCGAAAATCTCCACTTCATACCCATCACGTCCTGGCATAGCGTTCTCAATCCGTGGAAGGCTGAACAAAACAAAGTCAACAAAACGAACTAGATATGGATGGACTTTGAGGCACTTCTCTGGTTCTAGTTTATGAACTTGTTGAATATGCACGGCCAGACCGCCAGCAGTGTTCAATCGGCGAGGACACATGTTGCATTTGAAATGTTTGGCCTTTTGGTGTTGCATGAGAACTGAATGTCCGTGCATATGAGATTCCATCTTCCAGACGTATTAGAAAAAGTACCTTTCTCATCTTCGAACTCCCTTTCACAGTACCAGCACCATGGGCGGATGATCTAAAAGAGTCTTTAATCAGCATATATAGAAAGAAGCTGCATACCCACCTGTTTATTTTTTTTCTTTGCCATTTCGTCGACGTCGCCGTTGGATGATGGTGGAAAGTGAGGGAAACTTTTCGGCGACGCCCGCTGATGCAGATGGGTGTAACCGTGAGAAATTAATACTCAATGGAAGTATTCTCCCCTAAATAACCCACTGAGGACTCTATAACCCGTACCTTCCAAGTCTCCAAGATTTTTCTGTTAGCCAACGCAAATGATTGGCAAAAGTCTGCCTGAATATGTCTTTATAGTCACCAGCATAGGGATTCTTCGGCTGGTGGCACCAATTAGCTTTCTGTACGTTGCATATCTCGCCGTTGCTCACCCAGGTACCAGATGGCAGACGTCATTGGGAAGGTACGCTTTATTGGAGATATTCTTTTATACATTGGTCTACCTGCCTAGACGGTGGTTCTTACAGAAGGCATGTATTTATCTGTATCCCTGGCAAGCATGACGTCTTAAGCAGCTCCTCTAGCCTGCAATGCACCCCACAATTCACACTCGCGAATATCGGCGGATGCTATTTCAGCGGTGTTCGAGCTATCTGGCAACCTCAGATTATATCTCTGGATGGTTTTTTTCAGCGGAGTTTAAGAGGGAAAACGTTGTGGACTGGCTCCTCTGGGCTTTGTTCTCTGCAACAAGGGACACCTGTTTAGTGGAATGGGAGGAAGAAATAGAGGAATATATCTCGATGATAGAAGTTATTCTTGATAGAAAGTTGGTCCCTGGATATAACACTGGGGCTCGATGCATGCGACCCACGCTCGACAGCGTGTCGATGTTGCACCGGCCATTGATCTGGTATTTGGTAAGTAATCATCCGAGTGTGATGAACCTCAAAGACCTACGATTATTCAGGTTGTGGGTCTGGTGGATCTGTTTTCATCGTTCAAACTTTGGCGCCAGGGATTCCAACACTATGATGACGGCGACTGCGTGACGTCGTTTCCAATGCGACCATGTTGTCTCATCTCGCGAAGATCGCCGGTAGTCAAGTTGCCATACTGGTATCGTCCTCACCGATCAAGAACGAAACTGCCCGTCCTTTTTATACACGGCATTGGAGTGAGCTCTTGAGGTGTTCATGTGGATGATTCTAATGATTCTGCAGATTGGTTTATATCCATACACGCCTTTCTTCGAGGAGTTCATTGCTGTGCATCCAGATGTTGGAATTTTAGCAATTGAATTCCTTTCCATCAGCATGCACATCACCTCCTCTCCACTCTCAAGCTCGGCCACTTGCACCGCTATATCCCAGATTCTGGATGATCTCGGACTCGATCGTGTTGTTGTCTTGTCGCACTCTTATGGGACAGTCATCACTACACAGATGCTCCACTCCCATTTTTCCCCTCGCGTTGCAGCGATACTTTTTGTTGATCCGATACCATTTCTTCTCCATCTTCCCGATGTCGCCTTCAATTTCCTCTACCGACAACCTCGTTCTGCTAACGAGTTACAGCTTTGGTATTTCGCATCTAGGGACCCAGATATCTCGCGGACCTTGTCCCGGCACTTCTTTTGGTCTGAAAACGTACTATGGAAAGAAGATCTAGTGGGAAGACCCGTCGCTGTATGGCTGAGCGGAAAGGATCAAATCGTAAACTCGGAACAAGTTAGAAAATACTTGACAGAGGAACCGACTGCTTCGGAATACTGGGCTACGGATACACTAGAAATGCTCTTCGATCCTGACTTGGATCATGCTAGTGTTTTTGATACGAAAGACCGACGCAAGCGTCTATTGGACGTTCTGGATCGCTTCGTTGGCCGTCTAGATTACAGGAATTGACTCACTTCACGATCAGAAAGCAACCCGTCTGCTAGATCTCGATCTCAAACTCCGCATCTTCACGTGCTGATATTGCGTCAAGGCAATTATGTATTAGAAAAGCAAACTTTAAGAAAACGTGTTAAGAGGATAGGGACTGACTCGTGTATAAGATGTGTGAGTCAGGGAATATACAAGTACGTGATCTTGATGTAGTACCATTAGACGCTCCGATCTGCAGCTTTCTCCATTGATAATGATATCTTCTCCATACAGACCTGAATTTGATTCTGATACGATGAGGGTGAGATAAAATATTTAATAGGGACTCCGAGCTATCTGTCCGTTGCGATTCATAGTATGTCTGATGGTCTGGCTCGCATCCGCGCAACGCTAAATGTCCGTCCTCCATATTGCAGTGGAACTTGCGAAATTGCTGTCGAGCAATCTACACTCTTTTATAGTACAGCGACAAGCGGTGTACGGTATGCCATTCATTATTCGCCACTGGCTGCGAGCTAACAAAACTATTTAGAAAAATCAATCTGCTGTTCCCTACGCAGAACCAGCTTGAGTCTCTGCATGAAGCTTGTCAGCCTGCAGCATATAGTCATGGAGAAGGTTCCAAGAAACACAAGGCCGGCAGGTTAGACGCCACCGCATTCGCCACTCAATTTAGCTTGGAAAACACCGGATTAGTTGATGCTGTGGGCCAGTCGCTACTGGAGGGCATGGCCGTTGGGCGGGACATCAGATCAGAATTATATGAATTGAATATCTATGGTTAGCGAAAGTTCGTATATCGTACATATTGAAACTAATTTTCGTTATGTTTAGGTGCGAGCAATTATGTCGGACCACACAAGAGTGCTACGAACAGCGACAAGATATTCGGTTTCCTTGATATTGTATTCCCGACTCCGCATACCGGAGGGATATGCAGTCTACGCAACAACGAAAATGAGTGCCGTGTCGACTTTGCAACCATGCTGTCAGAAGCACAGATCCCTCTCGTTGGTTACGCAGCGTACTTCAAAGAGGTCGAACGTGAGATTGACCCAATCACATCCGGTCACCGCCTGACGTTGAGTTACAAACTCTACGTTGCGTCTGGCGGGGACAGTCCATCAGCTACTATGATCTGGGCACCCGGCCCTTTTGAACCGTCCTTGGAAACTGCCCTGGCCGAATTCGTGAATGATCCCAAGGTGTTGCCTAACGGTGGTTATCTCGGGTTCGGACTTCGCCATCAGTACCCGGTATCGTCAGAGATGAGAGTGGACACTCTTAGGTCATGCTTGAAGGGTTCGGATGCGATTATCACGCGCGTCCTGAATAAGCTCCATCTGTCATGGTCTCTTCGCGTTCTATACCGAGACAGTGTGTCTCATTCGGAACAGACATTCGTGCTTCATAAGTTCATATCAGATCTATCCCAGAAAGACCTCGTGCGGAGTCACTGGGGCGCTGGTGAAAAATTGGGTCTAGGAGCTGAATTCGTTCGGTTTGTTGATGAATTTGGGAATGACGACGAGAAGCGGGCTGTCGATTATTCCAAATATTCGGAAGATGTTGACATCATCCAAATGACAGAGGTGCCTTCCGTCACAAACGTGCATTCTCAATACCTTGCGTACGGGAACGAGGCAATGATGGGAAACCTGTATGGCGATATTTGCCTAGTTGCGGAGGTCCCTGCGAAGGTCCTGTATTAGTACGAACTTTGAATATGAAAAGGCGCGCTCAGAAAGCAGCTTTCTCGCCACCGCCAAATTGGGACTTTGGACCAATCACTGACTCACTAAATGACTCTGAAGCTTAAAGTGCGTGGGCCCCTTTAGGGCCTTACGTTGACGAAGGTTTGATCAAGGAATGAGTCAGGACATGTAGCGCGCTTCTTATTGCAAGAAAATTACGTCAAAATATTGACTCACCGTGTCTTCTATTCGTATCATAATATGTTAAATATTTTGGGTCTTTGAATGGAGAAATCACCATGGGGAAGTTGGACAACGTTCGAGCTTCCATGAAGCCCAGACCATCGTATTGTTGCGGAACGCTTCTTTCCACACCAGATAAATGCACCCTGTTTTACAGTACGGGCGCTGATGATCACGCGGGGTATGACTCGCACATCCGCGCGCTACATAAGATGAAAAATTGAAGTTATTTTTTTACAACAGAAAAATAAACTTACTGTCAGCAACATCTGAAGAGCTCCACCATTTAACGTGCCTCTGTCGTGCTCAGTCTCCGACAGCAAATAACTCTCGCTTTACTCCAGCACAGCTCGACGCAATCGAGATTGCCACCACATTCAACGCGGAGCATTGCCGTCTCACTGAGGCTATTCGAAGTGAATTACTTGAAGGCGGTAATAGCAAGCGACCATTACAACTCCTTGTCCAACACCTGAGAATTTATGGTTAGTTATTGTATTTTATTGTAATAGACATTGAAAATAGCATATATTACCAGATGCAGAGTGTCATGAAACATTTCCGCCAGTCTTCCCCTCAACTCAAGAGGGCTCAACCGGACACCCTAATCTATTAGATGTCTGTCTCCACGAGTACCAGCTTATCAAGAGTCATGAGGAGTCACGAACGTTTTCCCTCAGCCTCGACGAGTTCTGCGATATTTTTGGTTCGTGGCAAAGAATTTTCAAAAAACTGAAATACCTCATAATTCACTATTACAGGCCTTTCATCTGCAGTTGTCCATCGGATAGAGTCCACCAACCCATGCACAAACAAGGCGATCCCTAAAGGATTTGCAACTGTTTTAGTTGTATTCCCAACGGACATCGAAGGTGGAGCGTTACTCCTTCGCCAGGGACATCACGAGTGGACCATTGATTTCGCAGAACTGTTCGCAAGGACGACACAGACATCTGTGGTATTTCTTGCGTTCTACGACGACGTGCAGTTTGCGGTCAGAAAAATCAAGTCAGGGCATCGTGTGATACTTACATATCGCCTACACTTTCCAACCGATAATGACATTCCACTCGCCACCCTTGAGAGAAAGGGTGTTTACGACGTGAACTCGCTGACAACAGGCATCACCGAATTGCTTTTAGATCCAGGTGTTTTGCCTGAAGGCGGATACCTGGCATTTGGCCTTCACAATCAGTACATGCCTACGTCTAGGTCTGTGGTCGATATCGGCAGCCACCTGAAGGGCAAAGATGCAATGATCGCATGCGTTTTGAACTCCCTTTCCATCCCGTGGTCAGTCCGTATTCTGTATCAAAACGTTGGATGGACGGAATTCAGTTTCTTGGCGGATCATATAGTTGATCTTTCCAGCCACGACGAGGTCCACTCCTTGTCGGAAACATTGGGGAATCCTGAACTTGTTCGTTTCGTAGGGGCGCGCGGTGAGCTGGATAGAACAAGGACCAAGTCAGACGGAAATGTGATGGAAGGTAAAGATGTAACAGATATCATGTTGGTTAGCACAAGGCCTTCTGCATGGAGTTTTCACTCGCATTATGTTGCGGGTGGTCGAGAGGTGATGATGGGAAACCTATACGGAGACGTGTGCATCATAGCGGAAAGACTATCACTAGCCATGATATGAGGGAACCGAAGAATATTAATGGAGGGCTAGATAACTCGTGAGTGGTAGTCGATTGCATGGTGCAGTTTGGATATGAATCACACTTGCAGTTGAATGAGATGGACTAATCAAGCTTTGATGTACAGCAAGTTAAGCGTGGGTCAACCTAGAACTCTCTGAAAATTGTCCAGCGCTGCATATTTTTGAGAAATATATGACTTACAATCTACTAGCAAACTTTTTCCTACCAGTGAGCGTGCGTGATACCGCCAGCCTCTAGAGCTCCACGTTTGGTGCATATACAATGTACATCAGATGTAAATTGTGGATGTTGTCAATAGAGTCTAGGCCGGGACAGTCAATCCGAATCAATACAATGAGTCAAGTCGATGGGCAGATGATAGATCAGTCATGCCAAAACACGACAAAAATCACGGTCACATGACGAATATAACCCATACGCGTGACATGTTCAAACTTAAAGGTTGTGGCAGTCCCACCCGCGCCTTTTGGCAAATTTATATTTCGACTGAGTCTTGTAAAGTTTGTTGTTTTATCATACCACTACCCTCATCGCACACTTTGTGCAACATCATGAGCAGCTTTCTAGAACTGTACGAGCCTCTGGATATTATCGGCAATGGTTCATTCGGAATTATTCGTAAAGTCAGAAGGAAGTCGGATGGCCAGGTAAGTCTGCAGGTGTTACCCCTACTTCGCTAGGTCAGAATTGATATTTCGTGGTAGATTCTTGCAAGAAAGGAGCTCAACTTCGAGAGAATGAGTGACCGTGATAGAAAACAAATTGTTGCTGAAGTGTCAGTGTTCAAGTTCATTTCTGCTGCACCAACTCATCGCTGTTCAGTAATATCTTGAAAGATCTGCACCACGAGCATATTGTACGATATCACGACCGTCACGTTGACCGAGATGCAGGCATTCTGTACATCCTCATGGAGTACTGTGGCGGAGGGGATTTATCCACTGTCATAAAGCAGGCGCAAAAACACAACCGACCCGTACCAGAAGACACGATATGGAACTACTTCATGCAAATCTTGCTTGCACTTCATTATTGCCATCACCCTGGTAGCCATGGACGAATAGGTAGTGGCACGTCTGAAGGTGATGCCAAGCGTCCGCAGATTTTACACCGAGACCTCAAGCCAGATAATGGTATGTCGTTTAAAGATCATTTCTTACTTCACATCATCCTTTCATCCGCAGTCTTTCTAGACCAATCAAATATCGTGAAGCTTGGTGACTTTGGCTTGTCAAAAGCGCTGTCCCAAGCAAACTTTGCCAATACATACGTCGGGGTAAGCCATTTGACTGGGACTCTTTCATGACTTAATTCAGGAGACCAGACACCATATTACATGTCTCCTGAGCTGATGCAAGAACGAGCCTACGATTCCAAGTCTGATATCTGGTCTTTGGGCTGTCTCATATACGAGCTTTGCGCCCTGAAGCCGCCATTCCATGAAGCCAAGACTCATGCTGAGTTGAGCATATTTATACGGTCAGTTGTAGATTGCCTGACTCTCACACGGCAGAAAAAATTGAACTCCCGCTCGTGTAGGAACGGCCGAATACCTCCCTTGCCGAAAGGGTACAGCCAGGCGCTGTCAAGTGTCATCAAAGCAATGTTGAACCTTAACGTAAGTAATCATGTCATACGGGGTGCACATTACGGTCCTTGTCTGTTCTATTACTTATTTCTTTGCAGCCCGCGATGAGGCCTTCGGCAGCTCAGCTCCTCCAACACGAGCGCTTGGAGCTGGTTTTCAAGGTTTCAGAGACCGAAAAGATGTCAGTTTTTGTTGCAGGACTTACGGATCACTCTAAATGGCTTTTACAGGCTCACTACAGTGAAATCGCATAAAGTAGCAGTTGTTACGAAAGAGCGGGAAGTCGCTGCACGCGAGGCAACCCTTGCAGAACGGGAAGCACGGCTGACATCCATTGTATCTGAAAAAGATCACGAAATTGTCCGACTCCGCGAGCTCTTGGGACAGGCAGAGGCCCTCTCAGAACAACGGCTGCGTGATGTGCGAAAACGTATGGAGGAAGTGATGGCGCTACGTGAGGAAGAGCTTGAACAACATGTCCGCCAGCGTGATCAGGAGCTATTTGCGTGGTGGACAACAAGAGAGCAGGAGATACGAGCAGGGATGATGAAGGAACTAGAGGACAGGGTAAATTGGGTTCGAGGGAGGGAAGAAGAGCTCGAGGCAGAGCAGGGAAAACTGGACGAAGCAAGGCAAGATCTAGAAGTGAGGTTAAAAGCAGCGGAAGAGAAGGCTACGAACGAAGCTAAAGGTTCAGACTATATGTTTTTTCACACTTTCCAGTTGCTGATTGCGTCAACTGTAGGACCCAAAGACAAGATGCCCCTAGAAGAAGTGAAAAACCTTCTTGCACCTCTCACGCAGATAACTCAAGACTGCCGCTTGCGGTCTGCCCAACGGCGGTCGCAGGATGTTTCCTTCATGAACACGACCATGACGCTCGAAACGCCGATCAACCGTCCCGTCAAACCTGTGGTGCCCTTTTCAGCGATGAAAGGTGTCATCCTGACAGACACTGGCGAACCGTTAGCAACACCTACACCAGCTCAACTCGTCAATCTTTTCGTCAAATCACCAAAAGTGAATATCGAGTTTGCCAAAATATTTGATTTCGACGAGGGGGCTGAGAGCTCCGAAGCAGAAGACGGGGAGGGTTATACTGACTTGCCGCCTTCCCCATCGAAACGAGAACGAACAAGTCCCGAGATGACTGCCTCAGCCTCGTCATCAAGAGATCCGAATGTTGTCCCCCCCACACGTCTACGCAAGCCGTCCATTCGAGGATCTGTTCGACGCGCACCTCTCCGGAGAACTGCGACTCTACCGGCATCTGCCTCCGATCCTACAGGATTCGCATCATCACGACCCTCGAAGTCAACAACCTCGCGCACAGAGTCTACAAATGCTTGTACGACCACAAAGACAATGCCCCCCGTACCCCCAGAATATGACCTTTCTGACGAAGAAAATTTACCTAGTCCTTTCCTTAAGCGCACTGAACGTGAACGAGCGATAGCTCCTGGAAATTTTCGGACAACGAAACATTCAGGTGCTGGCAACCTCTTGCGCGTTGTGGCAGCTGCGAACAATGCCAAGCAGGGGAAGCGACCTCATGCCGCCGGAATGATGGGTCATGGCACTCGGCCAGCGCTTGCAGGTGCTCGGAAGGCAAGTGAGGAGGCACAGAAGGCATTGTCACGGTCATGACGTGTGGTGTAATCTATGTGTAGAATTATTCTGTTTCATTGCATCGATATTGACAATATATTAACCACAACCTTCTATTGGTGTGGGTCGCGTAGTACACCTGACACTTTGTTCGTACTACCAAAGCCGCTGTCACAAGTGGAGACACCCGAGTGAAGTGACTATATACATCTTGCCCCATATAACGCCAGTTGAGATGAAGAGAAAGACGCAAATGACGAAACACGTCCAACATAGGGTCAATGACCCCAACGGACTAAATCTGATGCAAAAAAAAACGCCAGTTGAGGCCAAGCTTCATGCATATGAACGTTCAAGCTAAGCTTTACACGATACTATCGGACAGTTGCACGTTCAAGTGGTACTTACATGCGACAGGAATTTCGGAACTCAAGTTGGCAACGTTCTGTTAAACCTGTGCTTGCTGTATGAAACCCGTGCTTGCTGTATGCAGTTTTCATCGTGTTAGCCAGCGCTAATTAATCTGTCACACGAAAAGAAGCCCAAATGAAAACATGTGCTGACCGAATAGGCAGCCACTGGCCCAGCGCTATCATCCAGAGGCAGCTACTGGCGCGCTATAATCCATAGACGCCCACCGATACGAGCGTCTGTCGCCTTTAAATATCGCGCGGCCAATATCTAACAGCAGGGTGCCCACTTTTCCTCGAAACCTTACTTCAGACGAAAACATCGTCACTGACTCCCTCTCCCTCTCGCCTCTTGCACTCTAATGTAGTGTGCTGGCAATCACGACCATGGCTCCTACCTCACCAAAGTTTCTTGCAATTGCATTCCAAGTTGCGCATTGTGCCTATATAGCGGTTGACTTGTGCAAAGGCATAGGTTGCATTCGTCCTTTTCTTGGTGGTTCTCTCTACACTCCTCCTCAATGGGCCATATTTGTTCTTTTCGTGGTGGTTCTCTCTACACTCTTCACATATGAAGCTGCTGCTTGAGCTCCTACTAGTGTCATCATCTGCTTTCTTTCCGTTCTACTTCCCATGGTGCTTGCAATACCCGCGATATCCACACTCCTACTAGTGTCATCATCTGCTTTCTTTCCGTTCTACTTCCCATGGTGCTTGCAATACCCGCGATATCCACAAACCCGCGCTGGTATGTGCTCAACTCTCCTCCCGCATCATGCATGCAACCCTCTTGGTTCAGACCCTCGCCTTTGACTTATGAAAACCTCACGGGAAACACATCGCCTTCTTGACTCACGAGAACCTCATGGGGAATATGTCGTCTTCTTGACTCACGAGAACCTCATGGGGAACATGTCACCTTCTTGACTCACGAGAACTTCGTGGGGGACACCTTGGCTGTATTGACGCACGAGAACCCCGAGGTGCATGACATCATCCGGTGACCGCAGCCTGGAGGAGACTACTCTTGTCACAGTGACCGTCAAAACGTACCTTTGGAATTCACATATGCTCCTCCTCATGAGAGTGCTAGCTGTCGTGCGGGACTTGGGTGTGGATGACTATATTACTCGCATCCCTAGCGTCATATCGCTAGGGGACTTTAACACAACTTTCTGGCAGGATCCAAGGCTCGCCATAAGCCACCTTTATGACAAACACGAGGAGACTGGAGCTGATACGCGTGCCCATGGTCATCACGACTTCCTGAATGCATGTATTCTCTGCTAATCTCCGGAGGGTACTGTAATTCTTGATGCGGTGATGTCGCATACTGTTTACGTGTCTTTTTAATGCCTTGGATAACTGCGACATTAACAACTCGAGTGCAGTGGTCGATATACATGTGTTGGCTGAAATTTGCACACTCGTGTAATTCTTTCCATGCATTCTGAGGCTTGTTTTGATCATGCAGCAATCGTGATTATCTGAGTAGATAAAGCTGCATGTACCGACATTATCTGCACCCCAACGATATCTTTAATTGCAACAGCATCCACCCCCAGCATACTTCAACTGAGTCTTGTCCCCCGGTCAGACTTCCATGATGGCTGATGACAAACCCTCACCCGGTCAACCCCTAGACCCAAACAACCACCCCATCGTCATACAAAATAACTACATCGCCGAAGGCGTAACGATCAACATAAATTCGAGCAACAGTTATGGTTCCAGTGAGCTCTCCACATATCCGACTTGTCATCCACTAATCTCCTGAATAAGCCGTAACCAAACTAGAACATGTCGTCGCCCAACCGGCAGAGTCGACATCCTCGCAATGTTCATTAGCGAGACCGCTAGGTCCAGTTGACTACGGTCGCGAAAGTGTAGTATTCAATGGCAATACGCTTGGCCAGTACGTGGTGATAAATATAGCATCACCCTACTCGACAGGCGCTGGTACGTCTTTTTCTTCTGAATGACAATCCAAGAGCTTTACGATTCTTTGCCATTGATCAGTCAAACAAACCGTTCTTCCATCCCCTGGACGATCCAGAAACCGATCCAGACGCCGAACCAAGAACGTTTAGTAACGGGTCTTATCATATATCGTAGCGGTGCAAGTGACAAATCAATCGTCATCCTATCCCTGACTCCTCTACAAGGCCCAAAGTAAACAATCCCACGTATGCATATTGAAATACATCAATCCCACATGCCTTTCCCTTCGCTCCTAGGACTCTATATTTGAACACTTCCGCACGCGTATTCCAACCATTACATGCTATGCCTCGTAGTCCATGCCTCGTATTCCATCGTATTTCAGCCGTGCCTACTGGTCTGGTTTTCGGCTCTCCCCGAGACATTAATTAATTCCTGGCCTCACAGGACATCTCATCTGCCCAACTTACCTCTCCCCTGATGCGTCTCAACCATGTGATAATGTGACTAATTATAACAAACACTGGGGAAATGAAAATTTAAGCAGACCTGGACAGGGTGCAAAAACACCCACATGTGGCATCATCCAGGAAGCGACAGGTACCCGTTTCGTGTTCAAAACCGACACAGGAAAGCCAGCCGTCCCATTTCCCTCACCCTGACTTTCCTGATAGTGACACGATTTTATCTCTATCAGCCTGTACTAAGGTTATTTCAAGGGCTCTGCATCTGAATTCTACAATACTTGTCCAACAACCGTGCAAATATTTCTCAGACAACGCAACTCATATACGTCTCATACTGTCTAGAAAACACAAAAATACATTGACAACATCTGTCATTCCATTCATATTCCATGCACAGTTCACTCCGATATCCACACGTCCAACACCTTCCTCGCGGCACTCCCAAGCATACTTTGTCCGTGAACGCTCACCAACTCTTCGAGAATCGGTCTTGTGGCATCTTTCAGTCCCTGAAGTCCGTCTCCGGTTCCACGTTTACTGATCTGGCCAAAGAACGCACATATATTTGTTCGGACCTCGGCAGGAGTGGACTCGCTCTTTAGAGAGACGACGAGCTGATCAAGGGCATGTCGAACAGATGGTATCTTACTGGATGCGCCCGTTGGAGAAAGGACGATCGGGGAGTCCATCGTTTCACTGCTAGTAGAAGCTGCTGTAGACACTGGGGCGGACCCTGTCGAAGACGGCGTCACTTCTACTGTCAGTGGAGTGGTCAAAGCGTTCAAAACTAATGCACCTATGTGACAACATTAGTCAGTTTTCAGTCGACATTGGGAATTCGCCTCGCTCACCTCCGTCGCGGTGCATGCTCAATAGACTTGATGCCACTACGCCCTCATTAATAAGGATGAGATGCTTGGCGCTTCTTCCGATAAGGGCAGCCAGCGCTTCTGCGCACGCTGGAGTGAGCAAGGCATCCATAGCTTTCACTCGCTTCTGTTGTCTGACTCGTAGCTCCTCCTCGCTGATTAGTTCATCTCTACGCTCGTTCGTCCAGAGCGACCTGATCAGGTTCACGATGATCCGTGTACCTTCGCTCTTGATCGCGACTGTGTCGGAGCGCTTGACAAGTGCAAGCAACTGGGACAGACCTGTCGAAGGAGGGTCTTGGCTATCCACTGGTTCCAGTATAAAGTTGCAAGAATTATCCACTGCAAGGAGGCAAATATTCTGAATCGCCATGAAAGCAAGTCAAAAATGAATACTTACCACTGTTGTTGCACAAATGCTTTATAGCACCGATGGCATTCACCTGAACTATTTCAAGCATGAAATCGCTTCTGTCATCCCAAACGCCGCTCCTGAGTATGAGCTGGATGACACCAGCAGCGCTGAGAGCTGCACGATTGAATGGCATCTGAGATGAGGACTGTGCCAAGTGCTTCAATAGACCAATGACACCATGCTTCAGTTTGATGTCAGTAGACGGAGCGAGCAGAGCGTCCGACGAGAGGAGTCGGGCGATGTCATGTGGCTGAGAGAGTAGAATTGTTGAGTGAGATTCTAAACCAATGTCAGCTAGTCATCCGCATTACTGTCTGTTACTTACCTCCACGTGTTATGTTACCCAGAGATAAAGTGGCACAAATTACAAGGTCATCTCTCCCATTGCCAGAAGTCTCGCCACTGACAAAAGCTCTGATCCAGTCGACCATTCGTGACACAAACTCTCCTCCTGGCTGCGCATCGTCTGAGTCGTCCCACAGTAAGTCGAGATTCCTATCGTCTCCAGAGACTTCTACGACAGCTTTGATTACGGCAGCCTTGCAATCATCGAAAGCCTTCTCTTTCTTACTGATGTCCCCACCCTCGAGACCATTCTCGGACTGGGCATACCACAATGGAGGATATTTTCCCTTCTCAACAAAATCGAGCATCGCGGAAAAACAGGGAATGTCATGATGTTCCGCGGGAAATGTAAAGCCGCGTGCCAGCGAAAGACGCACGTCCGCCACGTCAAGCGCTGATGACTCGAGGTGAGAGCATGACTCTGAGAGAAGGTCAAAATCTGTATTGATGAGAGTCGTCCGTAGTTGAGAAGGTTGAGCGAAGTGAGGGGGAGGGGGCGCAGCCAGGAGTGGTGGGGTGAAGGCGATAAGTGATTGGACGAGATATGGCAACACTTCTTGGGAGAACAGAGGGTGTACTAGAGAAAAATAATCTTGAGAATGGCCTAAACATGACATCAGGAAACAATTGTACCATCATCTTGAAGTTCTGATATCAACCTTCCTGCCCAACTCGATAGTCCGGCTCTTATGGTCCAAGATTCGGCGATGGGGTCGAAGGTGATGTCAGTCGGAGATGTGTCAGGAAGATGAAGGTTAGAGGTGGTTCTCATCCATGCGGCAGGAGGATAGAGGGCTGTAGATAGCCGAAAAATCGTCTTCGCAACCTCCAGCGATATGAGACGATTTCTCACTGGTTCTAGAGAACAAATCAATATCTGTCCGTGATTAATTTAAGAATGCAACATGCCATATGTCAATGTAGCATTCAGCAAGACTCCGACAGCAGTCTTCACAACCTGTAAATGTGCAATAGACATAGGAAACGGATCCACTTGAGGTTCCTCAGGAAAAGTGTCTGTGTAGCCTTCAAGCAAGGATACGACGGCCTGGGGGAACCCTGCCTCGAGGAGGTGCCCCCGGTTCTGGTCTAAACACGTTTTTAGTACACTGTTACGAGAAGCAGCTGAAAAACGAAATTCACCATGCTCCACGCAAAGGTTCGCGCCAACACGAAGAATCTCGAAGACAGGTGCTGTGCGACTAGCATCCGGGATAAGCGTACCGTTCAACGCGCTGCTGAGTAAAGTAGTGAGATTCTGAGGTAACAAAGTTTTTCCCAACATCGTGTGATTATCATCTGTCGGTAACGCATAAATTTCCCCTGAGCTGCGATGTAAACATGTCACTCTCACCAGGACCATCTCGAACACGAAGGCCATTTGCTAATTGTTGGGCGGTCAACTCGACTTCTTTCCATGTTTCTTCGATGTCGTTAACAGGGAGTTGTGCCACGAGATCACCCAACTTCCGAGCGCACTGAGCGCAAGTCAGGGACATCGGAGGAGTGTCCATATGTCTGAAGGATGACAGAGGTGGTGTGGTATGTCGCGTGCTTAATATAAATGAAGGGCTTTAGAGTTTCTGGCTGCAGCAAAAATCGCCTGCTTGCGTAGAAAGCTGATCAGATAGAGTGAACCGAGGGAAATCGGTTAGTAAGGACAACTCGCCATAAGTTGGATTAAGTGTGGCAGTGCACCTGCAAGTCATACAGCACTCTAATATTGAAGTGACTACAGCATTCACGGTACAGCGTATCCGTTGATCTATCGAATTCTGATTCAACGTCAACTGTAATGGCTATGCTTATTTTTCTGAGCCTAGCCTAGGCCTCATCTCATGATACGCTTCATTGATATAGCAACGTGTGTTCATTCTCTAATTGGACGACTCCGCCAACGTTAAAGTGAGCGTAGATTCTCTGTAGACCTAAGTATAGTTGTAGAAAGGAGGTTCGCTTCTCTTGCCTCGCGCCGGTATAATAAGCCCAACGGTAAGTTGCCCGACCTTCTTTCAAATAGTTGCCTTGGCTTCTTTATTCAAACCTGCTGAAAGACCTCACTGTTGGTCATCGTGCGTGAACAGCTATCCTATCCTCGATATCATTAATATAGTCGACGCATCGAGGGTACATCATGATGATCGCGATTCTGATTCCCAGCCTCGCCGGCTCTGCCCGATATGTCCTGCGTACTAGCACTGCACGTCCTGTGGTCTTGCACTGCAGTGTCAACAAGAAGCGACAGGCGGGTGTAACTGTGGGCACTCGAAACGATGAACGGTGTCGATTTGACGACTCAGACAACTCGGACGGAGATGAAGTGAGAGAAGGAGGTGAGCGTGGGAAGACTTGACTCTTGTAGTACGTATTCATCTTTTCTTTTCCATAATCATTGCACGCCTCATACACGTTCACCCTTGAGCTTAACCACACTTCCCGTGCACTCAGGATATGACAACTCTTCTGTGAATATGTTAGGAAGGCGAGTCGTAACTATCTACTGTGCAGCTACACTGTAGGAGATCTGATACAGTAATTTTTTGCAGTTTCCAGTGTCAACAGTAGATAAGATTAGATCCCAATCCCGCTTTGGTCTTGCTTGGAGTAATCGATTTCGGTGACCAGCAAGCTCCACTCTTCTACTCTGCAAGAAACTATGGCAGGTTCAAGAAAGAACAAAATCAAGAAGTTCGTCTCTTCATCACTTAACAGCACGCCAGATCAGGCCCAAACCGAGGACAATGATCAACTTGTAGATGATCTGCTTGCGGAGCTCGACTCCCGGAACCAGACTGTACAGCAAGAATCAGCTACCGTGTTATTGGAGATTCAAGAACATAAAGAGAATACAGTTCAAGACAATGCTCGACCATCCAAGAAAAAACAGGATAGTAAGAGCCGACATGAAGCACGACAGGTGAATATCTGTTTCGGACCCTTAGTCAATCACACATTAACATTTAGCAGGCGAAAAAGGTAGCAGCCTTAGCTCAGAATCACGCACCAATTGATCCGGTGGCAGACGCAAGACTAGAGAGAGAGGCAAAGGAAGAAGAGGTATCAATAAAGGAGACATGCGACAAGCTTGGCGTACAGACACACGAGGTGAGGCAAGACGTTCGTCAGCATCAATGAACCCCACCAAAAGCTCGTCAACAGATACCACCAGATGGTCATTGTCTTTTCTCTGCCGTAGCGGACCAGCTAGCCCTCCTTAATATACTTCCTCCCAATCAAGCCAACTACGTCACCGTCCGCGCTGCTGCATCGAACTTTATCTACACTCACCCAGATGACTTCCTACCTTTCCTGCCATCCGCATTTGGCGAAGATGGTGTTGGAGCAACAAGTGCAGGCCTCATGACTCCACAGCAATTTGAGCAGTACTGCATGTCGATCAAAGACACCGGTGCTTGGGGTGGAGAACCAGAGATCCTGGCACTCAGTCGGGTATATAATATTCCCATACATGTCGTGCAGGGCGGTGTCCCCCGGATCGTTGAACACAACCCGGGTCCGTCACCTCGGTCGTTTTCTAAGGTAGTTCGTATCAGCTTCCATAGAAGAATGTATGGGCTAGGGGAGGTATGCTTCCATACTTCATCAGAGATGTGACATACTGATCATCCTTTCCTCAGCACTATAACTCTTTACGGCCCAAGACTACCATTTCACAAGTGGCTGGCAGGATTCAGTCCGCGTTCTCTTGATTCACATACGCGATACTCCATTCATGTTTCGAAGGGGTACAGAGTACTCGATCGATCCTTATCCATGTGTCAATACAGATTTATAAACGATTAAACAAAATGCAAAGCTGTTAGAGTAGTAAGTCGTCCAGATCACCACCACGACTCCCGCCTGCCACAGGTTGTGGCACATCCGTCACGTAACCACCAAATGCACCACCCAAAGAAGCATATGGATCTGCGGCTTTGGTGACTGGGCCATCATCATCACCTTCTAGGTATCCTTCTCCGCTGTCGCCACCCGCGCCATCATCACCTTCAACATCTAGTAAATCTCGTTCATCACTCCGTGAAGATTCCATAATAGTCGGTAGAGGTACATTATTTGCTGCTTCACTAGGTTGTGGTGGTCGCGTAGGTTCGACAGGACCAGGACCTGACACGCTAATGGCAATCGGTGGAAGTTGTGGTCGCGCTAGGGAAACGAGCACCGCCCTAGAGTTTGCGTTCAACGCAGGGCTGTCAATCAGTGCTCTACCCGCAGCGTTTCGAATGAATGTCTGTGATTGCACACATGAGTCAGAAGTGATGAATAAAAATGTCAGACGCTGTCACCTCTGGATTCTTGTGATATATGCTTCCCAGTGTGCCAGTATGCAGTAAGAGTTGGTCAAGAGCCCCACGATCCATGCGATCTGAATCAGTCGTGATCGCAGGCTTTTCTGCAAGTACAATCTCTGCAGCCACTGCCGGATTCATCGCGAGCATACGCCAATACATGAAACCACGATCTCGCAAGTCAGGGTTATCAATATCTTCCGTTGCCCATTTTAATACTTTGTGAACAAGCGCCTTCGTAACCTCAGATTGCGACTTGTAAATGAAAAGCTTTACGACGGCTGTGAGATGTGCGAGTTGGACCTGACAGAGGTATCTCAGAAAGTTTGGGAGTGAAACAGGAAGCCATACGCACCTCAGCTGGTTCATCCAGGAAGCTGTACACGAGGTCATCCAAGAGTTCTTCGACGTTGTCTATTTTGTCTGCGAATTGCCCCAATATCCATACCATGGCAGCTTTTGCCTCGGGTTCATCTAGTGCGTCAAGGTTCTCACAAATTTTTGGAATGATGCCCTCGTATTTCCCAGGGTACCTTCGGAAAATATCCTTGGTGACGATTACTGCCTCTTGGACGACATAAGTCACTTTTGTCTCGATGAGCTTGAGTAATGATTCTATGCACTTGTCTGCAGCAGGTTCTACTTTGATGGCGAGACGACCTATCGACCGGACGGCCTTCCGGACGAAATCAACGTCCACCTCTGAAGCATATCTGAGGCAGCTATTTAGTGCACGTTGACGTAAGATAACATGTAAACACACTCTTCCAGCTCAGCTAGAACTTCTCGGGCATTTTCTTCCCGAGCGAGGCGGTACATTATCTCAAGCTTGGCAAGCTTGACATATATTGGATCGTTGTATTTGCAGAAGAAGGCCTTGACATCGTTCTTGAGAACGGTAGGTCGCCGCTGAATGATCAACAAGATATTTCGAAGGGCAACGTATTGGACCTCAGGACCAGAAGAAAGTAATGTAACTTCAAGTACCCTGTCAATTCCTGCAGTCCAGGAAACTCAGAATCGCACTTACCAAGCGGAGGGCCCATCTTTCTGCAGATATAGTCTATCAATCGGCGATCACCCATGTAATTCATCAAATACAGCAGAACTTTGATGGTCGTCAGCACCACGGCAGAATTGGCATGCTGCAATTGAACTATTACACGTTCAGCCATCATTTCGGCGTCTGCGTGCTGTTCTGGAACATAACGCAACAAAGAATCAAGGATATAAATTTGACCCCATCTTGAAAGCAAATCATCAGTCTCTGTAAAGTAGTAGTGGCTAGACACGCACTCAGAGCTCTCGCCTAATGCGCTGAGGAGTTTGTTTGCAATGGTCAAGTTGAGCTTGAATATGACGCCGTCTTGACGATCTCCAATTTCCGATAATGCCGCCACAGCGTTTGAAACCACAGTCGCATTCTCATCAATTAACATGTCTCTTAAAAGTTCGACGAAGCCTTTACGTTCGGCTTTGCGAGGGTCAGCAGTATAGACCTTCGCTACACATATCGCAGCAGTCTTGCGAACATATGGATCACGATCTTTAAGACAATGTCGTAGTTGATCAGTGAGTGCTTCTGTGACCACAGGTATGGGAATATAGGACATTGTTCGGATTGCGAGTGCTCGTATGAGAGGGTTACGATCGTTACAGTCCTATAGCACATTAGAGCGATGAGGCCGACGCGACAGATGTGAACTCAATACCTGTAGGAAACTAGGAATTACTAGGTGTATCTGATCTGGTTTCGAGCGCCCATAGCTGACAAGGAAAAGGTATACCACTGTAGTGGCATCAGGATGATATTAACCATATGGATATGCCCACTCACTCTTCTTAATCTCTAACAACGGGGTTCCTATACATTGAATTACATCGTGAAATAGAGGTGACACTGGGGTACATGCCGCATATATATGAGCGAGTGATACCGTGATTCTTGATTACTCACTGTCATTGCCCATCGTGATGTTTGCCACAATCTTCTTCAGGACGGTCTTTCGTTTCTGGAACTTTTTATCCTTTGCCTCTGCTGCTTGCAGCTCAGCACGAAACTCCTACATGATCAAGTTCAACACTGAGTTCCAGTCGGCGACCCGTCTGAGAGTGCCGTACCTCGATCTTCCCGCGCTGGAAGAATTTGGCATCTTGACCCTGTTGCGTAGACATCGCAAATTGGTCCTCTGAGCAGCTGTTGTAATTTGGTTGTAATTGCTACTCAATGGATTAAAGAATAAAGAACCCGAAGTGGTAGTTATTTAGTACTTGGTCAACGCTACGTATAGTACGTAATACCGTCACTCGCATTTTACTTCCGGCGACTGCAGATGAACCTGACTTCAGAAAATTCTGCCAAACTACCCTAGGCTCGAAATGAATACACGACGCGCGCGCAGTTGTGCTCCAACAGATACCTCTTTCTCAGAAAGGGCTTCCCTCGAGAATTCATTGCATTCTACTGTTGACGGCATTCTCAAAGATCTGAAAGCATGTTCACGTCGGTTGCAAGCCGCTCTCGCCAGCTACCAGGATGAAATGCAGGTGCTTGAAAGGCTTTACTATAGAAGTAAAAATCAGCATCGAGCCGCTTTGTTCTTCAAACGTATTTCGGAGATCAGACGTTATGGTTGGCGGCTGCTAGAAGTAAATATGGTCGAGGATGTGCATCTTCTTAGAGCATCGTTCTATGATGCTACTGTTGTTCAGAGGTGTGATATTTCATTCAGCTTTGGAATGAGATAAAGTGATCGAACACTTGCAGTGAAAAATTGATGAGAGGGTCTTGGAATCACGTCCCAAGTCGGTCGTATGTATCTTTCATGACTGAAAGGTTTAAGGCTTATTCTTGCTTGATACTTAAAGTGAGTGAGCAGGTACTACTGTACGTATCCCTAACGATGGTCATTTACAGACTTCTGAGCGACTTCAAGAAGCTTATTAGTAAGTCCCTGGCAATCTGTACATCTCTAATTGCTCAATGCTTGGTAAAGCCATTCCTCCCTTGCAATGCAGTCTGGTGCATTCATTCACCTAATTATACTATTTGCCGGACTTGCTTCAAGAATGGCAACTTTGTCGGTTGAAATGGGTGATCGTGTCCGAGATTGCGAGACTGCTTGTGATCGCGTACTGAGTGTTATCGACGTAAATCAGTCTATCTCTACTAATTACTATTTGATTCTCACTGTGATTTCCTAGCCGACCCACAAGCCGAGTTTCGTAGCTGAATCGAGCACTTCCAAGACGTCGGAACATCTCTTGTCCCGTCAGAGTGACCAGCTAGCTCATACCGTTAACCCAGATGTTCCCCCGGAGGATTTTGGTTCCGCTGTTTCTAGAGAGGAGACGCTTGACCGACCATCATCCACACCAGTCGATGCTAGGGCCGTTATGGAAAAAGCTGGGAGCATAAACTTGCAAGCTGCAGTCGGTATGTTACTATCCCCCTCACGACGTGTCTGCAACATTGCATCTAATCAATCGGAACTATTAGTTGTAGAAAAAGTCGCCATTACCACATCATCCGCTCGAAAAGACAAGATTGCGACAAAACGAAAGATATCATCTACTCCTGCCAACCAAGGACGATCGAAGAAGGTCAGGGAGAAACGAGACGAGATCGACGATATATTCGGCTTTTAGCTGGACTTCGATTTCTCATGGTATTCAAACGGTATCGTTCGACTCCATTTGGATTTCAGCTTCTCTACAACTACTTCACTTCTGTGTCTCTACGCAAGCTAATGCAAAGATAGCAGATTTAAGTACGGTTCGAAACAAAACGCAGCGCCTGGCTGGTGGAAAAAGCTCATAGTGGACAGCATCACTCTAGTTCGCCGGAGCGCAACGTAAGAGGACGAACAGTCTGCCACATGAGAACAAGTAAAAGAAAATAGAAAGATAGCCAACTTCAAGTCCAATTACTATGGGACGTTCATAGGGTGAACGCAAGGGAGGCGACAACAACAACGCTGACGAGAATGCTCGATGAACCGAGGCTCTTAGCACCACCTGTCGAGGCTGCTGAGGGGCTGCTGCTGCCAGTAGCCCCTGCAGTTGGTGATCCGGAAGTGGGGGATCCAGGAGATGTAGAGGAATTGGCGGCGGCAGCGGTAATGTCATTTGGAATTATGAGTGGTGTAGTTCCTGCGTTAGACAGGTCGATAACGCCGTCTTCTGACAAAACTTCGGGGTTGGCAGCCAAAAAGGTTCGCGTATACCTTGTGCAAGACGCGTAAGGATCATGTCAGGCGGCACGAGAGAAAAATCAGAAACTCACATCACATTTTCGAGCGCGTATTGGTAGGACGATGGAGGCATGCCACTCATGTCGATGTTTCCACCCCAATTGCCAGCCATGGTATTATTCGCCGTCGCCATCTGGGTGTACTGAACCATCGCAGTCATGTTCGAGCTCTGGTGGCGATTGGGATTAGGGAATCAAAAACAAATTGTCAATGCTCACGTTTGAAGCCATGACAGGCATCATACTGGAGACTGATGAGGTGCTGCCCATTAGAGCATTGGGAGGGTTCCTGAGGCCACGAGTCAGATAACTAGTCACGTTAAATAAGAGAGAACCATACAAGATACCGAACATTCCTTTCTGACAGTGTCCGGGAACTCCACAGTAGAAGAATGTTGTATTGGTGTCATTGACAGTTTGGGTGACTAAGACGCTGATCAGTTTTTCCATCAAATTTATGGCTCCAGACACGTACAAACGAAGCTCTTATTCTGCACCCCAGAAGAAAATGGCATGTCCGAAGTTTTATTACAAATCTAAAAAGCATCTAAGATATTCATTCAAAATCGATGTTCATGAACAGACTTACCGCCAGTTCAGATGACTTCGTAACAGTGTGTGTGTTGGCATTCCAGACAAATGCGACCGTGTCACCAACAGACGCATTGATGGCGAAGGGCACATAACGCAAAACGCCCTGGGTAGGAGCAACAATGACGGTGTGTGTACAACCAGAACTACCCGCTGCGGTAGTCGTGGCGGGGGGAGCGGACCATGTAGAGGATGCCGACCATGTAGAGGATGCCATCGTAGGAGCGCCGTAAGATGCAGCACACACTAAATAGAGGTATCAGCATGTTGTCGCTGGCTAAAGTTCGCGCAAACTTACTCTGCATGCAACTTTGATAGCCTGAACCACCGCTGCCACCTCCATAACTGCCTGAGCCGTATGCGGGTGTGGAGTAGGTGTTCATGGCAGTCGACGTGGCGTCGGGAGTCGAAGTCGTCGCTGAGCTGCATATGGTACTGGACTCGCTCATGCTGGCCGTACTGCTGTAGCCACTGTCGGCGTAACTTGTGGACATTGTCATGGACGTTTGCATGCCATCCATACCACCATAACCTTCCATGGTAGACGTTGCGGCCATCGTCGTGCTCGTGTTCATGTAACCCTGATTGCCCCAGCCATCACCACCGCCGTAATTCCCGTCTTGCTGTGACACACCACCTTGCGAGCCTCCCGATGAATCGCCATACGAGCTTCCTGATGAATATGAGCCTCCCGATGAATCACCATACGAACCTCCTTCGGAGCGAGGGGTGACCACGGCGCCCATGGCGGGTGTGGCCATTGAGGCAGGACTGTCATTTGAGTGAGAAAAATCTCAAACAGAGAGGAAAACAGACATACGCAGGTGACTCATGCCGAGGGAAGTTATCAAGTTGAGGAGCAGCCACCACCAGGGTGGTGCATAACGCTGCGGCGCTCAGGAAGGGCGCAATAAAGACCATTTTAAAAACAGAAAAAAATACTTGTTCAAAGACTACTGGCGACCTGAGCGCACGTAGTGCTCCTTCTAGGAGTAGTGAAGTCCTGCTCTATCAAAGAGAGTGATCTGCACCATAAGTAAGGGTTAGTTCAAGCTACGAAAAAAGTCACAGACGAACCCCGAAGTGTGCGAGCCGAGAGTCAACTCGACTAAGACGACAGAAAGGAGAAAGAGGGTCGATGAAGAGGTCGAAAAGGTAAAGAGAGACCTGACACTCAGGGGCCAAGGTTTAAGTAGGACTGTCTTGCCCTTGTGTCAGAGCTCACCATAGCGACTGGAACTCGGAGTGAGCAATTTTCGATCGAAGATCGTCCGTTGTCAACGGGGTGGAACTGGTTATTTCCGCCCTGCAACTGGAGTCACTTGCCAGCGGATTTGACGTGCAAAAACAGACGATGAGTTTTCTGGCTGATCCACAGTACAGTTTGTATGCACCATAAGCTGCTGCCTTGAACATCTAACTGGCAAATCTTAAAGTCTAATGTCCTGAGTGCAATGAAAATAATTAAACATTGTTCAGCATATCTTGTTTCCGTCACCTGAAAAACGAGTTGTCTTGGTGTCAGCTGGTCTCTCTGGAAACGACACGCTGCGGCACGAGCAACAGAACGGTGTGGAGCCTGACAGAGCTTGCATTATGGTGTTTTCATCGTAACAAGGTCTCATGATTTTGTCAGACCTGTGAATTTCCAATGACACTAGTGCTGTCGTCAATTTTATAGGTATTTGATTTGGAACGAACTTACCTAACAGAATCGATAAGATAAGATCTAGGTGTTCCGTGTATTCGACAAAATGTAAGCAATCATCGAGTCAATTGAGTAGGTTCTCTACAACACCCGTGCATACATGTATGACACCGAAGGTACATGAAGTATAGAAAAATATTTATCCATACAAGTTTGTACGCCCAGAGACTTACGCTTCCAGATTGAGAACGACCAACTGAATCAGAATGCGCCTGGTTGAGACGGCTGCGCCGACAGTAGGGGTCGTCTGGTAGGAGAAGGCAATGCGCCCCGGTGATTGTCATTATGATATGCATCCACGTTGGTATGAAATCGTGATGGAGAGTAGGACAAGCTCTCTGATTTGGAGGAACCGTGCCGCACCCCCAAATCAGCTCGCTTTGCATCTCTGAATGCCTTCAGGCGATCCGCAGCCTTTGATGAGCCTGTCTTTTCTGGGGAAGTAAGGACGTAGGATGTGGTGTGTGAATGCTTTGTTGGTATTGCACGAGGAGCTGTGTTATCGTAGACATAACGGGGCGTTACAGGGCGCATGGGTTGAGTATCAGATGATGCGCCTCTTTGCAACTGTGTGAACCGAGAACCGAGAGATGGCTTCCGTTCGCGCTCGTCAAAGAGCCAGTCAGGAAGATCTGAAGGATGACGGGCCTTTGCAAGGTGATAGACTTTCATTACACGGATCAAATGCGAGTCACGTCCAGGTGCCGTTTCTACAATAGAGAACTTAGGAAGACAGGGAAAAGTCATGATTGATGTGCACCCACCTTCCTCTTCTGAAGCGCCAACTCTTGAATACCATGCTTTATTGACATTAACTGTCAAGACACTTGCAGCCGCAGCAACACGATTCCATACGCTATCACCACTTTCCAATATTGAAAAATATCTACCATGCTCGGGGTCTGAGATCGCAATATAAACAAAACTATAAAATATAAAACTATAAATTACAAACCTTCATGTTGGTCCGTATCGGTCTTGAGTGATTTATCAGGTCCAGTAGATTTTGTTGGCGGTTCAAGATAATCTTCTAAGCTAGTGGACGAAGACAACTGACTGTTCATTCTGTCCCGGAATGAGAAGGATGAAGCGGATGATTCGGAACCAGCCGAGGTACTCGACTGGCGACTGCCTGCACGCGTGTTGGAGCGAGAACCAAGAGCGGCTCCTACAGCACGACGAGAGGATACTTGGGCGGCATGGACGGCATGGGCGGGAGCCGATACTGAGGGTCCATGAGAGCGCAACGAGCGGGTAGCATTGGACACAATGGGCTGGCTCTGGTTTCGCGAGTGACCTTCCACAAAAGGCGCATCTCTCCTGAGACGAGTGCATGCGGGGGAACTTGGCAAGCCGAGCTTTCCAGCCTGTAGAGAAGGACGATTCGATTGCATGGACGACCAGCGCGCGAGTCACCTAGCTTGTGATGTATGGAAGGAGAAAATAAAGAGATTAAAAGAATATTAATGTACAGTGTCCAGTCCAGCTGGATGAGAGGTAAATAAGAATAAGGAGCGTCGTTGGAGTAGAGCAATATGAAGACAAGAAGCACTTACATAATATTAAATATTAGTAAGCATGTCTGACATCAAATTTGAATTTGAATTTGGCGTTTATACTCGGAGTCCGAGTCTTTCAAAATCAATTCCTTAATTAACATTGAAACACTTCTCGCCAACGAGTACAGCCCTAATCCGTGTAGGTACTCGGGGAGGAAAACTCGAGCAACCTTGAGCGACCTTTTCAGAATTCAGGAATATCTCTCATATCAATTATGTAATTTCTTTCTTCGCCGTACACCAGGCACCAACGGCGGGCGCAAGATCTATATTAAAATTCTTTATCAGTGGTCTAGAATCAGGGTATTCATCTCTTGCGCCTTGTTGTTTCACTATCATCATGTCAAACATGTTGTCAGCGTGTCGGCGTGTAACAGGCCCGCGTGCTCGACAAACTGTCGCTCTAGCTAGGTATGCCAGTACGAGCACCAAGGAAAAATTCCGAGTACTCGTTGTCGGAGCAGGTGCAGCAGTCGATGGAGTCCTTTGAATGAACGTTGATGTATTTTCAGGTTCTGGTGGGTTGACGGTTGCCAACCAGATATATAACCGCTTTAAGGCTGCTGGAAAGCCTTTGAATGCAGGGGATGTAGTGGTCCTTGACGCAGCAGACTATCACTACTATCAAGTAAGCACTCAGAATCAGACTGTAACCTGCTCATGTGAGCTACTTTTTGATGGCTCTTTCTTTCAAGCCCGGCTGGTGACGGTTTTTATCCCTCGTTTCTGTATACGAATCCTGACGTATCCTCCAGGACTTTGGCCGGTGCTGGTCTTGGCTCTAAAACAGATTTCAGACGACCGCTCGCGTCCCTATTCCCGCCACATATCACGCATATCGCAGAGAATGTCAAGTCATTCTATCCGGAATCCTCATCAGTCACGACAACGTCAGGTCGGACAATTTCATACGATTCACTTGTAGTGGCAGCAGGTTTGAAAACAAACTGGGACGGCATCGCTGGGTTGCCTCAGGCTCTCGCTGATCCATCCTCTGGAGTCTCATCGATATATTCCTATGATACCTGCGACAAAGTTTGGCACGACGTAGATGCTCTCAGGTCCGGAAATGCGATATTTACCCAGCCTGCAGGTATCATCAAATGTGCAGGAGGTGAGTCGAATTTCTCTATGTATGATGGCTGCTTATCGTCTTCTAGCTCCGCAGAAAATCATGTGGATGGCCTGGGACAGATACCAAAAATCTGGGCGAGGAAATAACATTAAAATAGACTTTATGACTGGCATGCCATCCATGTTTAGCGTCAAGAAATATTCGGATGCCCTAAACGCTCTCCGCATCGAGCGAGGTATCGAAGCGGAGTTCCAACATAACTTAGTTTCTATTGATGTGGCGAACAGGAAAGCAACTTTCAAGAAGGATGATGGTTCGACCGTGGATCGTGATTTCACCCTCCTGCATGTCGCGCCGCCGATGGGACCGCTAGACTTCATCAAAGGATCGCCCATTGCTGATCCAACGGGTTGGGTAGAAGTCGATCAGGCGACTCTCAGACATGTCAAGCCCGAGTTTGGAAACATATTTGCCTTGGGTGACTGTTCCTCCCTACCCACGAGCAAAACGGTTGCCGCCATTACATCTCAGGCTCCTGTCTTGACGGAAAACTTATTTTCGGTTATGGACACTGGCAAAGTTAGCGGTGCAAAGTATGATGGCTATACAAGTTGCCCGGTCCGTCCGCCTCCTTAGAACACTTACAACATTATCCACTTGACCAAATTCTAACTTTAGCTTCTGACGGGTTATGGGGAGTTGATGCTAGCGGAGTTCAAGTATGGACTTGTGCCCAAAGAGAGTTTTGCCAATTACCTGGGCGATCAGACAAAACGGAGAAGGTTCGTCCTTTGTGATTCCTACTTGTATCATTGCATTGAACCTGCCAAATCCCTCAGAATATTCTACCACTTCAAAAAGGTACGTAGCACAATTGGAGCTGTAGCTCCTAAAACAAGGCACACAGTTTATTGTCTGTGCTATTCTTAGGACCTTTTTCCTTGGGTTTATTGGAGTCGCATGGTGAGTCACTGGAAACGGTTTGCATGTGACTCTCGGAGTGTCTTATGCTGCGCCGCAGGTTGACGGAAAATGGTTCGGCCCTTCAGGACCCTTCCGTCCCAAGTTTGTATGATGTTGACATTAAGAGTTATTGGAAATAATTATAATACCCCCAGTTTCATGAGTGAATTGAGTAGACGTGGTTTACCCCTTTGTAGTCACTGGCTGTAACTTATGCGAAAGCTCAACACCAGTGTGTTGAGCCTTCTGCAACTGCTTTGTGTATCACATCAGCAAACTATTAATTTAGTGACAATTCCCACATGATTGACAAATCCGCACAAGGACACACAAGGCCATACACACATCAACACAAGCAAATAGTCAAAAATTGGGAACAAACTCGACAAGTGCACAAGTAGCACAGATGCACAGACCATCAGCAAACTACTTGTTTTGGATACAGGATTCTCCATCAGTAAAATCACAAAGTCTTTATTTGGCTTGGAGCTGATTAATCAGCTGTTGGACTTAGCTGTACATGATGACAGTATGAGCACAGGAGTAAAGGCTTAGTAATATGACAAAGAAAGAATGATGTAGGGAACACTGACTTACCCGGGAATAGCCAGAGCGGTGTCGATTAGTCAGCGCAGCATGTAGAAAAGACAAGTCCGTTTTCATATGTTTCGGATCAGACACATAGAATAATCATTTAACAGTATATATATATTGTATGAAGTAGTTACAAAATCTTCAGTCTTAATATCAAATATTCTAATCTAAAGTCTACTCTATTCTACACATAACCACAGGTTATGAGCCCTGACACGTCTACAATGGAATCATCATCATCCTCGCTCTATAACATCCCAAAATTAGCTGAAGATGGCAGCAATTGGATAACGTACAAAGAGTGCGCACAGACCATGATATGAGCATGGGGACTGATGTGATATATGGACAGATGAGCGATAGAACCTGCCTCATTCAAAAACGATTCTAGTGGCAATCCAGTCAAGGCCGACGGATCAAAGCCAAGTCAAGCAGAAATGGAAGACTTAGAAAAGAAACAGGACAAGTTTCATCAAAAAGACTCACTCATCAAGCAGCACATCATCAGCACAACATCGGACCAGATGCTGTTGAGAGTGCAGAACTCAGGAAGAGCTTCAAAGGTGTGGACAGAGATATGAACCATACACAAGGGAAAGACCGAACTCGTGCAAGTCGATTTGCAGCACCGACTGCAAGAAACTCGATGCGACGAAGGAGGAGATATAAAGAAACATTTTGGAGAGTTGCTCCGAATCTGCGAAACACTGGCTGGAATGGGAGCATCTATCGCAGATCAAGATTTCTATGCGATAATGATGGGATCCTTACCTGAATCCTATAGACCCATACTATCCTCCATAAATGCTGCAGTGCGCATCTCCAAGACCATCCTAATGCCATATGAACTGATAAATGTCATCAGCAAAGAGTACAAACACAGACAGTTAGCAGACCGAAAGCCGACGAAGAAGACTGGGAACAGTGCATTCTCAGCAAGGACAAACACACGAAGAGGTCAAACAACGAACAATAAGAATGAAGACATTACCTGCTATAATTGTGACTAAAAAGGTCATTACAAAGCCGACTGTTGGAGGAAAGGAGGCAGGAAAGGAGGGACAAGGACCAAGGCAGACTGAGGAAAGGCCAAAAGGAAACGGCAAACACTGCAGACAAGATCAAAAGAGCAAATGATTATGCATTTGCAATGTCAGACCTTGCGAATGTTGCGAAGAAGATAGACGTACCAGTTGAGAAATGCGGAGCAATTATTGACTCCAGCGCTACGTCCCATTTTTGCCCGGACAGTGTTACGACAAGCGGTCGTGTGCGACTAGGATGATCTAAACAGCGACAACCACGACAGTGGTACCGAGTGCTGAGAGTCGTCGGCCTTTACAGACAAGCAAAGGTTGCGTACTCGAACGTAGCTCGTGGTGGTTAACGAGGGGTTACGCTGAGATGATAGCAGGGTTTACAGACAGTGAGAGGCGTCACTGAAGGTACGAGTCGATGTCGAGCAGGTAGCTTTAGCGGGACAAGGAGTTCAAGGGAAAACCTAGTTGATTAGACTAGTTTCTGGGTAGTACCTAGTAAGATTGGACAGGTTAAAATTCATAACGTTCGAGCCTATCAAAGCTCAAAACTTTCATACCGCAGACAGATCGGCCATAAGCGCTATAGGAAGAGGTGATGTCAGCATAGAAATGCCATTGGGAGATAAGAAGACGAGTATCATACTCAAGAATGGGCTATACATGCCAAAAATGGCCTTCACCTTGGTGTCAACCAATCAAATCGCATCCACAGGCTTTAGCATCCTATTTGAGGACAAATTCTGCAAAATAATATCCCCAGCTCCTGAACGATGAACCATAGCATCCATTCCACAGATCAATGGACTCTATAGCATCATTTCTCGAGATCAGCACCATGTGCACGCTGTAATGAAGAAACATACCATTTTCGAAGCCCATCACATCCTAGGACATGTCTCACAGGAAGCGATACTTGAAGCCATGAAGAAGGGAACGGTTAGAGGAATAGATGTGAATCTAAACTCGAAACCGGAATATTGTGAGACCTGTGCACAAGCAAAGGCATCGTGTCAGCAGTTCCCAAAGGAGACGAAGAATCGTGCAAAGACTTATGGAGAACTCGTGCATATGGACTTATGGGGCCTGCGCAGACGGCAACGATCAGCGGATGTCTATATTACATCAGTTTTACTGATGACTATAGCCGGGAGACAAAGATAGCGTTCTTGAAGAAGAGTGATGCACTTACTGCGTTCAAACAGTACGAAGCTTACATCAGCAGACAACGAGGAGCGTGCCTGCACAAAGTTCGATCGGATCAAGGAGGAGAATATATGAGCAATGTTTTTGATGAGTACTTGAAGAAGCAAGGAATAACAAGAGAACTTACGGTGCATGACTCTCTGCAGCAGAATGGCATAGCCGAACACCTAAATCAGACATTGGTCGAACATGCATGGGCCATGTTGCTGGCAAAAGAACTACCAAAATTCCTATGGGCCGAAGCCATCAGTTATGCCACTTGGCTCAAAAACCGCTTACCTTCAAAGGCCATCCCAGGACAAACATCATTTGAATTAATGCATAAGTCTAAATCAAATTTAGCCACAGCGCACGAATTCGGACAATGGATGTATGTACAAATACCGGATAACGGAAAGTTAGAAGCCAAAGCTGAAGAAGCCTTGTTGTCGGTGTGGACGAAGAAAGCAAAGGATATTGAATGTATTGGCCAGGAAAACGATGAGTTTCTATTGAATGAAACATTAGTTTTGTGCCAGTAAACATCAACACAGATGACGACGTACTGGACAAGGGGGAGTATAGCCAAGAATCAATTAACAACGTACCGAATATCGTCCAGCCCATCGCACAAATTCCCCAAACTCTCCAAACACCAATCCAAGCACCTAAAACCCCACCTCAAAGTGCACAACCCCTACCAGTCCTGAAAACACCAAGAGTAATGTGCACCTGTCCACCAGCAGGATACTATCGAAGTCTACATGAAGGAGAAGCAGCATCAGCTGCAATAATAGAACAGAAGGACGAAGAAGATTCAAACACTTACCAAGCATTTGCAGCCGCTCAACGTGAGCCAATGCTCAAGGAGGCTCTAAACGGACCAGATGCCAAAGAATGGCAACAAGTAATTGACTACGAAATCAGTCAACTAGAGAAGCTACAAACTTGGGAGATAGTGGACGTACCGAAGGGAGCTAACATTATTCCCTGCCATTTTGTCTTAGCGATGAAACGAGAACCTAATGGGGAGAAAGTCAAGCTACGAGCATGTCTAGTTGCAAACGGTCAGTGCCAAGAGTACAGCATAGACTATTAAGAAACATTCGCACCTACCTCAAGTATGACAACAATTCGAACTGTCCTAACGATGGCAGCTAAGCATGACTGGGAAATACACCAAGTTGACATCAAAAGTGCTTACCTCAATGCCAAGCTCAACAACGACATATACATGCGTGCGCCACCAGGGTACTTGAACAAAGGAGACGAAGGGAAGGTGTTAAAGCTATTGCATAGCTTATATGGCCTAAAGCAGGCTGGTTTTGAATGGTCCGAGGAGCTAGAAGAATTTTCCCTCAGTAATGGCTTCATGCGCTTGCAAGTCGATCAAGCTGTATACTATCGACAAGCCGAAGAAGGACATACTGTTATCACAGTCTCCGTCAACGACATGGCCGTCACATCGAAACACCTAAAGCACATTCAAAAGTTCAAAGATCAGCTTTGTGAACGATTCGAGATTTTGGACCTAGGAGAGCTTACCTGGCTCCTAGGATTGAAGGTTGAAAGAGACCGAGAGGCACGGACCATAATGTTGTCACAAGAGGCATACATCGACACCATAGTCGAAAGGTTCAGGATGAAGGATGCGAAAACGTCGCAAACACCAATGGAAACGGGAATAGTCCTAATGAAAGAGTCAACAGACCATTCACCAGACACCAAATCTGAAATACCCGAACAAAATGTACCATATCAACAGGCTATCGGATCGCTAATGTATGCGGTGACATGCACACGTCCCGATATAGCCTTTGCTGTCTCGATACTCTCGCAATTCATGTGTGAACTGGCTAATGCACATTGGGAAGCTGCAAAGAAGGTTATATGTTATTTGAAAGGAACAAAGGACTTGAAACTCACCTTGGGAAAGCAGACAACAAGCTTGAAGCATTTTCAGATGTGGACTGGGCATCACAGCCGCACCGACACTCAATGTCAGGGTGCATCATAACGTTGTACGGATCGCCGATCGCATGGAGTGCCAGGAAACAGACCATCATCGTGCTTTCGACAGCCAAAGCCGAATATATCGCCCTAATGTCAGTAGCGTGTGAAATACTGTACCTCCAAGCTCTTATCGACGAGCTTTATGGGACGATGAAGACACCAATAAAGATTTACTGTGACAATGAAGGGACAATCGTGTTAGCATCAAATAACAAGTTCCATGCACGTACCAAGCACATCGACATATGATACCACTTTATCTGAGCGCTGGTCAAAAACCAAACTCTATCCCTCCAGTACAAGCCCACGGACGAAAATGTTGCAGACGCCTTTACGAAAGCGCTGCCGGCACCACGGTTCAAGGAGTTGAGGGAGAAGATGAAGATAGGCTGTGCTCAAGGGGGAGTGTTGGACTTAGCCGTACATGATGACAGTACGAGCACAGGAGTAAAGGCTTAGTAATATGACAAAGAAAGAATGATGTAGGGAACACTGACTTACCCGGGAATAGCCGGAGCGGTGTCGATTAGTAAGCGCAGCACGGAGAAAAGACAAGTCTGTTTTCATATGTTTTGGATCAGACACATAGAATAACCGTTTAACAGTATATATATATTGTACAAAGTAGTTACAAAATCTTCAGTCTTAATATCAAATATTCTAATCTAAAGTCTACTCTATTCTACACATAACCACATCAGCCCCAGTGAAAACAAGGAAAATAGAGGTGGGTATAAATCAAACAAGATAGATACAATAAATATAAAATGAGGAATGTTGATGTACGTCAATACAAACAATCCTACATTCTGAAGATAAGATTTGGTTTTTCATTTCTGCACTCACATTCCTGCATTTCCTGCATACTGGTCCAGGTATTTTTCATGGTCCTGCATTTCCTCAACCTACACACTTTTACCAAGTTGCTCACTTCAGGTAATTTACAATATCACGATCATACTATGGAGGAAGAGTACCTCTGTGATTGTCTTACAAAATGTGCAGGTGTTCGCCAGCATGTATCTTGAGCAACCTACTATTATCACACCAAATATCGCGCTCCCAAGGTGACCATCTTCAATAAAACTCTCACTACATTGATCCAGGCCAATTCTGCCAATTCCAGCAGTGTCCAGCTCAATGACTTGGACACAGATGTCCAGCCCACACACCACCATACTCTCAAGTGTAGACACATTGACAGTGGCACACATGCACTATCTGATGATAAGCAGATCATTCCAGCGGTAAGTTGCATGTATCATTCAATATCTGCTGATTTATTGTTGCTCATCAGGGTGATGCACTCGAGGAACACAATGACGTGCCTCAGGTCCATCTGGATGTGTTCGAACATTATGATAATGCCTTTCCTGGGCTGGATGACTTGGACGTGCATGCAGGGCAAGATGACTCAGATGGATATGCAGGGCAGGATGACACTTCTGAGTTGCAGAATCTCAAGGACTCCCAGGGACATGACAGAGATGAGAACATGCCACCCCATGAGCCCAAGGAGGAAGAAATTCAAGGGAGCACTAATGATGCAGACCCTCAAACAGACCATACCATTGGACTGAATGATGCAGACCTAGCAGAACTCTCTTGGCTCTCTTGACTTGATGATATCAAAGATGCAATGATTTTTATTCAAGCTCTTCATAGTGCAATGTTAGATGATGGAGTCATCAATATTGAGCTAGATGCTCTTGAATGCCTTCGCAACCCACCTCAAGAGGTTCTGAGTATCGATGATCCCAATGTACTACTGTCGCTAAAGCTATTCCTTGCTGATACCACCAAAGCTGCATACAATTCAATACGTAGTGCTATCATGGAGTGCTTTCCTGATTCTGAAGTGTTATCACACTATCAAATCTGTTGTCGAGTCGCTCTACTCAGTGGTATTCAGTCTATCGTGCATGACATGTGCATATACTCATGCATAGTGTTTTGCGGGCCCTGGCGACACCATGATAAGTGTCCGAAGTGCAGGTAAGATTGTTATGACCAGAAAATCTTATGAAAGAGTTGAGGGAGAAAAAAGGTACTACCTGTTCAGGTCTTCGAGACTATCCCCATCACAGACCAGATTCAAGCACTTTGGAGGGAGCCCAGCAGTGCACAAAAGATGCAGTACTGGGATGATGCAACCAATGCTCTTCTTGAGAAGTTCAGGGCAAATGGTGGTGTTGTTGATGCTTATGAAGATTTCTTTCATGGCACAGACTATCTTGATGCCGTCAGATTGGGCAAGATCAAAGATGGTGATCCTATACTAATGCTTTCGATTGATGGTGCTCAGCTGTATGAGAGTAAGCAATCAGACTGTTGGATATATATTTGGGTAGTATTTGACCACCACCCACAGGAACGCTACAAGAAGAAGTATGTTCTACCTGGAGGATTCATTCCTAGTCCCAATAAGCCAAAGAATGTGGACTCATTCTTGTTTCCTGGCCTATACCACCTTGCAGCCATTCAGCATGAAGGTCTCACCATCTGGGATGCATCATGAAATCGTGTATTCAAATCAACTCCCTTCCTTGCTCTCGCAACTGCAGATGGCCCAGGCATGGTTTATCTCAATGGACTTATAGGTTTACATGGAGGCAATGGCTGTTGACTTTACTGTGGTATGAGAGGGTGCCATAAACCAGGTGCTGGCAGACACTATTATCCAGCGCTCCTCAAGCCAATCAACTATGATCATGCTGGTTCTAACCATCCTGATATTGATGTCAAGAGCCTTCCTGCTGCATCTTCAGGGAACTATCTAGAAAATCTCAAGCACCTGATGGAATCACGCACCCAAACTCAGTATGAGCAGCGCCGTCTCCAAATGGGTATCTCAAAACCCACTATCTTTCTTGGTATACAACCCAACAACATCCTTGGTATTCCTAACTGCTTCAGATCTAACATCATGCACCTTGCTGCAATCAACATTGCCAATGAACTTATTCCCATCTGTCATGGCTCTTTTCGGTGCGAATCTACTGGCAACAAGGAGACATGGGACTGGGCTGTTCTCAAGGGTCGTGTATGGCAAGACCATGGTAAAGCTGTAGTGGATGCAACTCCATACCTTCCTGGATCATTTGATCATCCCCCTTGCAACCCTGCACAGAAAATCAACAGTGGATACAAAGCCTGGGAGTTCTTACTCTATCTCTTTGGCCTCAGACCTGCAATCCTCTATGGTGATCTCCCTGATGTCTACTGGAAAAACTTTTGCAAGCTCATTCATGGGATTCGAATCATGCAGCAACACAAAATTCTTGCAGCTGACTTGTGTGAAGCTCATGAGATGCTCATACAGTTCAAGAAGGAGTTCAAACTCCTGTACTATCAGCGTCGTGTCAACCACCTCCATTTCATGCAACCATGAGCACATTCACTTGGACATCTTGCACCTAAGACCATCACAAAGGGTTCTCCGATCTGCTCCTCACAGTGGACTATGGAGTGGACGATTGGTAACCTTGGTTGTGAAATTCATTCGCATTCTCAGCTGTATGCTAAATTGTCCGAACATGGTGTTCAATGTTGTCAAGTCAATGCACTGAAAGTCATGATTCCAACTCTCAACCCACCAACAGACACACTTCTGCACTATTCAGTTGACCTGGGTCATAGATATGTACTGCTCAACAAATGAGAATGCACTCCCCATCACCTACTACCACATGAAGCAACTGCCCTTGTTTCATACCTGTGCACTCATGGTATTTGTTACGGCACATTCATTCTCTTCGTTTCTCCTTTGTTACCGGACAATGGTCCTTGGACACAGCTGTTGATGAGCGACCAATTACTTTCCAGACTCTTACTCATATCATTGCCAAGCTGACTTTCCGTGCTAGTAACCATCGCTATGTTTAGCCGATCATCTCTTATCAAAGCGGGCTGTCCGCACCATGGTTACTATCTCTTATCTCTTATCTCTTATCGTCTACCAAGCGGGCTGTCCGCCTTCTATCTTGATACACATTTACAAGCTCCGCTTGAACTCTCGCTATATAGATACATAGCGTACCACATGTAGTTCTTCACTTTAATCTACTGGGTTCTACCTGGAACTAGTCCTTTAGCAAGGTCTCCAACCTTGCTATCTAAGAACCATCATTCTAAGGAAGTCGCCGATACTTGCCTTAGCCAGAAACCTCTGACCTCTCATTCGAGAGAAGAACCACGTCTGTCTCGCTGAATCTCAGTCCACTCGGACTAAGACAGCTCGACATACCCCAGTCGTAACAGTATTAACATGACTGCAAATCAATGTCCCCAAATTGTTCGATGAGCCCATTGTCTTGTTACTTAAGGGTCTTATATAAATGTTGTGTATAATGACAACATGGTGAAGACTTCTTGCCAGTCCTTAAGAGCCTGTTCGGCAACCGCGATTTGAGCCAAAATATGATTTCGAAGTGATGCAAGAATGTCAAATTTCAAATGGAGTCTGAAAGTGAACTCATAATGTTTGTCGTATGATAAGATCAATATCTATCTCAATGAATCTAGCACCTGTACCAGCTCTTCAACTGCTGTTTCCTCAACCACTGTTGATCCCACAGGATCGCCTTATACCTCCACAGCTAATCCAACCACCAGATGAAACACAGCCAGCACGAGTAGCAGTCTGCCAGCGCATCCTTCGTCATATCACATTGATTGTCAGCATGCTTCTGGCTATAACCGCACAGATACTCTTCTTAGAGATACCAGATGAACCAGAACCTTACCACACATCAGCCTTATCTGGCCAAGAGTGGGTCATTGAACTTATTATTGGCCATCAAGAACGGATTCGCTGTGAGCTCAGCATCCATGCACATGTATTTGAGCATTTGATCATTGAGCTTCGCACTCTTGGTCACGTGGACTCGTGCTATGTCTCTCTAGAGGAGCAACTCGCAATATTTCTATACTCGTGCGTGACGGGACTCACAGTACGACATGTGGGGGAGCAACGGTCAAATGGCACAATTTCTCAGTAGGTCCTATATATATTTCGATTTTGATGCTCAATACTGACATTATCATAGCTACTTTCGAAAGATGCTCGATATTTTCTCAAGCCACCCATTTTACACCACATATGTCCATCTTCCCACTGCCAACACACCAGTCTCCGCAGAAATCCGCGATAACCCAAAGTGTTGGCCCTATTTCAAGGATGCCATCAGAGCAATTGATGGGAGCCATATACATGCCTTCCCTCCTGCATCTGAATGCCACCTCTATCATAATCGCAAAGGGTTTGTATCCCAAAACTGTCTCTTTAGTTGCGACTTCGATCTGAAGTTTACCTATGCGCTTATTGGTTGGGAAGGATCTGCTACTGATGCACATCTCTGGGATGAGGCACATGAGTGGGGCTTAAAACTTGCACCTGGCAAGTACTTTCTTGCCAATGCCGGCTTCCCTTCTCATCCAGAGCTCCTGATACCTTATCATGGAGTTCGTTATCATCTTGCGGAGTGGGGGCGGGCGAGTGTGAGGTAAGCTTTGGTTTTATTCAAACATGTATGCAATTAACAGTTATTTTTCAGGCTGGTGAATAAAGAAGAGCTTTTTAACCTTTGTCATGCGTCAGCACGCAATGTTATCGAACAAATTTTTGGTGTCCTGAAGAGACGCTTTCGCATTCTATTGATATCCCCAGAATATGGGATGGAGATACAGGCGTGCGTCCCTGCTGCACTCTGTGCTATCCACAACTTCATACTCACTCACGATCCGGGCGAGGGACCTCTGCCACAAGCCGCCATCATCAATGACAACCCTGCAAATCAAGGACAGCCTCACTCGGACAGTACTAACTCTGAGCCTGAACTTGAAGGTGGGAATGTAGACACATATGCGAATTCAAACACGTTCTGTGATCGTATAGCGACACAAATGTGGGAGGACTATGAGAGGTATATTCACGAGCACAATCTTGTAGAGGACACATATATGTCAGACGTTGATACTGACGGAGATGATGATTTCGAGCAGGAGCAGGAGGCAGATGAGGACATCTAATATTTGTACTGTATCCTTCATACAGTACAATAATTTGATTGAGATTGATTAAAAAAACAGTGTGAAAATGTGAGCGCATGGAAACACAGTAATTCAAAGTACAAAAAACAAGACTTGCGTTAGAGCTACAAATTGAGAGTTTTTTTCGTCTGCTCGATGATGCTTCGTAAAAAGGTCGTGCGTAAATCAAGTTCCATGATCTGGATGTATGTAGAGCAGATCACTGGACTCCTCATGAATGCATGCACAGAATGAGCTT